>NC_137133.1:25753498-26213498 GCF_949319135.1 Squalius cephalus | reverse complement strand
TCTGACCACATGACTTTCTCCCATGACTCCTCTGGATCATCCAAATGGTCATTGGCAAACTTAAGACGGGCCTTGTCATGTGCTGGTTTAAGCAGGGGAACCTTCCGTGCCATGCATGATTTCAAACCATGACGTCTTAGTGTATTACCAACAGTAACCTTGGAAACGGTGGTCCCAGCTCTTTTCAGGTCATTGACCAGCTCCTCCCGTGTAGTTCTGGGCTGATTTCTCACCTTTCTTAGGATCATTGAGACCCCACGAGGTGAGATCTTGCATGGAGCCCCAGTCCGAGGGAGATTGACAGTCATGTTTAGCTTCTTCCATTTTCTAATGATTGCTCCAACAGTGGACCTTTTTTCACCAAGCTGCTTGGCAATTTCCCCATAGCCCTTTCCAGCCTTGTGGAGGTGTACAATTTTGTCTCTAGTGTCTTTGGACAGCTCTTTGGTCTTGGCCATGTTAGTAGTTGGATTCTTACTGATTGTATGGGGTGGACAGGTGTCTTTATGCAGCTAACGACCTCAAACAGGTGCATCTAATTTAGGATAATAAATGGAGTGGAGGTGGACATTTTAAAGGCAGACTAACAGGTCTTTGAGGGTCAGAATTCTAGCTGATAGACAGGTGTTCAAATACTTATTTGCAGCTGTATCATACAAATAAATAGTTAAAAAATCATATATTGTGATTTCTGGATTTTTTTTTTTAGATTATGTCTCTCACAGTGGACATGCACCTACGATGACAATTTCAGACCCCTCCATGATTTCCAAGTGGGAGAACTTGCAAAATAGCAGGGTGTTCAAATACTTATTTTCCTCACTGTATATATATATATACATATGTATATAAATTCCCTCTTTAGTACAAGTCAAAGGTTTTACCTGCAGTAAACATCATAACTTGCACATGCAGTTCTTATCCGTGATAAAAAATGCAAATCAGTGTTTGTGTCCTGTATGTAGGGTTCCCAGCAGCGAGCTGCAGGTGTATTACGCCCCTCGCCGCACCTACAATGACTTCTTTGATGAACTCAACAGAAGAGGGGACACATTCTACGTGATCTCTTTTCGCCGGGTAAGTTGATCTGTCTTTTCATCTGTCTATCTGCTTTCTATCGGCCTGTGGCCACATATTGATTTTAGAGCCCACACAGCATCATAAAGGGACACTTGAGAAGGTTCCACCACAATAGAGCACATGGCCTGTCAGAGAATCTTCTAGCATGTGTTAAATCTTGGGAGGTCTTTATAAACACCTGTTTTTACAGTTTGTAAACTATCGTTCTTGTTTGAAATAAAACACACAGTGGGTCTTGTATTGCCACCTTGATTTTTAAAGATATACAAGGCAGTAAACTAATCTGTACGTTTTTTTTAATGTAAATTAAATTAGATTATATCACACTAATTATGCTGTACAAAATTTCAAAAGTTTTTGGTCAATAAGATTTAAAGAAACAAATACTTTTATTCAACAAGGATACATTCAATTGATCAAAAGAGACCGCAAGGACATTTATAATGTTACAAAAGATTTCTATTTCAAATAAGCTTTCTATTCATCAAAGTATCCTGAAAAATGATTTGATGTCAGATGACATGCATCATAGAACAATTACTCATTGGATTTGCCAAGTTTGTGAGATTCATGGCTTAGTGGCATAATTATCAGAATCTATTCAACAGGTTTGTTTGAGGCTGTTTGGATCAACCAAGCAAGACTCTGTCCTTTGTGTGGTCGTTGCAGCATTTCATGGACACATGCTACATTTTTTTTGCTGCATATTGTTGTTTATTATAGTGATTTTCAGTTTCAGATTTAACTGCCCCCCCATAATGTCACTTATTAATGCACATTTCTAGTTTTTATTTTAGCTAACAAATATCTTCCAGCTTTGTAAAAGGGGAAAAACTGAATCGACGAAGAGTTATTCAAATGAGTCAGGCCTAATTTTTTGTACAATGTACATGATCTTAAGATGGGCGTAATTTCAGTCAGACTGCATTTCTAGTAATCTGTTTCAGTCTAATTGCATGTCATCTTTCATCAGTTTCTTTATTCCTTGTATGTTTGAAGTCTTTTTTTTTTTTTTTTTTCATACACTCAGTATCTGCTTTTGATTATTCACTCAGAAGATTTGAATAATGTTGCCCGACATATTTGAAAAAAGTAATCTTAAATCTCTTTTGTTACGAAGGTAACAACGCACCCAAATTGAGACAAACTGCAATGGCTCAGCTCTGAAATTAGTGTTATCATATATTTCACCAATTTGCATGACAGTGCAATATGACAGTAGATGGTTATCACTCACCAGTTCATCCTGGTGATTTATTTTTTTAATGGCAAACAGGTCTTCACGTCTCTTTTTTGTGAAACTAAAACAAAGAAATGACTCATCATGTCAGTGACTCATAATTAGAAAATAAAGATGTTTTTGTGGACGCTACATTTTTTTCTGCCAGCGTTTTTTAAACGTCTTGATTTAAAGACTTTAAAATCAAAGTTGTCTTTTTTTGTGTTCATTAATATCAGCCCTGAAAATCAGCCCCATCTATGTGAGTTGAGCCAGAAGATGTTTGACTAGTTTGATCATAGTCAGTCACTGCCCTGTTTTCTGTGTTTCATTATGTCTCTAGGTTTGTTCACTCTTTTGGGAAGTCAGACTTTAAAAATATTGTCTCAGCTCCTCCAAAACATCCTCAGATTATGACCTCCATTTATGAACGTTAAAAGGTCAAAGCCTAATCCGTCAGATTTGCATTTCTGTCTGCCTACGATTCTAATGTGTGACCAATGTTGTTTAATAGTAATGTTGTAGTAATGTTCTAATGTTGTTTAATAGTAGTCAGATCATCAGTAGCCCCTTTCACACAGCACGTTGATCCCAGGAAATTGCCGCAAAATTGCTAGAGTGCCTTCTGTGTGAACGCAAACACGTCCCGGGATTGATGCCGGGATCGATGCAGGAATGGGGACCTAGTAACATTGCCGGGATCAGTCCCGGAACAAGCCACTCAGCAAACCTAGTGGCGCTACTGGGGAGTATGGACTTGTCTTCGTGTAGAAATTATGACAAATCCCGTTTTTTTTTTTCCAGTGTATTTTCCAATTTTTTCTTTTAAAGACAAAATGTTTTTTGTAGAAAACCTCAAGAGGGTTATTTATGGTTTATCACAAAACAAAGATTATGAAGAGGACATATGGATAGTTCATCCAAAATGAAAATTGGCACCTACCTTTTTTTATATAAAAGGAGGAGAAAAATAGTAATGAGTTCGAAAACATTGAGTAAATGAAACTTTTCCAACTATTTTGGGTGAACAAGTCTTTAGTTGAGTTTGACCATTTAACAACCCTAATTACAGCATTTTTAGTCTGTCAGCCATGAATCCCTGAACTACTGCTAGACACACTGGTGTCCTTTGACTTGTTAGATCAGCCTTCTTCTGAATTTTTTTTCAAGAATGTGTAGCTTAGAGAGGAGAGACAATCAGTTCAAATAAAGGATGAAAGTGATTGTTAATAATGAAAACTCTATTGAAGTTTTTTTTTTTTTTCATAAAGTTTTTGTTTATTTTGTTTCCTAGGTTTCTGGGCATGTGTGTCTTATTTAGGTTTGCTTTTGTGCAGTGAGCCCAGCATCCTTGTCTGGACTGTGCTTCTAACTTAATATTGCTATTTTCTTTTTTCCATTGAATCAAGCGGTCTGATCTCCCAGAGTTGCACTACAAACGTTCTCAAACTGTGCTAGGGATGTTTCTTGTTAATTGTTATCCTCATTGTAAGCCGATCACAATATCCTCAGTTTGCTGCTCCCTCTGAGCCAGTCACACTTCAGAGTTGACGAAAAGTTCATGTCTATCTGATGAGATGGTTAGTAACTGGCCCTTTTCAATCTTTATTTTTCTCTTTCACCTTCCCTCTCATTGGCACTAGTCATGAAGGCAATTGAATCGGAGGATCGCACCCACAGGTTTCAGGTCACTTGCTGGAGTACACAAAGAGAGAACGTGGCAACTTCTGTGCTCTTCCTAAAAGACCTCATTGTCATAATCTAGTCTAGGGAACCACAGTGGGCTGGAGAAGAGGGGAAAAAGCCAGAATGCTGTAACACAAATTTAATAATCTTTGAGCAACATTATGATGTATTTGGTGTTTTGTTTCTTTTTAATCAGAACCAGAATTGAACATTAAATGGATATTTCACCCAAAAGTGAAAAAATTGTCTTTGTTTACTTTACATTTCTTTCATTTAAAAGGCAATTACAATTGGAATCCATTGAAGAATAAAAGTAATACAGATTTGGAATGACATGAAGATCAATAATTAATGACAGGATTTTTATTTTTGGGTGAACTATTTGTGACTCATTGTGAATTCAGTTTTCTGCACATCTTTACTACAGTGACAACAGATGGTATTAAACGCTAACACATTTACTGAAGTCTACATGACACAAGACGTCACAAATCCATGACCCGTTTCCCATCCATCACACAGACATGAGTGTTATTATAATCTCCAGCTCCATGGCTTTCCTGTCCATATGGTTTCTGTCTTCAACAGGTGTGTGTCCTGACAGGTTCATGTCTCCGAATGTTACAGTTGAGTTGGACTAAATGTACATAATGTACATACATTTATTACCAGATTATAGGATTGTTATACGACACTCTCTAGCGCTTCAAGTTTAAACTTGTTTGCACTGAAATAAACTGGCTTCAGCAAATGTTATTTGCATATACATTACCGTTTGGGTCAGTATGATTTTCTTTTTTAAAGAAAAAAATGTATAATGGTTTCCACAAAAATATAAAGAAGCAACTGTTTTCATCATTATTAATAATAAGAAATGTTTTTTGAGAACCAATCCAGTGTAATTTATGTTCTCACCAAAGTAATAAACTCTCCCCATTCATGTGTTTTTATGGCTGTTCTTCTTTTGCTTATAGGATCACCTCCTTCTTCCTGCCAACAATCACAACAAAGGCAGCCGCCCCAAGATGTCTTTGGTCCTGCCGGCTATGAATTACAATGGTAAGAGAAAAGAGTTGTGAATCATCTTATTATCTAATGAATGAATTCGTCCTTGTCTCACTGCTTTTTAGCACAAAGAACATTTGACTTTGTGAAAGTGAAAGTGACACGTGACGGCCAAGTATGGTAACCCATACTTGGAATTTGACCTCTGCATTTAACCCATCCAAGTTAATGCACACACATTAGGAGCAGAGTAGTGAGTAGTTAACACACACACACTGCAAACGTGGATACACACCCAGAGCAGCGGGCAGCCTTTGTGTGGCGCCCGGGGAGCGATTAGGGGTTAGGTGCCTTGCTCAAGGGCACCTCAGTCATTTCCCACCAGTTCTGGAATCGAACCAGCAACCTTTGGGTTACCAGTCCAACTCCCTAACCACTAGGCCATGACTGCCCCATTGTTTTTTTGGTTTTTTTTTTGTGAAAGTGAAAGTGACACGTCAATGAATGAAACTCATTTCAAGTGCTCTGACTTGACATTTGATTTGACATATATATATATATATATATATATATATATATATATATATATATATATATATATATATATATATATATATATATATATATATATATATATATATATATATATATATATATATACATACATACATACATATATATACATACAGACCCTTTCCAAAAAATTAGAATATCATGGAAAAGTTTATTTATTTCCATAATTCCATTCAAAATGTTAAACTTCCATAGATTATAGATTCAGGGCCCACAACTTAAACGATTTCAAGTATTTAGTTGTTTATTTGTACATAATTTGGGCTTCCAGCTCATAAAACCCACGAAACCAGGATTTCAAAAAATTAGAATATTACATGAAATCACACAGTAATTACACAGTGATACCATGGTCATTGAACCAGGTTTTGGTTATTTTGGCAGTGTGGGCAGGTGCAAATCCTGCTGGAAAATGAAGGAAGCATGAAGTGCTCTGAAAATGTCCTAGTAGACGGCTACATTGACTCTGGATTTAATAAAGCACAGTGGACCAAAGGACCAAATTTTGCATCTCATTTGGAAACCAAGGTCCCAGAGTCTGGAGGAAGAATGGAGAGGCACACAATCCAAGATGCTTGAAGTCCAGTGTGAAGTTTCCACAGTCTGTGTTGGTTTGGGGAGCCATGTCATCGGCTGGTGTTGGTCCACTGTGCTGTCCACTCAACCATTGGACATCTACCAGGACATTTTCAGAGCACTTCATGCTTCCTTCAGCAGACAAGCTTTATGGAGATGCTGACTTCATTTTCCAGCAGGATTTGCATATATATATATATATATATATATATATATATATATATATATATATATATATATATATATATATATATATATATAGCATGTAGCATGTAGCATTATTATATTTTTGTATTATATTAATATTTTATACATGCATACACATGATGTATATTTACAAATGCATTCTACAGCTACAGGTTTTATTTTACCATGCAAAACAAATGCTTAGATAAACATAAAGCTCAGGAAAAAGCATATTTTGACAACATAATAATCAGTTATTAATATTTAGTTGACTCTCTCTTGTTTTTGCATGTGTTCATAATTTTCTTTGTATGACAACCTTGCCAAAAATTATGTTCACACAATTTGGCATGTTTCATTGCGTTATCACAAATAAAACAATTAAATCCGAGCACAACTAAGCAATATACTCACAAAATCTTTAAAAAAAAATTAATACTATTTGAATAAGGGGGTGAAGATTTTCCTAAGTCCTTTGCTAGACATTCCCTACTTAATTTCTCTCCTTATATTCATTGGCTATGGTTGCAGTTATTTCCATACTGGGAATCTCAGGAAGGGTCACTCAGGGAAATGTCTGAGGGTGGACAGGCTTTTGTGAAAGATTAGAGTTTAAGCCTTTTAGAAAGAGAATAATGATAGAAGTATAGACATTCCTATTATGATTGTGTTAATACCTCATGTCAGGGTCCTTGGCAAACAAATGGTGTACACATCAGGACAAATGCCCCTACTTTTTAGTAGTTATCTCATAGTTCCTTGTTTGTGTCTCTCTTCTAGTGTATGCAATCATGAGACACACTTTAACTTGTCGCAGTCATTAGGATGGATTTCAAACCTGTTTTTAAATCTGTCTGAAATCTTTCCGACTAGTCGTCAGGTGTGCGCACTGTCCCAACGAGCTAGCCACAGCGGATAAAATTGTGAGAAAGAAATGCACTGAAAAGCAGAGTTTAAAACAATCTCTCCAAAAATGAGGGCATTTGATCCAAGTTGTTTAATGACAAGAAGAATAAACATTCTTGTTGCTATGTGCGTGAGTTTTTCTGTGAGAATGCAGTCTCGGAAGAGCATAATGTTGTAATTGACGCACAGTCTTTGATTAGTGAGGCTCACCAGAAAACAAGAAACCTGCCATATCTTAAAGATCATAGCCTTGAATTGTTTATGTAACCCAAATCTAAGTATTCCCTCTTGAGAAGACAGTTGAGCATTGTGTACACTGAATCAGTTTTGTCTGGCTCCATCCTGTTTTGATTTAGAAATGCATGTTCAGTGTTGGCTCTCACATGGTTTTATTACAAGAACAACTTTTGGACATCACAGAACAGAAGTTGGTATTTTTGGAAATTGCCCCCAGCTGATTCCGTTCTGTTCTACATGCTTAAGATCGTGTTTGGGTTCGGGGTGTTTTCCACAACGGGGATGGAGGAAAAATCTTTCAAGGTTGTTGATTTCTTAAAAAAAAGTTTTTTTTTCTCCGTCAATTTCAATAATTTCATGTTTGGTTTGAAACATAACTGTTGACTGTTGTTGCAGTGCCTGGCAGAGTCAGTACATATATTATCTGTTCTCTTTCACTCTCTTCCCTGTGGGGAAGTGAGTCAGCATTATAATCGTTTGTGAATGTTGAAGATGATGACCGTCATAATATTCCCCTTTCTTTCTTTGTTTGTGCACTGCATACGTTTTCGAAGAAGTCATATCAGTGAAAGGCATTGCTTTATTGTCAAAAGCCTAGTTAAAAAGCCTAATTCTGGAAAGAATAGTTCACCCAAAAATACAAATTTTGCAATTTACTCAACCTTCTTGTTGTTTCAAATGGACACAAAAATATTTTTTGTCCAGTTCGTAGACAGTTCATAGTGACTGACGACATGCAGCTTATGTATTATATTCAGTCTTTTGAAACCATCTATAGCTCTTTGTGCAGAAACATCTGAAAATACATTTACTTATCTTTTCCTCCAGTGAACTGTTAACTCACAAATCACTGTGACTGGATCATTTAGTCAGTTTGTTGAATTGATTCATTCTTTTGAGATGGTTCTTTTTATCAAGGAACTGGTCACAAATCAGTATATTTATAACAATATAATTCATAACAAATCAGAGTTTAAAAAAAATTTGGCCGAACTATTCCTTTTAGGCGTTAAATATCAACCATTTTGGGGCAAGCCACTGCTGTTACAGTATGGGGGAAATGTGAGTTTGGCTGGAACCTAAAAGGTTCACAACCACATTCTCATCCGGAATTTACCCTTGAGTCCACATGTTGCCTTAATCAGTGGTTTAAATGGTGTTTGGAAAGTCAGGCCTAGAACCAGACATATCCAAAGGGAATTCACCTAACGAAAAGCCTTTTGTAAGAATGGAAAATTACATTTCTGACATATTGGAAACTTACATATAGGATGGAAAAGATCATTTTTTAAATATGTGATGATGTGTACAGCTCAGCAGTTCAGTGTCATTTTAGTGCTTGCAATGAAATACAGTGAGACGATTGCTATAACCCATCATCTATGATGATTTCTGCAGCACTGCTGGGTTTTTTTTTAAAAGCACCTGTGAAAATACACATTCTGTGACATTTTTGACTTTATTCTATTTCATTGTGGTAGTATCAGAGATGGATGGGAATATTTTGGTTTCAGAAAGACTGGAAGACAGTTAAGTTTACTATAAATCACCGCTTCTGAGATCATCATTGTGGTTGTGCGGCTGAAGCACTCATCAGGAACGACTAAGTGTAGGATGCGTAAATGTATTCACCAGCAATGGCTGGAAAAGTGCTTTAGATTGACCTACCGTGATACTCTCCAGCCTATAAAGTTTTTATCAGTGCTTGAGTCTGCTGTAAAAGTCACTAACCTGCCACCCATATGCTGTGCATACATGTGAAGCTCTCTCATCTTTTTTGGTATAGAGAGCTGTCCTTATAGAATATAGGCATAGAACATCTGCAGTGAGTGTAAAGCATCATGCTTTTAATGCTTCCTTACAAAATAATCACTGCTTGTGTTTGACGAGCACTTTTATGAGTCTGTCAAAACATGGGGAAAGAAGTCGCAACCTGACCTGTGTTAGTTAAACCAAAGCTTGATCAGTATTGCTTACTACATATTTTAGAACAGTCTCAATGGATGAATCTAATAGGAGTGTTAAATCTGTACTTAATTACCAGTAGATTTTGATAAATGTTAATTGGCATTTACCCATTTACTTATGTAAATGCATTCTTAAGCATTGTTTGGGTTTCTGAATTATGCTGTACATTGGGGTTAAATTCTGTCGTTTTTAAATTTGCTATGTAATAGAACTATGTTAATATTTTGACTCTGACTTGACTTTCCACGATGATGGAAAACTTGGAAATATAAAAGGAATTTTAAAATTGTGATCTCCAGGCCTGGAAAAGTTATAGAAATTAGTAAAATCTTAAAAAGTTTCTATTGTAAATATAATAGTTTATATTTTTGCTTGACTCTAAAACATTTCATTTCTTATATATTGCAATTGTCTGAGACTTTGACAGTGTCAATAAAATAAAAATCCAAAATGTTTAATCCAATTTTTTTTTTTAATCCATTGTGTTGGGACTGCAATGTTGGCAGTTGGATTTTCAGTCATGAAATTTCATTACTATTTTGCACAAAGATCTTCAGAAAAATACAATCTGTACACTAATACACTACCGTTCAAATGTTTGTGGTCAGTACAATTTGTTAATGTTCATCAAGGCTTATTTACTTAAAAATACAGTAAAACAGTAATAATGTGAAATATTATTACAATTTGAAAAATAAGCTCCTCTATTTTCTGTATTTTCTATTTTAAAATATATGATGGCAAAGCTGAATTTTCAGCATCATTACTCCAGTCTTCAGAAATCATTCTAATATGCTTATTTAGTGCTAAAAAACAAAAACATTTCTTATTATTATTATTATTATCATCATCAGTGTTTAAAACAGTTGTGCTGATTAATATTTCTGTGGAAACTGTGATTATTACTATTATTATATATATATATATTTTTTTTTCAGGATTCTTTGATGAATAGAAAGTTCCAAAGAACAGAAGAATAGAAATCTTTTATGTTATTATATATGTATTTACTGTCACTTTTGATAAATAATGCTATCTTGTTAAATGGAAAAAAGTATTACCTTTAAAAAAAACAAAAAAAACTTTGGAATGGTAGTAAGTATAGCTCTCTTTTCTTTTTTTCATGTGGGAGTCGTAATCTCTTGAGTTTACTGCCATGTTAAATGTTAAATGCCAGCGTGTGACTAACCTCTAAGAACTATGTGTGAAAGGAGCCCCTAAAATGCCTCTTAACCTCTCCGGGCCGCCCAGCACATCACCTGCATTTCTTTTTACACAGAACTGAGCACCAAGTGCTGTTTCATACAACTATTTAATTTCTCCTTTGCTAATACAATTACTTTTCTGTCTCACTTCAGAGAGCGTCATAAAAGACAAAGAGTTTGAGGTGATGATGCAGATCGACTGTGAGGTCATGGACACCAGGATCCTCCACATCAAGTCGTCTAGTATTCCGCCCATATTGCGGGTCAATCAGACGGACACAGGCTCTTTCTATCACGCGGCTCCCAGCAACAACCAGCCGGCCGCCCCAGTTGGAGTCCTCATGGGTTCTTCTTAGTCCCAGCAATCCACTAATCCACCATTTTTTTGTGAATCAGCCAGTTTCCCCCACCATCATCTATTTGGTTTCATAATAAGCCTCTTCTTTTCTTTTTTTCCTATTCGAGTGACAAACCAAGATCTTGGTAATCTACTACCAAGATCCCCCAAGATAATTGATTGAAAATTTATCTTAAAGTTACCTCTTCAAAATGCATCAAGTGGGCCATTCAATACTAATGAAAATCAAATTACAGTCTTTATTCCAGGCTATTGTTTCCAGAGACTACTGTTACACATCTATCATCAAAGGCATCTACATTTACATTTATGTATTTGACTTAAAGCGCATTCAAGATATACATGTCTTTTCAGTTTGTGCGCCCTAGAAATTGATCTCACAACCAACTCACAAGTGTTGTTGATGCCATGCTCTGCCAACAGGAGCATTCATCTACCAAATCTCCCAAACCAAAGTGCAATTGGGCTCAATTATTGAACTCTTCTCTGCTATGTGGTAGCTGTCAGGGATTTGTCTTTGATTTTGTTTGCACTGTGCTTTTTTTGTTTATAAAATGTATTGAAATATATATGAAGTTTTGTACCAAGCTTGTTTGGTGCACCTTTAATGGTCATATTCAACTAACTATTCTTCAATACTATCCTCAAACAACCCATCTTGGTTGTGAATTGTGTGCTTTTTGTGAAGTTTTTTTTGTTTTGTTACGACAACTGTTGAATAGAAAAGTAAGAATTTATTATTTCCCTTTTGTGTCTGTGAATAGAGGCATTTTGTATCATTTTCTTGCATTTTCCATTCTTTAGACTAACTGATCATTTGGATCTGATTAGAGATTAGGCAACATCTGTCAGTTCTTTTATATATTTTAAGACCTCGTGTTTATCTTAGTGGCTTGATCACACTTTTAATGAGGTGTACTTGACATAAAAATTCAGTTGTTAACAACCGCTGGTTAATTTGAAGTTGTAGAAGAGACATTATTAATGCTAATATTTTACCTCATCTGTCCTTGTATACTATGTATTCGTCTCTATTATTCTTGCCTATTTAGATGTTCGCTCTATTCTTGTATTGTTTAGGATGCCGTAGTCAGTTATCACTTTGAAAGCAGTGTAATTATTAGCTTGTCCTATCCAACCTGCTGTCACTTTCAAAGAACCATTCCCCTTCAAAGATAAACTTGCCTGTGCCGACCAATCACCATTAGAACTCCTAGAGGGTTGTAGGATTCTTCATTTGAATTTCACAGATTATAAAAACTCAGGTGGAGCTTTGTTCTCAAAATCTGAATGATTATTAGAGTATTTAGTGAGAGAAAATATCACATTTCGACCACATTTCAGTAGAAATGTCTGTTGTGTTCATAATTGGTTTGAAACATGAGTTAATACTCTTAATTTCATCAAATCCCCTTTTCCCTTTGAGCAATATTTTTTATGTTTAATATATTTAATTTCTGCATTTTTGGAAATACTGTTTGTTTGTTCACGCAGTGAAAGAAATGAAAGGAATTTGTAACAAAGTAATAAACACTGGACTCAAGGTTGTGGGTGAATTGTGTGCATCTTCTGTCGGCAGAGTCTTAAGTCTTAATTTGCTCTCTGAAATTGAAGGTTTGTTTAAATGTGGGGTCTGAAGCGCGGTAACATGTTAATTATAGGTCATTTCAAAGGCTGGGGTAAACAATGTTTTTGGGTTCAACTATGGTATGGTTGTTTGTCTAGATTTAGCTCTGTGGATCAAGGGGTTTACAGTGTAGTATTTTGCTCTTATCTAAGTGTCCAATGAGAAGATCTGTGCTGAGAATACACTCGCTCAACATCATCAATATGAAAAGAAGACCATATTCCATAAATCTTAATTCAACTCATTTTATTGCAGCCATTTTTTCTTATTTTGACAGAGATTTGAATTTATTTGGTGCTAGAAGAGTTTAAAATGAAATTGCAATAAAATATGCATAAAAAGATTACAAACAGTACTGTAATTTGATCACATGTATCAAATGTACTGATGAAATAAAACAACAAAAATGTGCCCTGAACACTGTCTACTCTTGCTTTTACTGAATTTATAGTTGTAAACTATATTTTTATATATCCATGTGATAAAAGCAAAACAAAAAAACTTTGAGATATTTATGAAAATACAAATTGTGTTTTTTACATTCATCAATCCCATGGTTTTAGCTTTTATATTACAGTATATACAATGTATTCTACAGGATTTAAGAATACAACACCTCAAAACTTCATAATTCTGTCATTCAGGTACAGCTATAAACATAAAGAGGTCCGTTTTCATAGTGCAAAAGCAAGCTGCAATATCTAAAGAAATGACCATCAATGCAAACTGCATAAAGCTGCATTATATGAGTGTTTTTCTTAGTTTTCGCCATACATGTAAAGATATGGGTACGTTTTTACACTTTGAAAACATAACAGTATATTAATAAGTACATTAAACTACATGGAGTTAATACAAGCTGAGTGAACTGATCCACAATCCACAAACACATTAATGGTTTCTCCTTTTCTGTGCAAAGAACGTATTTGCTCTGCCGTCAGGGTCTACAGTGGGTCTACATAAGCAAACTGAACATTATAAGTGACCTGATGTCCGTTATCCCAGGCGTACAGCACCCTCTCCTTGGGGTTGTAATCGATCTGAGTGATGTAAGTATAGTTGTTGCTAAAAGGCAGGTGAGGAATCACCTGAGTGTTGGTGTGGGTGTCGAAGGCATAGGACAAATTGGTGTCGTACTGATTGTAGCTCTCCGTCGCGTAAAGAACGCCGCACACGATGAAGCAGTTACCATAGCGATTGCGCCGGAGCCCGGTCCTCCAGGTGGTTTCACGCTTCATGCTCAGATCACTAGGGTTCAGGCGGCTCAAGACGATCACTTCCTGCAAGAAGCCTTCGTCGTCCAGAGCTGGGTAGATCACCCAAAGTCCGCTCTCATCAACGGCCAGATCCATGTCTGAGTTTCCTCTCCATCTCCACGCAGACACGTCGTCATTATCAAACACTGCATCGTGCAGCATGGTCCAAGCAGCCACGTAACGCAACCGCAGGTCGTACTTAATAATGTCTCGAGAGAATGCACGGTTGTAATAGAAAGCTCCTTTGTAGACAACGTGGCCGGTGCCGATCCAGTTATAAGGCAGCTTGTAGGAGTTAGTGAAGCGGCCTTGAATGAAAATAAGAAAATGAATCAAGTAAAATTGCTTATTTGTGCAATGTGTGCAATTTGAATTAAAGAGAGATACCTTGTTTGAAGACATCCATGTTGCGGAATTCCAGTAGGTTGTTGCCATAGTAATAATTTGTGACATAGATCTTGTCATCTTGAGCCAGCGGATCCTTCATCCAAGCGCCCTCATTACGACCATATGTGTTGTGTGTGACGGGCTGTGAAATTGTGGCCAAGGTGTCCTTACATATTCCTGCAAACAAAACCAAACCATTCACAATTACGTTGGTTTGAATCTTTTTTATGCTAAACTATGCACATTCAGTGCAGAGACCCCATTCTGAATTTAACTTTGACATTAATATAACTCTGATTTAAGTAATAATGGAAAATGTTTTGCATACATATACTGTACATATACTGTATATACATGCATACAAGAACATCATAAAGCTATACCTGGCTTCTTTTGAGGTTCTTCTCCAACGTTCTGTTCCACCACAGTTTTTACAGCTTTCTCTCGGTCTATCTGCTCCCCTCCCACTACTACTTCCTCTTCATCCTCATCCCAGCTTATGCTATATTTGCGTTTGCTAGGTTTGCCTGTTATTGTTGTTGTGGTAGTTCCTGTAGTTGTCATCAAAGACGCCACTGAGGTTAATGTCTGTTTAGGACTCTTTTTAGGTAAGTAGGTAACTGTCTTGCTTTCAGTGACATGTGGCGTCACAATGGTGGCAGCTGTGCTTGTGTGAGCAATTATTCCCAATGAGCTTTCTGTGACTGTTAAAGTGTTTGAATGAGGAGTTGGTGATGGTGTTAATCTTCTAAGTGTGCTTTCAGAATAAAAAAAAGGTTTCCCAGCGTGAAAGGCATCTTCTTTCAGATTTTCTTTGGTAACAGTCCCACTTTCGTTTACAGAAGATACAGATGTTTCCTTTTCAGCAGTCCCGTTGGTCTGTTCTGTCACGGTTGGCTCTGCAGCCGCCACTTTAGCAGCAGCTGCTGTGACTGACTCATTTGTTTTTATGTGGCCCAGATTGGATGACCTGACCAACATGTTTTGAGCTTGTCTTACAGATGGAGTTGTGGGCTTCACGTTGCTTGCCTCCATTTTTTTGACGATGGTTTGAGGTTTGGTATGTTCCTTGGGGATGGTGAGCTTCAAATGATCTATCACAGCAGGTGTCGGTGTGGTAGAGTTGTCTGTGGTGGAACGACTGGTTTGAGCCTGAACGGATATCGGTTCAGTAGGCGTCTTATTCGGCAGGGCAGAGTCCAACAGTCCAGTAAATGGAGTTTGAAGGCCATTTCGTGCATCTCCTCCTTTTGAAACTTCACTCTTGGGTTTTGGTCGGACAGACCATGCCTTGATAATCGGCCTAAAGTGGCGTGCTTTGTGATGAAGGAGCTGCTCGTCGGCAAAAAGATCAATTGGGCTGTCACCACTCTGACTATCATCTACTGCAATGAAGAACAAATCATTTTATATAGTAGCCTAGAAAACAAATCTCAACTTCTCTTTCTGAGAACTTTCAATTAGGCTGAACCATATATAAAAATAAAATTGATATTGCAATATGGCTTAGTGCGACTGACAAACCTATATAATAAACATATACAGTATGCTACTGGACTCAAAAAGTGCAGCTCATCATATATAATTCAGTGTTTCACAGTCTCAGATCAGCTTAGTTTATTTACTTTGAATGATTCATTTCCAAATAGAGCTATTCAATTCATTCAAGTAATTTTTTTCCAATATAGTGCAGTCCTAATTTTAATGTAGATTTTGAAACCAGTTATACTTACAATTCTCCTCTGTGTCTGTCTCATCCATCGGGTCAGATTTATAGTATGTGATGCCCCTAACAATTAATTTTGGTTGCTTCTCCCTTCCCTGGCGCTCTTGTTCTTGCAAAGCTGCGACGGCCTTGTTTAAGTCTGATCCACTGCTCTTCAGAAGATCTCCCACAAACTTTTCCTCGTATTTACTCTGTTTAGTACATCAGAGGACACTGTGTTACTGCAGCCATTAAAGGTAGGCAGTTGTTTTTATAAACACTTTTTGTTATACTGGTTGAAACACTCTTTACATCCTGATAGCAATCAATGATAGAAGTGGTCTAAGTATTAACATTTTTTACATATATCTTCTGTGGGAGTCTCAGGACCAAAAAATGTAATATTATGTGTTATGTGTAATGTTATGTGCTATGAGACATGAGGTAATTTAACGCCATCTCTCGTGTAGACTCTGCTGTGCTCTGCTGTCTCATGTCTTTTGGAGGAAGCATGGCTTTGGAGAAAGATCTCTGAAGGGAGGGTGGGATCTTATGCTTTGAAAGCTATTGCTAGTCTCTCCGAATTTGCCTACCCTACCTTTAAGACGTGATTCTTAAAAGGGTTACTTCACCCCAAAATTTACAGTACTCGCTCTCATGTCATTCCAAATCCATAACTTTGGTTAATCTTTGAAACACAAATTAAGATATTTTTAATGAAACCTGAGAGGTTTCTGTCCCTCCATTGAAAGTCCAGGTAAACACAACTTAAAAGAGCCAAAAAGGTTAAACAAATAAATATCTTTATATCTTTATATATGTTTTGAAGATTAACCAAAGACTGATGGGTTTGAAACGACATGAGGGTGAATGATGACATCATTTTTATTTTGGGGTGAACTATCCCTTTAGCAGATTAATATATAGATCATCTTTGATAGTCCAAGTCATTTGGCTCTTTTCATGCCAAATTATGTAAGAGTTGACAGCAGGATAAATTAATAAGAGTTTCAAAACACAACATGAGGTCACTTTTGACTCTGAGACAGATCCTAAGTAAATAAATAAACGTCCGCAGCAGGTGGGCCATTTCACTTTGTGGCTAGCATAATGTTTGGATTGTTCCACTGTTATGTATTGGACATGATAATTATGTAATGCAACATTTGTTTTAAATAGCTCCTCCCACCTCTGTGTGTCGAAAAGCAGCTGCTTCGTCATTCTGCTCCCTCAAACTCGTCCTCTTCTGCTGCTGTTCTGAGGACAGATTTGTAGGTGAGGATGTGGGTGACTGTGGGCTCGGAGAGGTGCTCCTTGTGTTCGACTTCTCCTCGGTCTGGTTGTTTAAGACCATCTATCAATAATAAAACACATCAATAATGTGTTTAAAAAGTATAAGATAGGAAAACAAAGGAAACAACACTTACTTTTTCTATTGTGTCCATGCGATCAAGAAGCTTGGTGGTGACTGAATGCAATTTCAATAGGTCCATGCCATAGAAGGAACCCTCCAGCAATTCCAGTATAGTTGACAGCTGTAACAATGAAGTAAATTCCATCATGGCAAGAGCTGATCTTATTTTAGAATAGGAAACGTTATGCATTGTTATCCTGCCATATTCTGGTATATATAAGAGATCCAATTTCAGATATGGTCACCTTGACATTATCTTTCCCAGCCTGTTGCAGCTTCTTCAAACGGAAGTCACCCTCACAGGGGTTTAGAGCCGACGGAGGTGCAATGCATTGACATTTGCAGTGGGGTCCTGATGTGATGGTCTCCACCGTATAGAAATCCTGAGGCGTCGCGTGACCGTCCCGGATCCGCTGACACGCGCTCGCGCTTAGAGGTCTGACAACACATTTACAGCCACAGTCAGAGCCTTCCGAAAGCGCTTTCACTTTGTCATAATCACCCAGCAGCTACAAAGAAAAGAGGACGGATGCATTTTCCAGCAAGCAAAATCACCGCACTTTGTTGCAATGTAAAATATCTGACTAATTGTTTGTATTTTGGATCTTTTTTTTTTTCAATTACCAACGTTGTCTGTTAATTTAACTGGAACATTTATAATAACTTTCATTAATAACATTAACAAAATTATTCGCATTCAAAATAGTGTGCATTTAAAAAATAAAAATAAAGAAAGAAAAGTTTTTTTTCGTAAGCACTAAGCAGCCTAATTTTCGATTCGTCTCGCGGAACCGATTGTCACCGATGGCACAACTAGCAATTACAGTTTTTAAACAAACCAAAATTTTACGATATGTGTAGGCCTTTACGATAAACAATGTCATTAGGCTACTTATTTTGTATACCGTCCGATCCCAGCAAACATTGGTCCGACCGACGGCAACGTCGTGTCCCTGGCCAAAAATAGTCGCGGTAGGACGGCATAAATCGGTAAAAATATGTAACACAGAACATTTCCTAAAAATGCATTCAGATACATTTGTACATGTCTACAGTTCTCTGGGGTTGCATGTATAATTGTTATTTTGACTTTTAGCTACGTGTAGTTCAATATAGTGTATCGGGTGAGAGGACGTCACCTGGCGACGTCTTTTACACGTGCATTTATAGTCCATCATGACCCTCCATCATGGAATCCTTGTGAAATATGCAAAAGCTGTGCTTAATCCTTGCATGGTTAATACTGTAAAAATTAATTTAATTGCCCAAGTAGTTTTTAAGAGGTTGTGAAGACGTCCACTGACGTCCTTTACACGTCAAGGCTGTGAATAGACGTCCACTGATGTCTTTTACACGTCTAGTCAAGCAAGACAGAAAAAAAAAAAACAGGAATTATCTTTATGAAATACACGAATTGTATACAAAGTAAATATATTTACTTTATCTTGTTTAAATAAATTATAATCACACAGTTCCTAGTGTGGTTAAGTGAATGCAAAGCCTCTGCATTCTAGTCATTATTTCAACCTGTAGCCTACCTGATAGGCTACGTTGTGTGGGTTTTTTTTTTGTGTGTTTTTTTATGGAATGTATGCATATACATGTAAAACAGAAATATATCTGGTCACCATTTATGTCTGAGTTGGATGTAATTGCCAAAACTGTGCTGCCAAGATGTAACAAAATATCTCCCGACATTACCAAATCCCGCGATAGGTTAGATTATCTCACGAGATGTTAACGCGTTTTCCCCATAGACTCACTCCGGAACACTGAAATTTGAACAACCACGGAGAGAGGAGGAATTGAGGCCCATATTATTAGAAATCTACTGTTGGGTACATTTTGTATTATTAGATTCACGTGCTAGAGTTTTACTTGTTTGACATGAATGAACCGAAAGAAATGATGCCCACATTGTCAACTGAAATTGGCTAACTGAGTTTGTCTAAAATTAGCTAGTAGGCTAAAAGTTAATTTGAACTTATACAACGGTATACCATAGTATAAAGTATGTTTAATGATACAGTCAGAGTTATTACTGTAAATTATTAATGTAGCCTTTTGAGAGTTTCTTTCAGAAAGTAAATTATCTGAAGTAGAATGAAATTAGCTGGATTTGAACATGTATGTTTTCAGTAACTGCTTTAAAAATATTTTGTAATTTTAGAATTGCTAAACATGTCTATTCAGGGGACATCACAGCCCACCTGTCTTTATCAGAAATGTCCTGTTCACTTTCTCACTGTTACACACCTAGTTAAAGGGTTAGTTCACCCCAAAATGAAAATTCTGTCAGTAATTACTCACCCTCATGTTGTTCCAACCGCGTAAAACCTTCGTTCATCTTCGGAACACAAATTAAGATATTTTTGATTAAATCTGAGTGCTGGATCACTTCTCCATTGGCTGCTAGGTGACCGAAACTTGCTGGCCCAGAAAAGTTATTAAAGAGATCGTTAATATAGTCCAAGTGACTCCAGTGGCTTAATCTTAAGTATATCAAGCAACGAGAATACTTTTTGTGCGCAAAAACAAACAAAAATAACGACTTTATTCCACTTTTCATTTCCTTCTCTCTGGGCCTCTAGTTGGTTCACGTAGTGTTTTTGCGTAGCGCGTCTGTGTTGCACGTCACCACGTAGGCTCACAATTGGCCGAAGGTGGTCATGTGTGTGATGCGTGTTGACGTGCAACACAGACGCGCAGCGCAAAAATACTACGAGGCCCAGAGAGAAGGAAATGAATAGTGGAATAAAGTCGTTATTTTTGTTTGTTTTTGCGCACAAAAAGTATTCTCGTCGCTTGATATACTTAAGATTAAGCCACTGTAGTCACTTGGACTATATTAATGATCTCTTTAATAACTTTTCTGGGCCAGCAAGTTTCGGTCACCTAGAAGCCTATGGAGGAGTGAGACAACTCTCAGATTTAATCAAAAATATCTTAATTTGTGTTCCGAAGATGAACGAAGGTCTTACGCGGTTGGAACAACATGAGGGTGAGTAATTACTGACAGAATTTTCATTTTTGGGTGAACTAACCCTTTAAGGGTCTTTCTCAAGGGCACCACAGTGGTATTGAAGAGGCAGGGGACAAATGCTGTTTTGAATTTAGCTGAAGACCATAAAAATATTTTGAAAATAAGTGCATGTCATTTACCTCAAATTTTTAATTTTCATTTATTTTAAAAATAAATATATTCTCTTCCCTTAGATGCTGTGAAGGGGTGGAGCCCACATGCTACAGACACTGAAATTGATGCAGCAATGGCAGAACACCTGAAACACGCTCCAGGAAGAGCTGGGGGTGGTGGATACAAAAAATGAGCCAAACAATGTGTTTAAGGGATAGTACACCCAAAAATGAAAATTGTCATCATTTACTCAACCTCATGTTTCAAACCTGTATAACTTTCTATGCTAAACACAAAGATATTTAGAAGAATGTTTGTAACCAAGCAGATGTCGCTTCCCATTAATAATCATTTTTTCTCCAATAATGGTAGTCAGTGGATGCTCTATTTGCTTGGTTACAAACATTCTTCAAAATATCTTCTTTTGTGTTCAGCAGAAGAAAGAAACTCATACAGGTTTGGAATTTGGTGAGTAAATTACATAATTTTCATTTTTGGGTGAACTATCTTTATATAATAATTCAGTATTTTGCTATTGGTATTTAGTTTGGTTAACAAATCGAGAGCTTAGAATTATAAGGTTCTATCTCCGTTTATTGTAGTTTATTGAGGATCAAAGTTTTTAAACTCGGTTTATGTTTTGTGAGATGGAACCTTTTATTTTATTAATAACTACTAACAAAATATTTTTTTTACAAAAATAACACCACACAGGCATTAATAAACACCTAATGAATCAGATTGTCAAAAACTCAATTTCGACCAAAAGTGGAGATGGAACCTTATAATTCTAAGCTCACGAAATGTTAAACATTGAAAAAAATAAAGAGAAATTTTGGCTGTTCAAGATCAATAAAATGTTGTGCTTAATCAGAACATGCTTCTTTTTTGCTTATGTCCACAAATAATGTGTTATTGTTTTTGATGTACACCACGTGATTAAAACGTTTTATTGACGTTCAGGTCTGACTGGACCAATTTTGGACCTTTTTAGAACCTTTGTCAAGATGTGTAGGCTAAACCTCAAGACTTGATTGTCTTTCACGATGTTACACAATAGGTGTGTGATTATTTTATATGCAGGCTTTTACACTTAAATTATGCAGCAACACATTTAAACACATATGACGACGCATTTAGACGTCCATGGACGCGCAGAAGAGACGTGGAATTCACGGCCAGAAAAGACGTCGGTTCAACTTCCATTTTGGAACTATTTTTCAACCATGACGGGACGTCTCGGACGGACGTTTTTTCAACGGTCATTAAACGTCCAAATGTTTGCTGGGCTGTTGCTATGGTTACTTCCTCAGGAGAACCCAACTCCAGATATCTACAAGCCTTTATATTAGGGCCTAGGCTATGGACTGATTTTCTTTAACTTTTCTTCAAGAATGCTGTTGAGACGAGCCAAAAACTGAATACTTGTAAGTTTCCCCCAATTCGCACCCTGTATTCAAATAGTTAGAAATATCATAACTTAGGCATAGGCTAGGCTACTTGATTCATATAATTATTTGATTCATAATAATAATAATAATAATAATAATAATAATAATAATAATAATAATAAAATATAGGATAGTCTTACTTGAATTTACATCAAAACCATATATGTTCGGCATTGTGCAGAGATTGTTAATAACTTATTAATGAAAGTTATGACGTGTAATTAATTGCAGATTATAGGTTAAAGAAACTGCAGTGGAATATAATTTCGAGCGCTGGTGAAAAGTATCTTACCTGACTTAATATATTTTCATGATTATCTATTTCAACTTGCATTGTGTCATTTTGTTCCTTTGTCTTCTCCAGAAGTCGCTGGTGTGATTTCGGGGCGGCTGAAGTGAGAGCAAATGCCATGAGCCATAAAACCCACCAAATTCCCATCTCGGTCATAATGCAAGGTGTTTGATATAATCCTTTCAAACATATGGCACTTTAGATTGTGCGTTCAAATTGGGCTTTTCCTCTTCAAAAACGATACACCGCCAAACACATCTCCATTTGCACTGCCCTCCAGATGAAAAACTAACTGAAGCGGGATGAGGTTTTGCAAAAGTCCAGAAGGTAAATTCCAGATGAGGACAGGTGCTGGTCCTCAGCATGAAACTGGACTGAGAAGACGCAGCAGTGACGTGATAGCCTATTTGAGCTGAAATGAGGGGGCTGGATGGAGGAGAGTACGCACTGAGCACGCTGAACGCTGAAGTCATGCACACTAGTGGCGTGACTTCTGTTTCTAGTCTTCATAACTAGCCTACTAATCCTCCAAACCTTTTTTTTTCTCTTTTTTTTTCTGGTGTGTGGAGGGGGGGGGGGGGGGGGGCAACAACAAGAAAACACACACACACACACACACACACACACACAAAATAACATTTTTTTTTGTCTCTGTTATAAAAACTATTTACCCATTTACACCCTTAATACTCGTTGTTAGTGAGTAAACTTCAATCAAACTTTATGTGAACTTTATTAGAGTTACATAAATTATTAATGAGGAAGGAATAGAAGAAACATTTACAGTGACGGTAGAATGGAGCGCATCTGTGAAATGACATCATGCACGCAGCTTCTACAGTGAATATTGCAGTTAGATCTAATAATAACCCCAAAATATTATTTGTTTTGTTTTAGTAAATATGCTCTTTTTTCGCAAGAAGTGCGAATCAAACATTTGAACATTTTTGCGTTCAATATAATTTTTTCTGGTCCTAAAAGTTTAGCTAGATCAGGAACATCACAATCGAAGTGTTGCAGCGCCACCTAGTGTGTGTTAAGTCATACAGAAGATTATGCATACAAATTCGCAGTACAAAGTTTGAGCTAGTCAATCTGTCTCGCTGAGTGTCACACAGATGCCAGGTCATTCTACAGAAACGTCCACTTTTGTATGGAAAGATGTTAGATTGCCCTTTGACTTTATGAGTACACATATACAGCTTAATGATTTTTTTTAGATTTTTTGTGCATTTATTTAATATTAATATTGTGCAATATTAAAGGTTTTTATTAAATATTATTTCCATTTTTTTCAGCACATGTAGTCAGAGTTACAGAAAAAAATAAAAAATAATAATGCAACAAATAAGGAGATTATGTTTTATTTATTTTAATCAGGTTTGTTAAAAGTGTGCTTGAAAGTTAATTTGCGCAACCATGTATTTGCTATAACGATGAAAATATTTAAAAAACAGTTAAAATCAAGTAATGATGCAATCCTTTAAATCTTAACATTTGAGTGTAAGCAGAATTAAATGGATGTAAAATTATCATCATGTCACATGTGATTTTTTATTTAATGTGACATGTACTGTATGTCATTGGTGATTCATTGTGTCACTGGTGTTACTGTCTTTTTTTCTAAGACCAAAGATCATTATTCTTCAACTATAATTAAGTAGATGAGACTAAATTGTTACATCTGGCATACAATCTAAATTAATAGCTTTGAATAAAGTTTATCTATAAATGGGAGACACTGGTGTTACCCATAAGAAAGGTGACAGTGACAATTTTCATGAAAAATTCATTTTACAAAATGGCTGCTGCAAGGTATCAAACCACATGTTGTCAATCATGGTATACTAAATTAAGTAGTTTAATCCATTTGTATTCTAGATTTACAATTCCCTAACAATTAAGTAGGTCATACCAATGAGTTTAACTAAAAGCTTCATATGAAATCATGAGATAAATGAGAAAATGTCTGATAACTAAAAAGAGACAGCCCAGCAAACATTTGGACGTTTAATGACCGTTGAAAAGACGTCCGTCCGAGACGTCCCGTCATGGTTGAAAAATAGTTCCAAAATGGAAGTTGAACCGACGTCTTTGACGTCGTCTGGCCGTGAATTCCACGTCTTTTCTGCGCGTCCCTGGACGTCTAAATGGGTTTATTTTATTTTTTTAGGTTTTCTGGATGTTTATAAGATGTGTTGCTGCCAAATGTATGTGTATATATAATCCTGCATATAAAATAATCACACCCATATTGTGTAACATCGTGAAAGGCAATCATTTAGGCTATTTTTACACATCTTAACTTGACAAAAGTTCTAAAAAGGTCCAAAATCGGTCCGGTCAGACCTGGACGTCTATAAAACCGTTTAATCACGTGTACATCAACAGAACACATTATTTGTGGACTAAAGAAAAAAATAGTGCCATAATTTAGCACAACATTTTATTGTGAATATTACATTTGAAATGTCTTTCAGTTGTTAAACAGCTACTATTCAAAAAAGATAATAGAAATAGTACAATGTGGTAAATTCTGTGGTAATGGCATTTTCTCTAACAGTTTCACGTTAAGGTTAAGCAGACATTAATCAAACCAGAATATAACAAAAGTACAGGAATGGTCAACGCATTCTATTTTTAGAGTCTTTCTATAATATGCCATCATTGATGAATAGAAGTCAGAGCTTTGGCAGTACTAAGTTTCAGTTACTAACAGTCTTGCATTACTGTTAAACAGCCATAAATAAAAGTTTATTCATTTTTTAAATCCACCACCCTCAGCTGTTCCTGGAGCGTTCTTCAGGTGTTCCTCCACTGCTGCATCAGTGTCTGAGTCTGGAGCATTTGGGCTCCACCTCATCACAGCATCTGAGGAAAGAGAATATGGTTAAAAAAAAAGAAAGAAAAAGGCTAATTTCCAGGTAAATTAAGTACTTTTTTTTTTTAAATGTCGGAAAAAAACCATGTTATTTTACTGCATAATAATCTTATGCCAATAAAAGATGTTCTGCACTAAATGTGTTCGAATAGTGAAAAGAAAAAGAAAAAAAACAACAGCATTTGCCCTCTTCAATACTGAGCCCTTAAGAAAGACCCTTCACTAGGTGTGTAACTGGAAAAGTGAAAAGGACATTTCTGATAAAGACAGGTGGTCTTTTAAAGAATGTCCCCTGAATAGATAAAAGTTAACAATAAAAATTAAATTAATATTAGACAAGGAACAAGAGATTTTTTTTTGAATGTTATAAGGCCAAAATTACCTTGAATTATATCGTACAAAGCGTTCGTGTAGCGTTGAATGACTTCTTTTCAATTTGGCCACCACTCCTCATATTGAAAATCGCCATTAAGGCATTTGACATGATTCTGTGAAAGAAATTACACAGGATTACTTCACCTCAAAAAAAAAAAATCTGTGTCATGCCAAACATTTGGCCCATCCCACATGGGATTACACGACACCACAAACTTATTTAGCAAACATCTTCCTGTCGCATATACAAATCATTCGGAGAAATACATGAATACAAATATATACATACACATATACACAGCATATACAAACAAATACTTGTCTACAGATCATCTCGATAAAGAGCTTTTTTCCTCTTCTCCCAGGCTTTCTCAAGTTAATTGGCTAATTTATGTTTCACATGTGAACAGCCAGCTCAGTCTTTGAGCATCATCCATATTTACCAAATCAATCTCTGATTTTATCTTACAAAATAAAAAAATAATCATTATTAATAATCATAATTCACAATAATTAGAAATATATAATATTTCTTACTTTCACTTTCAGTTGACATGGGGTAAGCACTCCTTGAGGGTCTGGTGCCAGCTATTTCAAAATGTAAAGATTTGTAAAATGTAAATTCAATTTTGGATAGGACAACCCCATGGCTGGAAAAGACCATTAATACACACCCTCACTTCTGTGCTCTCTCCCGAATGCAGCGGTCAAGAGGCAAGACAACATTTGGAAATTCTGTTAATGAAAACAAAACACACACAAACTTAAATAAGAGGGTAGTTAAATAAAAAACGTAAACAATATTGTTTTATTTTTAACTACTTTGTGGATGTAGCAAAGATTTAGACTTCTTGTAATCCAATTGGACATAGTCAACTATTGTAGCCATCATTCAAAATAAATCCAAGGTAGCCAACCCTGGTCCTCGAGAGCCACTCTCCTGCTTGTTTCCAAACTATCCCTGCCCTACTTCCTGCTGACTAATAATGGATCAGGTGTGTTGTCAGTCAGAAGCTGGAAGGGCAGGAATAGTTGGAAAACAAGCAGGGCAGTGGCTCTGGAGGACCAGGGTTGGCTACACCTGGTCTACATATTTTAAATTGTGAAGTGATAAGACTGCTGTTCAAATATACACTTCACAGTGTAATACTGCATTAGTTACTATGAAATTAGCTGGCTGTACTTTAGCTTTTTCTTGAGCAATGACAGACATTATAGGCTCTATATTTGTAACTGTATGAACAATTATTTAGAAAAATGTATGTTTGTATTTAAGGTATATTGTGTATAAATTAAGATGCAAATCGCAAAGTTCTCGCATACAATGGGGTGTTCTCTGGGACTGGGATGATAATGCAGAATTTGGAACTGGAGACAATAGACATTAAAACAAATGGGTGAGAAGTATTTAAGGTAAGAAAGGACACCTTAATCAATAAACACCATAACTATATGTAAAAAAACCAACAAAAAAAAACAAAAAAAAAAACACACCTTTATGAAGGACATTAAACAAGAAACAAATGCAATGTCTCTTTGGTTCTGCCAGATGGCCTGGAAAAGGATTCCTGAATTCTACGTCTGACAGATGGCTGTTCGTTATGTGACCCTGAAAGAAAAATTGCATCTTAATGTAATTTCGTCAAGTACAACAAACAAAATCACGTTTTAAAAATTTCACTGAAGTGATTACAAAATTGGTAATCTTAGAGTATGGTTAGAGAGCAACTTTGTAACAGAGCAAACCTGAGCCATTAACTGCCTTAATATAGAGAGCACACAAACTGCCCTCCAAGTGACAATAATACACTCACAATACATTACAAATATTATCAAAAACAGAAGATTCGTTCTTTGCATACAGACATAATTTATATTCATTATGCAAAAAGGCACGGCCATAAAGCATTACTTAAGTATTTAAAGCTGAGGCCATAGGTGAGGAATCAGGTAGTCTCCTTCCTGATACTTGCCTATTTTCATTGTGCATTAACCTCACCTGCACAAATAGTTAATTTTATGGTAGTGTAAGATATAAACACAGTAAATCACAGAAACGTTTTGGGATATTATGTTAACATTTATGCAAAACACCTCCTGACTCATGAAATAGAGAGCCTAAGTCCCGCCTCTCCGCTTCCGGCTCATGGGACCTTATTTCGGAAAAAATATGTATGGAAGTCAATGGCGAGAGATATCTTATCTTTTTATTCCGTCTGAACTGTGCCCTGAACTACACATATGATGTTTGTCAATTTAAAAGGTAATTATGAAAGTCAAGAAAGTCGCAGTTTGTCATAAAACAGAAGAGTAACGTTTAGTTTTATGTGAAAATCGCTCAATGAACTACATCTCTCATCTCGCACTATGTACGTCACAAGATCCGTTGCTCGTATGTGTGTATTCTGGCTCAAAACACTCAGGCATGACGGCGTAACGTTACGATTATAATGTAAGACTATAGAAAAAAATGACAGATGTTAGCTTCATAAAGTTAGCTTCATTCATTGAGAGAAAAGGTATGACGTCGCATGTGCGCCTTCTGGGTTTGTAGTCTTTGTAATTACGTATTTTCACAGTCTTATACCTCAGCAGTTTTACATCAAGCTGCGACTTTCTTGACTTTAAAATGTATCTTTTAAATTGACAAACATCATATGTGTAAATCAGGGCACAATTCAAACGAGATCAAAATATTTGTTGTCTCTCGCCATTGACTACCATACAATATTTTTCCGAAATAAGGTCCCATGGTGGTCGACCGGAAGGGGAGGGACTTAAGCCGTTTCTCAATACCAAGTACGCAAAGTTCGGACTTGAGTCCTTGGTAGTTCGGACTGACAAGTTCGACTCAGGAGAACGAACTCCCGAGGACGGGGGGACGCGAGTCCGATAATTCTGCAAATGGAACAGCGGCGTACTTGATAGCGTCACTCAGCTTGCTCTGGCTACTCCGGTTATCTCTTTATAGGCTACAAATAAAACAAAATATGTTATAAACCACCACTTTGCCTCTTTTCATTTTCATTTAAAAAAGATCTTTAACATAATGGCCACACAAATGAGGTTCAGGCAACGCAATTGATTATCTTCACTGCATATTTACAACAACACGAAATATAAAGCACAACCCTGACTCTTTTTGTTTTCATTTTAAAAATATGATGAATAAAAAACATTATAATATTGATCATTAAAACGAACATTTAGCAAAAAGAGACAGGGTTGTGTCATATATGTATATACAGTGAAGAGAATGTAGGCAACATGTAGGCTATTATAATAAAATATTTTATGTTTTAAATATATAAAATAAAATGACATAACCTTTTTTGCTAAATGTCAGTTTTAATGATCAATAATAGCCATTCTAAAAGTATAAGTAGCCTAAAAGGTATAAGAAGCTATACAATAATAAAGCCAACGATTCAGTCAAACATAAGTCAGCTCTCTAGGCTACATAGTTAAATAGACTAACGTTAAATAAAGCTATAACTTCACTTTGCCCTCAGCTAAAACGTTTTGCCAAGGAACATACATTAATGAGACAAATAAAATAAATAAATCGCCTGTTGGATATACACAAGACGATTTAAATCTCATGTTATACCCATAGACTGTAAAAGGTTATACCACTAGACTAGAGACATCCGAGCCAACGGCAAGTCAGCAGCAGAAGCCGAGGAAAGGCTGTTCTCGGCGGGGTACGAGCGCCGAGCATCCGATTGCCTGGTTCTCACAACTCCGAAAACGTCAGATCAAATTTTCAAATAGGCGCTATCTTTATAAATAAACCAAAGATTTGAGCTTTAAACAACTACATTCTCGCCTGAAATACTCTTAAAACTACATTTCGTGACACATTTATAGCAGTATTTTTAAATTACGCGGGGTTTCTCCTCTGCTATTGACGCTTGCTGGTTGGTGGTGTGAGATGCATTCTGGGATACCTGGCTTGTCAAGTCCGCACAAGTCACCTCTTGATGCATCCTCGGTAAAAGGGGCGAATCAAGAACACATCCGGGGATTCGAACTGGACTTGGCTAGATGTGAACTTTGAATTGGAACAGTACTAGGGCAGCGACTGATGACGTTTCACAAGTCCACAAGAACACAAGTACAGACAAGAACGCATATTGAGAAACGGCTTTAGGCTCTCTATATCCGAAATGGTCCGAACTAATAAACGGTCCGTAAGCACAAACGAGTAGCGCAGTTTCGTTCCGCTTTCTTTCTTTTTTTTTAAAACCATTCGCTGCTGGGCAATGTTGCGGTCGCGCCAGCGCGACCTATAACAAAATTTGGTCTCACCGGCAGAAAAAATTAGCCTGGTTCTCCCAATAATCTCTCGTACATTTAATTTGTACAGAGAGTCTGGCCCCTCGCCATTGACAAGCGTTAACTTCATTGAAGGCGGGTACTCTGTTGAAGCAGAGAATGTCTAATGTTACATTTATAATACAAAATATACTTACCCAACAGTAGATTTTTTTCTTCTTCTTCTTCTTTTAGGTTTTATGGCAGTTGGCATCCAAAAAATTGTTAGTAGATTTTTTTGTAATTCGGCAACACAACAATGCTCCCTCAAATCCTGCTCGCCTCGGTTGTAGAAAAACGGGAAAATGGCTGCGTTATCGCTTTATCGCGAGATAATATATCATTTCGTGGGATTTTGAAATATCGCGAGATTTGCTACAACATCTCGGTGGTACAGTTTTAACGTGTAAAGCACGTCAGTGTACGTCTTTTCAGAACCTCTTAAAAACTACTTGTGGCACTTAAATTAATTATTGCAGTATAACCAAGGTGTAAGCATAATTGCTTTTGTATATTTCATAAGGATTTCATAGAGGGTCATGATGGACTATAAATGCACGTGTAAAGGACGTCACCTACTGGACGTCCACTTAAAACGACTAAAATGCAGTGCTTTGCAATTAACCACACTGGGCACTTTGTGATTCTAATTTATTTAAACAAGATAAAGTAAATATATTTACTTTGTATACAAATCGTGTATTTCATAAAGATAATTCCTGTTTTTTTTTTCTGTCTTGCTTGACTAGACGTGTAAAGGACGTCAGTGGAAGTCTTCACAACCTCTTAAAAACTACTTGACTTAAAAACTGGGCAATTAAATTAATTATTGCAGTATTAACCATGCAAGGATTAAGCACAGCTTTTGTATATTTCACAAGGATTTCATAGAGGGTCATGATGGACTGTAAATGCACGTGTAAAAGACGTCACCAGGTGACGTCCTCTCACCCGAAACGCTATATATTGAACTACACATAGCTAAAAATCAAAATAACAATTATACATGCAACCCCAGAGAACTGTAGACATGTACAAATGTATCTGAATGCATTTTTAGGAAATGTTCTGTGTTACATATTTTTACCGATTTATGCCGTCCTACCGCGACTATTTATGGCCAGGGACACGACGTTGCCGTCGGACCAATGTTTGCTGGGAGTGGATTTACTATGGGCCTTTCTTCATAGATATTCAGGAAATTGGAAGAAGAAAGTCAAGTGATGTCATAAGTGTGATTTTTGTTTAAAGGAGTCATAACCTAGTATTACCTTGTATACCTACTGCTGTATTATAGTCTTTCAGGCCCTTCTAAAAAAGAAAAGTGGAAAAAAAATAAACACAGAGCTCCTCAGACCCTTATTTCTGAAGGCATTATTGTCTCGCGAGATCTGATGCGATATTTTGGCTGTCGTGGACGGTCATTTTAATAATGCAAATGAGGGGCGCGTTGATTGGTTGCAGGAAGGAGGGGGGTTGACACCGCAGGTAATGCTTTAGCATATCATTCCAAAATGACATCATGGTGCAAGTTGTGAATGAACCCGACCAGGCCGCGACCGGTGTAGCAGTCGATTCTGTTCCCTACAGGAATTTGTGTTCCCCCTCAAAGAGGCATGTCTGCGCATGCCTAGAAGATGCATCAAACCACAACTGGAAGTACGGAAAGCGACAAAGGCCAAACGCATTGGCGCAACATTCAATTGTCAGCATAATAAAATGGTTCTCACACTCCAGTAATATTTCTGTCAAAACAAAAACTCAATGCCTCATATTATTGTCTTTATATTATTATGTCTGTATTATTTATAAAGATTGCAAAACGTCAGAGATGACAGGTTTATGAAATACAACGTTGTAAACAGTATACAAAATGTATTAATATGTTAAATGTCACCAAAATACACATTTAAAAAAAGAGTTCATCATATTATTGTCAAAAGGTAAACACATTTTCAGGTGACACCTTTTATATCCCCTGTATGAAAATAAATAAATAAATATGAATAAAACCATATTGCTATTTTTCTTTAATATTTTTCACATGCAAGATACATGGGTGCAACATAACATTCTAGTAATTAATTAATTAACCATTTCTGAGGGCACTAATTAGCTTTAATTAATCAAATGAATCAATGGTGTTATAAATGGGGAGATGACCACACAACATTGTCACCTGAATTTCTATTCTTGCTGGCACATTCCAACAATGGATCCAAAAATGTATGAAGAAATCATGAGCTATAAAACTCAAGGCACATATACAAACTCAAGGCACACATTTGGTATAAAAAAAGACCAAAAATATGTGATTCGCAGACGTTGCTCCAATTTCCAAATTCATGGTAAGTAATCTATTCTAAATTATAATTATTTTGAAAGTGAAGATAACATAGCTCCACAGACAGGAGTGAGGTATAGTAATACACCAAGACTTGATAGAAACAAAAAACCCATACTTGTCCATGGTCTATAGCCTTCTTGGCAAATAGAACATAAAATATTACCTATCCTGCAATTTTAGTTTAAAATATCCTATTTCTTTCATTAGGCATTCAGAACCTCTGTGGTTATTGTTTAGACTTTACTAACAATAAAGCTATTTCAATAGATGGTCAACTTTACTACATCTCCTCAAAAAATTGTATGGGTTCGAGGAAAAAAGTGGTCATTGGCCAAAAAGAGGCCAACCAAATATTTACAGAATTCCATGCCAGCCCCTATGGCGCACACTGTGGAACAGAAAAAACCAAGCTTGCCATTTCAGCGAGATTCTACTGGCCTGGAATGGGGGTGGACATTGATAAATGGGTAAATCCTAAATTATTCCTTTCTAACTTTGTTGTGAAACATATGAATGCATTATATTTTGGAATGCATTTCTCATGTGCTTATTTCTGAATATCAGGTTTTGCAGTGTGCCCAGTGCCAATATAGCAGACTGTCCATCAAACAGGAGCCCAAGTACATCCCAATATGTGTAAGCTTGTCCACAGATGTGCATGGGATTTGAGACTGGTATTTCATGAGTGCACATAATTTGAATGTATTTATTTTTATTTTAAAGCTACACTGTGTGATTTTTACCCCCATCTAGCGGTGAAATTGTATATGACTACCCAGTGAAAATTAGTTTCTGTTCCTCTCAATTCCGAGAGCGTTTTAACTCCTACGGTGGCCGTATTATTCCAAGATTAACATGGCTTCCAGTTATCACTTCGTCCATGACAATAATAAACAATATGTCTAAAATGAATAAAACTACAGGACAGATGTCAGGAGGTAAACAAAAACTTACAGTGTCCTTTTTTTATATAGCTTAAAAAATTGCGCCTTTAAAACTATTCATTACCTGTGATCCGTCGCAGCACAGATTTATGTTACAAGGTAAACAATACTTTTTCACCATTGACGCGAGGATGAAGTTATACTAGAGGTCGTTCTGACGTTATGCACAACCATGCTATGGTTAGACAAGCAACTATAAAACTTCGAATTTACACAAATGAATTACAACAGGCTGAATTACCTGTCGAGAAGAAAGCAGGCAACCTCGGCGTCCGTTTTAAAATATTTTCTACCCTTGAGCTCTTTCCATCTGGGAAAAGTTACTCCAATATTGACTATGGTCTTGCTGATTTGTCTGTCGCGTTGATGTTTTAATTTCTCTCTCTGCCGGCACTCGCGAGCTCGCGAGTAATCTCCCCCTCGCATTCGTCAGGTGTCACTGAGTGAAAAACGCAAAAGGCGAAGCTTGAATTTACAGGCATGTCCCTCTTTGGCTAATGTAGTTTCAAGATGGAGGGGCAACATGGCGACCGGCATACGAACCCCTCACCCGTATGTACTTTCAATGGCAGATTATAAACTTAAGAGAATACTTTATTACTTGAAAGAAGTAAATATACATTAATGAGCACATATATTTTTGAAAGAACTAAGTGTTTTTTGCTAAGAATCAACTAAAAAAGTTACACAGTGTAGCTTTAAGGTGGATAAGCCTCTGGAACTGCTAGGTATGGATTTGGTGGGGAAAGTCACCAAAACCAACCAGGGAAACGAGTACATTTGTGTCCTCGTTGACTACTATACTAAATGGTCCGAGGCATATCCAATCCCAAATAAATCTGCAGCAGTTGTCTCGCGCTGCATTATACATTTTTTCTACAGGTTTGGGGCACCAAAGAGGATTCTAACTGACCAAGGGACTGAGTTTGTAAACCAGGTTTGAAGTTTGTTAAATGAACTAAATTCAATATGCATGATATTTTAATGGTTTCACACATGTTTTTGTTTATGTAGATTAATGTTAATGTATGTTTTGGAAACAGATCAATGAAGAGCTCTGTACCTTCCTCAATGTGGAGAGAAGCCTCTGTGCCCCGTACCATCCACAAACAAACGGGCTTGTGGAAAAATTAAATGGAACCATTCAGAGGTGAACCTTCATTTATGGGTTGCTTGTGGGAATGCAATATTCAGGGAAATATTTGTCTTTGAAAACTGGTTACTCATAATTTAACTCATTTTGGTCATGACTCCAGAGCCTTGTGCAAACTGGTGGATACAAGACCAGAAAAATGGGATGAGTACCTAGATGCAGTAATGTTTGGTCTTAGAACCAAGACACAGCTGACAACTAGGTTCTCACCATTCTTTTTAATGTTCGGTATGGAGGCACAATATCCTTTTGAGGTGCCGGAGATATATGAGGTATGTGATCATTTACATTGTTCCATATAAATATCATGCATCAATTTAGTGAAATCATTTCAATCTTCAATGTTTCTAAAAAAGGTCAACAGCACAGTGGAATCTGTGATCGCAGAGGACACCATTTCAAAGGCCATTTCTTTGAAGGAGAAAATGGACAACATTGTAAAAAAAATGTAAGAAGAAAACAGGACAGGAGACAGAGGGTGGCTGCGGTGGCAAATCAGGCACCACTTTTTGTAGGGCAGAAGGTCTTACGACAAAACATACGGACCCAACAGAGGAAAGGGGGCAAGCTTGAGCGCAGCTGGTTGGGACCATATGAAGTTGTTTATTTGCAAGACAAAAGCGCAGATTTAAGGGATGAAAATGGCAGGATATTCCCCAAAATCAACACTGACCACCTCAAACCCTTCAAAGAAGACACACCCCGGATACCCCATAGAATCACCCAAGAACCACAACATAAAAGAGCACATCATGAAACGTTATGCCCTTCACTCACACCTGTAGACCTCACCATCACCAAGTCACATGAACACCAGCCCCCACCATCACCTCCATCCTCACCAATTGACTTGTCTACTAGATCTCAATCTACAAGATCTTCTCCCCTGTCTCCGTTGAACTTTTCAACCAAAATGCCACTTTCCTCTCCTGTGTCCCACACACCTACAATGATTGCAGAGGTACCAGCCGACACCACAGACGCAGTGCATGGCTGTAAGTGTTGATGCACAGTCAGATCTTATAATAGATCAATATTAGTCTGATTTCTAATATATTTGTGAGGTGGTAAGTGCAATGCTGTTTTTGGTTATCCTCTGTAGATATCAAAAGTGCCTGGGCTGGAAACGACAGCTATGTACTGCTGTCCAGAGTGGGACCCTATAAATTATTTTATAAAGACTTGCGTATCGGCCCTGGAAGGGAGTTGGAGAGTGAGGTACACATTTAATTGATTTTGTCAGATAAGCCTTTCATCTGCTATGCTAATATTTTGTATTAATGTTTTTCCATGTTTGTCAAGGTTATAAATACATATCTCTCCCTAAAAGTGAGGGAGCACAATTTAACTTCACCAGGCAAGGCATTCCACATGGACACATTTGCCATGACCGATATGTGGAACGGAAAACATGAAAGGCTCAAGGTGTCCTGCAAAAGTGCAATTTTTTTTTTAATATATATTTTTTTACTTGTTCTAATGCCCATTTTGTGTACAGTCGCAAAGTTTAAATGATAGAACATGTTTTTTTTTGTTTTTTTTTTGTTGGACCCAGCAAACTATGAGGTCATAGTGGGTATTGTAAATGAGGGCCACCACTGGTTCCTAGTTGTAAGTATTTGTGGTATTGAACAGTTTTTTACTTAAGTTTTCCCTTTTCCCCTTAATCCTGATTAGCAATTATACACCCCTATCAAGTTGTCTTTTTGCATGTTACTTAGGCTATATACCCATCCCAACAAAAAACCATTCTGCTTGACTCAATTGGAGAGTCAGATATCAAGAAGAAAAAGTGTTGAGACAACAAGGTATTTTTCATACACCATATGTAGTGTTATTGTGTAATATGTAGGCTGCTTGAAATAATACTATCTTGTTTGTAGAGCCCTGATGATGGCAAAGGGTATTTCGGTTTCAAACTGGGTGTGTGAAACCTTGCCTCACCCACTTCAGAGGGATGCCATATCATGTGGTGTGTTCGCTTTGAAGGTGTGTGATTATAGTATTGTAGCAAATATTATAATATTTGTGAGTATTATTTGTGTGATATTATAATATTTATAATATCATCCACTTATAAGTGTTCATTAAAATGGGATGATGCTTAAGTTAATATCTTGTTACTTCCTCAGTTTGCAGAACACATTCTGCAAAATACCACAATAAACTTCTCCAGTGATGTACAATCTTTAACACTATTCAGAATGGAGATTTCTTTAACTCTGCTCCGCCAATCTGGTATGGCTTTATAAACTCCTGAATGTTATTGACGTGCTTTTTGTTTTTGATGTGCATCACTTTCATCAGTGTCGTACTGTACCTCATAGATGACCTAATGCCTCGTTTCCACTGAGTGGTACGGTACGGTACGGTACAGTACGGTACGGGTCGGGTCGGAAAACCATGAATTGGCTAGCGTTTCCACTGCCAACAGTACCCTTACTTGATAGGCGTGGTGTATGCCGGAAAGTAGTGATAACGTCACTTGATAGGCGTGGTGTATGACGGAAAGTAGCTTGACGTCATTCTCGCGCGAAGAAGAAAGCTAAGACGCAAACAACAATGGAGGACATCGAGAATATCTTGTTCTTGCTTCTCGGCATGTGGCTGTTTGTCACGAGGAGGAGACAAGCTTTGTTTGAGCAAAGGCTGCAGGCTGCAAGGAAAAACACAGCCGAAAAATACAGGGAAATTCGGGAAATTTTAAGGAGCTGGGACGAGACAGACAACCGCGCAAGTCAAGACAAGGCAAGACAAAAACGACGGCGCAGGAGGGTAAGCTTGAGCTAAGCTAACTTTTAATGTCGTGTATTACAATGTATTTCGTCTCATGTACTGTCATGTGCTAACTAAGCAATATTCTTAAAAAATAAATAACCCTACAGTAAGAATAAGTAAGTACAATAAGCCCTGCTTGTGAAACCAGGCCTATATCTGTTAAAATCAGACAAATGTGATTTGAAAAAAGTTTTTTAATTATATTAATAAGCACTGTGAAGGTTACACATGAATCTGTATGATGCCTATGTTATTACAAGCCCAATACTAGTTTTAGTTACTGATTATGTACTGCCTGTGATTTTGCGAAAATATAAAATAAATAAAATATTTAAATAATAAAAAAATATATATAAAATAGTTATATATGTAGGCTAGTGTTTCTTTGTGCTTCAATGACACCAAAGTGCCCTCTCTGGTGCAGTATATTGGATATTTTATCAAATTTATATCTTCTATCTTGTCCAAGGTAACACTTTAAATGTTGTCATTTCCTGTAGACTTTATGTATTGTTTCAGACGGCCTATGATAATTGTACTTTTAATTAAAAGACCTGACCACACCCACCATCTCTGATACATTATATTAACATTATATTTTCTATATGTTTTTTTTTAGATAATCAGTCTGGTGCAAAATCGGCGCAGCAGACCAACCATTTGGACTTTCAGCCGCTCAAATGACTGGTGGGATGTGATCGTTCCAGGATTCACACACACACAGTGGGTGCACAACTTCAGGATGTCTGAAGAGACATTTCTGTTCCTTTGTGCCATGCTGCATCCAGCAATGGAAAAGCAGGACACAAACTTCAGAGTGTGTGTTCCCCTTAAGAAAAGAGTTGCCATTGCACTATGGAAGCTGGCAACCAACAGCGACTACAGAAGTATTGGCCATCTTTTTGGAGTCAGCAAAACAACAGTGTGTCGGTGCGTCCAGGAATTCTGCAAGGCCGCTTGCACGTTGTTAGTTCCAGAACAGATATGTTTTCCTGACCAGCAGAAGCTTAAAGAGATGGCAGCCTACTTTGAGAACCGATGGGGGCTTCCGCAGTGTGTTGGTGCCATTGATGGGTCACACATACCCATAATAGCGCCAAAGGAGTACCACTGCGATTACTTCTATAGAAAAGGCTGGCATTCCATCATCCTGCAAGGAGTAGTCGATGGAAAAGGACTATTTTGGAGTGTATATGCAGGAATGGCTGGAAGTTTGCATGATGCTCGGGTTCTGAGACTGTCCACATTTTGGGAGTTAGTTGAGCGTGGAAGCCTTTACCCAGCTTGCACCAGGAACATCAGTGGGGTGAATGCTGGCTATTATGTGCTAGGAGACTCTGCCTATCCTTTGCAGAATTGGCTCCTAAAACCATTCCCTGACAATGGCCGGCTGACAGCAGAACAACTGACCTACAACAAGAAAGTGTGCAGGGCTCGGGTGGTGGTAGAAAATGCTTTTGGGAGACTCAAAGGGAGGTGGCGGTGCCTTATGAAGAGGAATGACAGCGACATTGAACTGGTGAAATCCATGGTGTTGACTTGTGCTCTGCACAATCTTTGTGAAAGACATGGAGAGGATTACCAGCACGAATGGGACACACCTGTTGCTGCAGAGCCTGTGGTGCCACTGGCACAGGGTGCAGAAGAGGAAGGCAGGGATGTACGTGAGGGTCTGATGCGGTATTTGAACAGTTAAATCTGTTAAATTTGTAAATTGTTGTTTTGTTTTGACTGATATTGTTTTGGACACAAATAAATCTTTTTTACTTTTACCCCGCCTCTTCATATTTTGTAAAAGGAGTAATTATTTCTCTCTGAAATACCCATGTAAAAAGAAATGAATTCAGATTTTGTTTGCAATAGGTTACTTTGTACTCAAATATGATTTTTAGAGTAAAATCTTTGAAGATTAGCTATTGTAAATGTAAAGTAACACATTACAAACTATTTTGTATGTTCAAGGTAAGCATAATCTACCGAATGGCCATTATTAAGTTGGAATTATGTGCACTCCCCTTATATATATATTATATATAAATGAGATCTTATTTTACTATTTGTGTCTGAAGTATTTGTGTCAAAGATTTTCATCTGTAATTTGCAATTAATTCTGAACACCATGATTTAGCTTTTTCAAATGTGAAAAAATGACATCAATTTATAGAATGGGTAAGGGAGGAAGCCTGTGAGATGGCCATTGAACGCATAACAAGACACATGAGGTAATGAAAAAGTACTTTAATTTAAAAGTCAAACAAATGCTTTAGTACAATGTGCTGTGCAACAACAGAAAAAAGATGTGCAAACAAAAAGTAAACAAGTCCAAAAAAAGTAAACAAAAGTGCAAAAAAAAGTAAACAAGTGTAAAGTGCTGTGTGCAAAAGCACTAGTGGCTGGATCATGGCACAGGGTCACGGCGACTGTTCAACACCTGCACCAGCTGACTGAGTGTGCCGAGGAAGGCCTGATTGAAGCTTGCAGACTGCTCCATGTGTTGCCGAGTTATTTCAGCCTCATGCCGCCTGGCCTCACGGGCATCGTCCAGCATCATTTCGAAGCGCTGATCACAACGGTCCTCCATCCTCTCCAGCCACTCCTGCTGCCTCTCATCAGCTGCCTGCATCTCAACCAGGGCCGCAACAACATCCTGTTGCCCCCTTTTCCTCTTGCCTGGAATGCAAAACAGACAAGAATGTTGGTTGTTTAGCAAAGCATTTTTATTCTTGTGATGACCCAAACAATATAAAGGGGACACATCTACAGTACTACAATTCAATGTCCATATAATACTGTATATAATCTGTAAAATACTGCAATAATAATAATATTAATATTAATAATATATATGTCAGTGTGTAACTTTTCACTCTGGTATGCATATCTTACCGTTAGTTATAAGCCGGGGTTCACTAGAAGTTGATGGCGCAGATTCCGGTGGTGGTGTCGGTGTCGATGTCCTGGCAGGCGAACTTGAGCTTTCAAGGGTGGAAATCTCGTCAAGTCCCTCTATTTCCTCCTGACAGCTAGGATCCTCAACTGAAAAGTTACACAAGTCACGTTAATTACACAATCTGCAACAATATGGTTTGACATAACAAATACAGAACATACAACATTGTAAGTGGGTAGCCAATTACAGCAGAAGTCAGTAACAAAGCATTTTTTCTTTGATACTGTACGTACATTTTTCATGTATCTATATTTTATCTGAGTAATTTTATTTTGAGAAACTTTAACTGCACTACATTCCAAAGTATTTTTACCCAGCAACATTGCTGTACTGTTTAAGCCCATTGAATGTGGACATAGCCTATTCACATCTCTCTCTGATATTTCACAATAATTTTCAGACTGATTAGACCCTATCATCTATCATTAGACCCATCTCTCTTTAATAGCTATTTAGTAGAATATGTTTAGTAGTAATAGTAAATAGTAGTATTTTATTAGGGTATCTGTACAAGTAACGTTATTGGATATGAACTCCGTCCACCACTGGCTAATAAACTAGCGTCTTGCTAGCTTGCAAATTATTGGTTGATACCTCTCTGGCTGGCAAACAACCAACAAACAACAGACTTGCTCAAAAGTTGTGCATTGACAGTAAGCTTTCCCGTGATCGTTGAATACTTTTTCACAACTAACTTATATGTTATAAGAACTTACCGGCAGTCTCCATCATCGACTCCAGCAACGAGGTAGCCGCATCGATGCCTCCTTCTCTTCCCAAACTCGCCGGTCTGTGTCCGTAGATGGCGTCCATCATATCTAACCACTTCCAATTCTTTCTTTGAACACCACTCCGGCTGTTGTGGTCTTTCACTTTACGATAGTCACTCCGCAGTTTCTTGTTTTTAACGCGGCACTGCTCGGGCGTCCGCTGGAAACCCACGGCAGCCATCCTCTCAGAAACATGCTTAAAAACCTTTTCGTTCCTCACCATGCCATCGAGTTCCCTTTGCACCCTTTCTTCACCGATGATACCAAGGAAGGTCTGCACCTCCTGGGTCGACCACGGTGATGTTATGCTTCGCGGCGGCATTGTTTTGCAAGGTGTTGTGTGTGTTTTAAAAATGGCGCCTCTTGTGTTGCGTTGTCGTTCTGTAGCACGCGCAAGTGACGATTATCTGTCAACCAATCAACACTCTGCAGTGAGTCTAGCTCCACCCTTTAGTACCGTTCCACTGTGCTAGGTACCACAACGGAAGGGTACCCAAAAAGTGGTACGGTACGGTTCGGCATTTTGGTACCATTCACAACTTTTGATAGTGGAAACGCAAATAAATGCGTACCGTTCCGTACCGTACCGTACCGTACCGCTCAGTGGAAACGAGGCATAAGTGACCTGTGCCACTTTTGTGGAGAGGCAGAAACTTTTGATGACTCTGAAGGAGAGGCAGAAACATTGACTGGATGTGCAGATGATTGCAGTGCAGATGTTCTTTGGGTAAATATGGTTAAGCATTTTTGGTTGGTGTAGCATACTCAAAAGTAATCATGAATGGACCAATGCTTTAAACCCCCCTTTTTTAAAATTGTTAATCTTATATATATTTTTTTATTTATTTATAGATTGCCTGTGATGACTGTGGGCGATGGTTCCACTTAAAGTGTGTTGGCAATCCATCCACGGAAGATGAACACAAATGTGCTTCTTGTAATAAATAACTAAATATGAAACCATTGTTTTTGGAGTTTATTTTTTCCCCTTTATTTTCCCTTTGGTTAAACCTACTCGAAAATCAATCTTTCAAAACAAGTAGCCTATTTATTTTATAAAATGTGACATAAATGATGGTGACATAAATTGTGAAGTAATTGTGGTTCAAAAAGTCTTCTGCTAGACGAGTATTAGGCTACTAATCAAAGCCTTAATAAACATTACATTGAAATCGCTAATAACGGTTTAAATCTGAATATAACTAAAAAAAATAAGCTAGATTGAAATGACAGAGCAGGAAAAACTCGCTTTAATAACTTTTTTTTTATTGCTAATAGTACTTTTTTAACCTTTTGGCTTCCCGTACATCCAGTTGTGCTTCTTGTCGTATCAATTCTGACGTTACGTATGGTAACCTGATGGTAACGCGGCAACTACGCATGATTTGTAGTATGATTGCGTAAAGGGAACAGGAATTCCGGAAGGGAACAGAATCGACTGCTACACCGGCTTCCCGGCCAGTGTATAAGCGTTAGGCAATCAATAATAGCCGAGTTCATGATGATCTCAGTCATTTGTTTTTTGCAAAGTATGTTAGCAGCCATTCGCCATGTTTACCTCGAAGCTAATACTCCCGCCAGTGTTGTGCCTGAACGCGTTCATTGAACGATAGTTCATGAACTCGTTCATATTTTGGGCGAACGTGAACTGAACGCATTAAGTAATAATAGGCAGTACTGCCTGATGAACGTTACTGTGAACTCATTCATTCTGGTGTCTGAACGCCACGCTCTCTCAGTTTATCTTCGTTCAGTAGGATGCCGGATTTCTATAAAGCCTTCCAGGCGAAAACACACCGTAAACCGGCCTTAATATGTACCGGAAAAACACCCAATCTGGCAACACCAGCCACCAGTGTCCATTGACTCTCTTGTTCGATATCGTTCATCAAAATGAACAAATCTTTTTTCGAGTCATTTCGTTCATTTAAGGGGCTTTAAATGTTACTATTAACTGGCAAATTCCCCGAACACATCAACCTACGCAATCTTGATCATATTCTGAATTAAGAAATCATTATAATGCAGTCAAAAATCGTTTACAGGGAACATAAATAATTACTTCACCTCGAGTCTTTCGTTTATTTGTCTAGTGACAGACGCAATAGCATACAATAGCCGCATTAGCAGTTAGCTGCTGTTTGTAACACACAGTAGAGCAATAAAAACAGTCTTACCGTTTCAATTGCAGGCAATTTTGTTGGAATGGCGCTTTTCCCGAGCTTCGATGACAACTTAGCCTGATATTGCCCCAAATTTGTGAAGGATTCCGGCGTACAATGTTTAGCACAGCACAAACACCTAACGATAAGCCAGTGGGAAGGGTTGAAGGAACCGCGTCATTAAAAATTAATTTAATCCACTGGTCCCTGATAGCTAGGTCCGTTCTTGGTAGAGAAAACACATTTACATGTTGATTCTGACAGTCAACCACAGAGCAACTCACGTGTGCACTACGTTTCTGCATCTTTCGCGACTGAATATGAGGGGGAGAGGGGAAGGGCGGGCTTCCTGCTGCGGTGTCCATATATGGTATATCCTGCCCCGTCTTGACGTCAAGACGGGGCAGAAATCAAAATCTCGTTTTTTAGTGCGCGTGCACGTGGGCTATTTTACAAACCCTGAGGTAAACAAACGCTTCACTTTTAAATATCGGCTTCCAGGGGCCCGTTCTTCGTACGTTGCTTATTACATCCGAGATCAAATGACACATTCAGGATGATATCATCGTGCGAATCATGATCTGGCTAACTCGGTTCTTCGAACACACTTTCCGGATATGATTAGTATCGCTGGATTGAGTTATCTGAGATAATTGCGCGTTCATGCGAAGTTTAAAAGGGGATATGTATCGATAGTAGAAACATTGATCAGCAACGCTGCTATTGGCTGTTCAGCGTGGCCAAAGAGCGCGCTCAGTTTTTCTCCTCAGCAGAGCAAGAACTAATAGTCGAAGTTTATTCAGAATTTTAATGTTTAATCAAAATGCCAGGGAACACCTCAAAGTCTGCAAAAGCCAGGAGAGAGGGCTGGCAAAAAGTAGCAGACAATTTAAATCCGTTAGAAGTGGCCATGTTAGATGTTTTTATCACTTATTAGCCTATATTTTTGTATTTTAATAATTGCATTATTACTTTGTGCATTGTAATGTCAGTCACCATGGGAACAAATAAAAGTGAAGTACAAAAATATTCTACATAATGGTAATTTTTAGTTAAATTATAGTCTCTTTTATAAAAGGTACTGTTAAATAAATGGTTGTCTGTTTATAAAAGCAACCAAGAAAAAGGCTGAGAAAAAAAGAAAAGAAAAGATCTTAGTAGCCTACACTGTAAAATATTTTCTGCTGCATTAAATTAAGGCCATATAGTCATTTCAACTTAAATCTTGAGTAATGATGAATTGCTTTGACTTGTGAAAGTGAAAACTGATAAACTTATGTTAATGTAAAAATATTTTGCCATGAGTTATTGATCACATTTTTCCAGAGTGTAGTTCATTGTAATGACATTGTGTTTTCCTCTTTTGTGCACTTTTACATAATAACACTTGTATCTGTTCCCAAGAAAGTGGTGGCTGAAATATGTGCAGTAAGTGGACATTTTCTAACTCTCCAAAGGAAAGGAAGTATAAGACTTTGTAATGTCCATTTGTTTCCATTGCACTGGACAGTGAATAAACCCTCTCAGATAACTGTCATATGGAGGAACTAGCCTACCTGCAAGTGCATAAATAACTCTACTTAATTTATACTTGTATGCTTTATGGCTGCAATATAAGTCGCAGGATTCCACATCTACAGAAAGGCCTACAGAAGAGTCTGCACAGACAGAGGAGACATAGGCCTACAGGTGGGCAGTGTATAGCCAACTTTTCCTTTTTATTTGTTGCATGAGGCATGTGTCTAATATCTCTTGTTGCAGGCACTTGACCACTGGCTTTTCTTTACAAAGAACAATTGAAATAAAACTCAAGGAGCTAAGCATATTTGTCTTTTATTAAACATTTAATGAAAAGTGGGTTTTTTTTGGCAATGTTGTGTAATATGGCACATGCAGCAATGTCACAGGCCCTGTCAGGTGTGCAACCCTCAGACTTTTCAGACACTGAAATCTTCCCTTTAGTTAGCCAAAGTTCATTTCATTGTGTGCCCTTGTCCTGGCTAGAGCTGCATTGTAACTGGTTTGGGTCAGGGAATGGGGTCATAAAACACCTGTCTGCAGGCAGGAATATGTCATAATCACCTATGAAAAAATGCAGTTCTGTTAGGATCAGCATAAGTGTATGTAATACAGTGAGCTTGATATTTAATTGTGGAACTTTCCTTACCACTTTCAAATAATGTGCATAAATGTGAATCTCTGAAAATGCTTAAGTCATGCACAGATCCTGGCCATTTTGCTTTCACATTTGTGATATGGAAGATTTTAGTCAACTGCCTTTTTTTATTTGATATAATATTACTAATCTGGAATATTAAGAATCACAATAGTGGGCTGCACATTTACATTGTGAATCCCCTTTCTGTTCACATAATCCCCTTCATTGAGGCCTTGATGGCAGTCTATGGTAGCCTATAGTCTACACAGCAAAAATCAGAGTGTTCAATGTACTCTATAGGAGTTCACTGAACACTGGTTTCAGTGTATATATAGGTCCAAGAGTTCGGTGTTCAGTGAACACTGTAAAAAGTGTAAAATATATACTCTCAAAATAGAGTTACATTTGAACACCTGGAGAGTTAAAATGTACTCTTATAACTAGTACTTTTGACACCGTTTCAGTGCTTTTGAACACCTGCAGTGTAAACCTAGAACCTTTGCAGAGCTCATTATTTAACACTTGGAGAGTACAAATGTACTCTAAAGCTGGTACTTTTTATTTACAGTGTTACAATAGTTTCCAACACCTGCAGTGTAAACCTAGAACCATCAGTAAGTGAAAAATACTCAAAGTCAGTGCTTTTTCCAGTGCAATGTCTGTTTATTTAACAATGTTCATGGATGTTCAAAAACCACAAACTCATACAAACACATGTACAGGAACCACATATTGATAATCTCTATCAAAACCATAAGTAGTTTGGTCTCATTACAGCTTTGAGAATTCTCTGGTTGCTCTGGAATTAAATTAACTACGGGTTCATCAGATACGTCAACTATGACGGGTTCGTTCTCAACTATGACGGGTTTGTTCTCAAATTGATCTAGACTTTTAACGTTATGTTTGTTATAGAGATGTTTTCTAAAGCCTGAAAAAGTCCAAAATCTCTGGTGGCATCCAGTCTGGGTCACACATCAATTGACTGACCCAGACTTGCAAACAAAGCATCTGAACATCATAACTCTTTAGTTGAGGAGCTTAGCTCTTAAGGTCCTTGACTCTGGGAGTTTCGTGAGAATGATCTACATCAATGTTGTAGATGGTGGTCTGCACAAATGTGTACATGCCATTTAAGGCTTGGTCATAGGAGATGCAGAAAACATAATGTGCTTTGAAAAGTTCATCAAAGGCTGACAGGGAAGACTTGCCCTTGCAGGGAAGGAGATCACCATCCAATGCAATGTAGAACTCGTGGATGTGCTTTCTTGTCATCCCAACTGCCAGGATGTAGGGCTGTCTCCGCTGGTTTGGACCAGAGTGCTCCTGAAGGCTGCGACATGACTGTAAGATAACAATAAACTGAAATTAATTACACTGAACATCATATTTTGATGGATAAGTCACACTCTGACAGAAACCTTTGATTGCACAGTTAGCTTTCCCATGCAGGATATATTCAGCATGTGATAAGGCAACCAAGGTTTGTGTACCACGGACACACAAAGAGAGAGAATTAAACAGAGACTTCATCAATGTTGGTTACCTTATCACATGTCCCAGCAAACTCCAATAAGTTGGCAAGACAGACAACTAAAAATAAGAATGAACGAGCACAAGACTGCAGTCAAAAGAGGTGAACCCCACTCTCTATTCGCTATGCACTTCAAGGAGGCAAAACATAAATTATCAGACTTAAAATTCTGTGAAGGTGACATTGAAAAGAAACAGATCAATAATCTGGGGGAGTTACACAATTGCCTTTTGACAATGGCTATTGCCATTGGAGATCAGGACACACTGACCTTATGAAATTTGACTACATGGTCCACAGCTTCCCGGGTACTGATCTTTACAGCTCCCTTCTTTCCACTTGGAGGTGGTGGCAGTAGGTAGACCAGCAGCAGCAGTGAGGCCATGTCACTATCCCAACCTGAGAAGGCAGAAGCACCTGCTTTAAGCATGATATACACCTGACCAATACTAGTTATGCAACTAACATTTTTTTTTGATAATCGATTAACCTGTCAATTATTAATCAATTGGTTGGATTAAAAGGCCATTTTTTTATTTTCTGTAGTTTATCGGGGAAATTTTATTATGCACAATGCTCTCCTTCAAACATTGTGCAGATTGAAGCCTATGAAAACGATAGTAAATTGTTCTTAATATTCCAGGCAATGTAGCCCTCATTGCTGTCTATGTCAAAAAAGTGTTCCTAAAGACAGTATCAACAAAGATGGAAATGTATAAAAAAAAAATTGTTTTAGCATGAATCAATAGAGATCTTTAGAAAATAAGTGTGAGACTTCTAAAATGCACCAGAACATTATTCATTTGTTTATTAAGATTAACCTTACTTTTAAATATGTACTCACATAGCCTTTTTTGGAGTAGGGATCTTTTAGAGAGGGGAACAGTGTTACTATCCAGGATGTCGCTGAAGACCTCTTCGTCAACCTCTGTTCCACTGTCATCCAGCACATACATGTTTGTCTCAGGGGGTGCTGAACTTCTCTTTAGCTTTGAATACAGAAAAAACATATGTACTTGCGTTTAAAAATGCAACAAATTGGGAGAACAATAATGTTTTTTAGCACTATTTCTATCTTAATGGGCAAAGCTACAGTAGACTAGCATGGTGTTAAGAATAAAATTTCATATAAACATACATCTAAACCAGTGGTTGCGTAAGACTTTCACATTGCCCTTTATTTTGATGGATATGGTCGTAAAAATTGCACCATAATCTATTTCATATTTTAATTATAAGACATTTAATAGCTTTCGTTTTATTTCCTAAATCCATTTTTCAAGCAGCAATAAAAATAAGAATATATATTAGAATCTTCAATATAAATACAACTTATGTATATTAAATCACTCTTTGGATAATTTTTAAAAATGTGGTTATATTTTTATATATTTGTTGTCAACTGGTTGAGTTTTTTGTAGATGGTTGGAATAATAATAATGATAATAATGAGTATACAATGCATGAATATCTTCCTTAAATACCTTAAAATATTATTTTAATAAATAAACATTGTTTTAAAAAGGACACGTGAAAAAGAGTGTTTAAGTGTTATCAATAGACTATTTAACTGAATCTAAACATATTCAGCAAACACTGATTTGTTTTATTTATTCTTGTCAGTGGCAGCTCTGTTAGTCTGTATTTACACAGTAAGACATGATGCACAGATCTACAGTAGGCTATATTGTCATAGAGTTTTTTTTGTCACGTCCGTTGCTATGGTTATCACGGAACTATTATTTACAGAACTCACTCTGGTAAAAGCGGTGGTCACTCCCGAAAGTTTAGTCCTCTAAGCATCATGAAAAACTAAACTTTCGATTGGCTACAATGCATACAATGCTGCAGACGTTAAAATTTAAACTTTTGCTTTTGTAAATGGAAACCAGAGTGCTCACACAAACGTGCACGACGGAAAGAACACCCCCCTCCCTCCCTACATTACAATTATATATTGATTCGATGTTAATTAATTTATTAATATTTTTAAAGAATTCATTCAAATTCATAATTGTATATATTTGTCTCCGATTACCTTTGGAGTGTGTTTCTTACAGAACGGGATGCCTTTCTGTCTGTTGATCGTCGACGCAATCAGTTTTTATTTATCATCTTCTAGCCAGTTATCGATCAAATGAAAGCAAGCAACATTTCTTAATGTAGATGTTTGCGCGTCAGGCGAATAGGCTGCACGAGGCGCCAAATACATGGAATTACGCGAGACGTGCTTCGTAACAGAGGATGCCTCGCGAAAAATAAAAAATAACGATTGTCAGCCAGTTTTATTTATATTTATAGTTACATCTGACGTCATGAAAAAATTAATTAAAATCAAGCATTTTCACTGCTAAAAAAAAATCAGTCAATGACGGAAAATATTCGGTTAACACGACCACTGATCTAAACTTCAATTATAAAGAGAAGAATGATATTAACATTAACTTACCCTCCCTGAGAAATGCTGGATATGATGCTTCATTGAGTTTGATGTAACTTACTTCTTTCCTTGCCAAGGACCTTGGTAACTTACTGCACTTTGAAAAGCATTGCTGTAGTTTTCCTCACATGTTACTACAACATAAAAATGCAATTGGTTTATTGAACACGCACAATACCAAATGTAGTGCAAATAAAGTCAGACTCAATCATTTCAGACGGGAATCTGTAACGTTAACGTTAGCTTTCAAGGCTAGCTAACGTTAGTCAATTTTGCCTGCACAAGGCCCGAGATAGAGAGCGGGAGCACAAATGAATGCTGCATTTTCATTTTTAAATTTCATTTAATGGTTGATCATTTGATTAACGTTACCACAAAAAAAAAAACAGTTTTACCAGATTTAACACTGGCAATTACTTTAGCTACCAATGTATGGTAAGTTAGCTAAGTTAGTTAAACTAAATTACCAGACGTCACACCACTTCTACATTAGCGTTTTTAGTGTTTTAGTTATGAGAATTAAAACAAGAAGACAAACAGGAATATTCGGCATGATTCACTTGGTGGTTTCTTACCTGCAGTCCTGCGAAATCAAAATGTCGACGACGTCTTCGGATGTCAGTTGGAAAGAAACTGGGGCCGGTTTCACAAAGATAGACTTTGACTATGGCTTAGATATAGTAGGTAGTCAGACTTCAGATAGACATCTAAATCAGACCGTTGCACAAAGCACTTAAGACTCTGACTATCTTAAGTAGGACTACACTGCAATGCATTCTGGGTAAAATAAGACACTTTTCAAAACAAAAAACATGGCGGATCGAGTAAGCGCACTCAACCGCTCAGTGCTGTTTACCCCAGCAGAAAATATGTGTTTGTTGGAGGAGTATAAATGACGGCGTATGTTTTTATGTTTCCACTGTTCGATCGCGCCCGTGCCTCTCTCTCTCTCTGACACACACACACACACACACACACACACACACACACACACACACACACTTCAGCATTGCAATCTTGACATCGCAGCCTGTTATTATGCAGCATTCACACCAAACGCGAATAGAGCGTCAAATTCGCGTCTAGTTCGACGCTTGAACATTTTGAATCCATTCGCGCGTCCAAGGCGAATAGGACGCGCGTATAAAGCGAGCGTTTGAAGCGAAATAGACGGGCGTTCAGAGCTATGACTCCACTATGACTCTACTAGCAGCTACCCCCAGTTGCGTGAGCGGTGTATTGCATTTCACGCATCGCCCGTGACGCTTGCGTCCACTGCTCAGACTATGAAAGGGAGCGCGTCGATCGTTGCTCGCGTTGACTATGTAACGGCCCTAACAGTTACAAGGACTTTTTACTTGGGAATGTAATAACTGGAAGAAATGTTTAAATTATGAGCCATTTTCCCTTTTCTTTTGGCAGTTTGTAACTGATTGTTACTGCTGGTTGCCAAGGTAACATAGAGTCTTAGACCTAAGTTAGCCTGGGGGTAAGGTGTCTAATTTTTTTGGTCTAAATTAAGTCAGTCTTTATTTTTGTGAAACAGTCTAACTTGCATTAGACTAGTCTATGAGCAAATTTTAGACTTGTCTAACACTATAGACTGGTCTAAAATAGCTTTGTGAAACCGGCCCCTGGTGTCGAGGCTGCATGCATCTTGATTCAACCAATGACAACGCGTAGTCGATCTGATGACGTATCGAAACCTAAACTCATGCGGACGGTACAGCAACAGATTGACTCTCAAAGAGTTCATCATCCCACCATTTACACTACAACAGCTCCACATCAACACTGAACCAACACACAACACTTGAGAGAGTTTATGGTGAAACCTGACAAGTGTACTTTAAGCCCAGTTTACTCCAAAATGTATAAATTATACTCTGGTCATCAAAACTCTGGGATTTTAACACTCTGACATTTGCTGTGTATGGTACCAATCACGTTAGTGAAGCCTGAGTGACATATCTGTAATCGGCATGGTCATGATGATCTTCATAATAAATTATGATAGCCTAAAAAAATAAAAAAATAAAAAAACTGCTTTACAACATTGGGTCTTAAAAATGAAAAATTTCACCCAAAAATGAAAATTCTGTCATCATTTACTCTCCCTCAAGTTGTTCCAAACCTGTATGATTTCCTTTCTTCTGCTGAACACAAAAGAAGATATTTTAAAGAAGGTTGTTAATTAAACAGTTGCTGGTCCCCATTGACATCCATAGTATTTTTTTTCCTACTATGGAAGTCAATGGGGTCCATCAGTCGTTTGGTTACCGACTTTCTTCAAAATATCTTCTTTTGTGTTCAGCAGAAGAAAGGAAATCATACAGGTTTGGAACAACTTGAGGGAGAGTAAATGATGACAGAATTTCCATTTTTGGGTGAACTGTCCCTTTAAGTGGCTTGGAAATGCCACAAAAAAAAAAAACTAAAACTGTTTTTTAAACATAAAAGCGACAAAAAACGACAATCTCACGAATCACGAGAAAAAATATATATTTCAGAAAGTGCACTATCGCGCTGCGCTGGACTTCCCGTATCAGCTCCGCTTATGAAGCCGGGATCTAATCCTGTTAACATGAAATAAGCCTGCTCCCGAGCAGGTTTAAGTTTGCGCACATGTTGCTATGACAGCAAGTCCAGGATGAGCGTCGAAGAACCAAACAATCCAAGATCATGCCAAATCGCCAACAATCAAATCCAGCTAACTGAGTTAGCGACGTACGAAGAACGGACCCCAGGTGTTGTACCGAAATCCGACTCCCCGGACAAATCGCACTCCCCTTCGCGTGCACGCGCAAGCGAGTTTAAATTCACTTCCTTTGCCATATATCCGTTATCGATCGATTTTTCACACAGCAAGCACCTAGATCATGCATGGAAGCTTTGTCTACACTTAAATAAATGAACAGAAAGTGAACTAGTGTGGATAAAAGATGCAAAAAAAAAAAAAAAGCAGATTCAAACTATATAAGTTAAACTTCGACGAAGGAATAACGCTACCAGCTATCAAAACAAAACTGTTAATTTCACTTAATTTAACCGAACTTATCGTTGCACGCTGTGGTTCATAGGAAAATATTCTCCCCATTGCACATGAATGTCATTAAAAATAATAATATTTAACCTTTTTTTCCACGAAGATAGGCTTTAAGAGTTCATCAGATAGGCTACATACTGTACATATATGATCTTTTTTGTTTGTTTGTTTTTTGCTTAACTGCGTCTTAAAAATAGAAATAAAACAAATTATTAGTGATAATTGACACTTAAAGCTAAGAATGTAAAAAAAAAAAAACAGACATTTTTTAAAATAAATTAATAGTTATTTTCCAGCACATTAGGGCCCCAAAAAGCATTATTTATTTCATTCATTCTTTCACTTTTACATCTTATGGATATAGCCTACAATTAAAATAGCTGGAGTAGCACACTAGCACACTACTGCCCCTGTCACATCTTGTTTTAGTGATTGTGTGGTGACAAAAGCATTTGATTGTAACTTCATTAAGATGGGTTCTCTTACGAGAGGTCTCTCGTACTGCGTTGAAAACGATATGGGGAAAAACTCTTTTTCACGAAATACTGAAGCAAAAAATTATCCTTTAATTTTTGAATTAATGTAAAGCGCGTTGCAGCAGCACACAGCCATGGGCGAGACGGCTCGCTCGCCCATTGGCTGCTCTGCGGCAACTGCATAAGCCTATCGAGCGAGGCCTGCGGTGACGTCAGGCCAATGAGGACGCTTCGTGCCCCCTTGCCACTTCCCGCCGAAACGGGCGTGGCTTAGCCCTATAAAGGTAGCTCGAGAAGGCTGATTCAGTGATTTTTCATCTCTTCAGCGAAGCTCACGCATCGTTGGATCACGAGAAGAAGCAACGCGTCGTCTGAGAAGCACTTCAGCGGGACGAGCCACTTACCAGAAGCTGCTGGCCAACGCTGCCTTCGACTGCCGTTCCTGCTGCGCTATCCGGCGCCTATATCCTTTCATTATATCCTACTGTTCTTTGTGTCTGTGTGTGTGTTCGCCCTGCGACACACACTTGTAAAAGAGCTTGCGTCTTTTTCAAAATGCCTTCATGCGGCTCGTGCCGAGCCCCACTCAGCGTGGGAGACCGTCATGTCATCTGTGTCTCCTGCCTGGGTGAAGATCATGCAGCGCTCGCGCTCGCCGACGGCGGCTGCCCTCACTGCGAGCTTATGCCGATGGTGACTCTGAGGACTCGCCTGGCAGTATTCTCCGAGCCTGCATTCCCCGCTGCATTGCCGCGCCGTAAAAACCGCCGCTCTCAACGGATCCCGGAACCTTCTCCAGCTCGACTGAGCTCGCCGGTTCGCCCGCCTGCTTCACCGGCTTTGCCTGTATCACTTCCTGATGCTCAGCGACCGCTGTCTGCCGCCGCTTCATTAGAGGAAGTTGATTTTAAAGCCGTGTCGGGGGAGGATGACACGTGCTCTCTGTTAGCCTCGGGCAGCGAAGACTGGGCGAGCTCTGTGGATCTCGTGCTTCCTGCTCGTACACCTAACAGAAGAGCTAACATCGAGAAGGAGCTGATGCGAGTACTCTCGCTGGCCGCGGCGAGCCTCGGCCTCGAGTGGTCCGCACCGGAACCCCCTTCTCGGACTTGGCTGGATGGTAGCTTCCTCCCTGGTGAGCGCACTTCTCCGGAATCCAAGCCTGCTCCCTTTCTTCCTGAGCTTCACGAAGAAGTTGCAAAGGCTTGGAGCGCTCCCTTTTCAGAACGAACACGTTCGTCTGTATCACCAGCTTTCGCTACGCTGCACGATGCTAAAAACAGAGGCTACCACTCACTTCCGCCGGTTGAACAGGCGATAGCGACCCATCTTTGCCCGCCCTCTGCTGGACAGCGGACGAAACCGGTGTTGCCATCCAAAGCCTGCCGCATGACGTCAACGCTGCTCGCGCGAATCTTCTCCGCTGCTGGGCAGGCTGCGTCTGCATTACACACCATGGCCACGCTGCAGATCTTCCAGGGAGATCTCCTTCGGAAACTGGATGAGATGGGACCTGACGCGATCTGCCTCTCGGACTTAAGAAGCGCTTTGGATCTCTCTCTCCGCGCTACTAAGTCTGCTGCACAGGCCATGGGAAGGTGTATGGCTTCCGCCACTGTTGCTGAGAGACATCTATGGCTGACGCTCTCGGAGATGGCTGAGTCTGAGCGCACCGCGTTCCTCGACACCCCGCTGTCTTCTGCTGGCCTCTTCGGATCCTCTGTCAACGAGTTCGTAGAGAGATTCGCCGAGGTCCAGAAAGCGTCTCAGGCCTTCAAGCACTTCCTTCCGAAGCGCTCTAGTTCTGCAGCGAGTCGTGCTAAACCGACCCCGCGGAGCTCTCAGCCACAGCCCCCGCCTCCTGCTGCTTCATCGCAACACCGACAGCAACGCAGCTCGAGGCCCCGCTCTCGCTCTACCAACCGACGCCCCGCTCCGCGTGGGCCACGGCCGAGGATTGCGGTGAAACCGGAAGCCCCGAAGACATCCTAGCACGCCTAGGAAAGCGCTGGTGTGTGAGTCCCGCTGCGGCCGGACTCTCACCCAAGCGCGCCGCTGTTTCAGTTCCAGGAATTGCGACTGTCTCAGCGTTTTCTGCAACGCGCAAGCCCGTACAGTTGCCCGCTTGCCTGCACACAAAAGCCGTTTTTACGGCTACCCAGATAAATCCTGTAAAGAGTATATTTTCTGGTGTTCCGGCCACAGCCGATGGTGCTATAAATGTAGTGCTGATGCCCACTGCCCAGTGCCCATCCCTACACACAAGCACAGCCCTTCACATAGGGCGCACCCCCATAAAATCTACTCAGGTCGATCGCGCAACCGACATAGTAAATGTGCCCACTTCCCAGTGCCCACAAACACTATGTCACACATGTCACACGGTTTCTGTAAAAACGAAACCTGTGCGCGCTCGCTATGCCCAGGCAGACAGCGCGTCCAAAGCAGTAAATGTGCCCGCTCCCAAACCGCGCCCACACTTACTCACAGACACCACGAGTCCTACGGGACCCGCTCAGCCCTCCCTCACTCGGTTAAGCACCGTAGTCGGGTCGAGGACGAGCGCTCTGCCAGCTGTGATCAGCGCGCTCCCCGCCTCGAATGTCACAGGCATTACGCCTATGTTGCAGCACACCGAAGCGCCTCTGTCGCCCGGCGAACAGAGCGCGCTTCGCATCCAACCCTTAGCCATCCATGCGGACGCATGGGCAGCGCTTCCAGGGGTTTCGGAATGGGTGCTAGGCATTATAAAGAGAGGCTACTCGCTACAGTTTTATCGACGGCCTCGCTGCTTCACAGCGCGCGTCGAAACTACGGTGAATTCAGAAGTAGCACACCTACTTCGTGCCGAAATATTAAAACTGATGAGCAAAGGGGCTATAGAGCCTGTATCTCAAGCTCAAAGCGAAGGGGGGCTGTACAGCAGATATTTTCTGGTTCCCAAGAAAGACGGGGGTTTCAGACCCATACTGGATCTAAGACAGTTGAACAAAGCATTAGTGAAACGCAGTTTCAAAATGCTCACGACCAGGAGAATCCTCGCGCAAATTCGCAGAGGGGACTGGTTCATGTCGATAGATCTGAAGGACGCGTATTTTCAAATACAGATAGCGTCACGTTACAGGCGATACTTGAGATTCGCCTTCGAGGGCCAGACATACCAGTATACAGTCCTGCCGTTCGGCTTATCCCTGGCACCCTGTACATTTACGAAGTGTATGGACGCAGCCCTCGCACCTCTCAGACTCAGAGGCATGCGAGTGCTGAACTATTTGGACGACTGGCTGATTCTAGCTCAATCGCGATCAGAGCTCGTGGAGCACAGGGCCATTTTACTCGATCACCTCGAGAATCTTGGTCTCAGAGTCAATTGGACGAAGAGTTCGCTGAACCCCAGTCAAACGATTTCGTTTCTGGGCACAGTTCTGGACTCACAGTCTATGATAGCACGGCTGTCACCACAACGCGTGCTAGACATTCAGCGCGCAGCAAGCCTTTTCCGCTGTGGCGCGACCGTCACGCTCAGGAAATTTCAGAAGATGCTAGGTCTTATGGCCTCAGCATCATCAGTTCTCCAGCTGGGCTTGCTCCGCATGCGCCCTCTGCAGTTCTGGTTGAAAGCGCGAGTACCGCGCAGAGCGTGGATATCCGGTCAGCTGCGTCTCAAGGTCAATCAGAGCTGTGTGGAAGCTCTAAAACCTTGGATGACGAGCGACTGGTACCAATCAGGTGTAAGCCTGGGGACTTCCTCGAGAGTGAAAGTGGTGTCGACAGACGCCTCCACATCGGGATGGGGAGCGCTGCTCGAGGGCAGATCGTTCTTCGGCCTGTGGTCAGAACGGGAAAAGCTCCAACATATCAACTGCCTGGAAATGTTGGCAGTGGACAACGCGCTGACGCGTTTTCGTCCCCGAATCAAGGACCAACACGTCTTAGTCCGTTCGGACAATATGTCTGTGGTGTCCTATATAAATCGCCAGGGCTCACGCCCGGTCTCACATCCCTAAGCCTGTACAGGCTGGCAGAACGCCTCCTGTTATGGGCTCAGCGCAACTTGCGCTCGCTGAGAGCAGTGCATGTGCCAGGAATCCAGAATCTGGGTCCACATTTTCCCACATTAGTTCAGGCTCTCCGCCCTGTCTATGTGATGTCATGCTATTGCGTCTATAGACGTCACCATATAGGGGCAGAAGGGTTCCCTTCCTGTTCCAGGACTCTCTGTGAGTCCCTCTAGTGATTATGCATGATAAACCCTGGGTTTCCAGGTTTATGGGTGTTTAATTACAGCATGCATGGCGTTTTTCAATGGTTCCCCATAGCGTTTTCAACGCAGTACGAGAGACCTCTCGTAAGAGAACGTACTCAGTTACTAACGTAACCTCGGTTCTTTCTAGAAGAGGGAACGAGTACTGCGTTTCTTGCCGTGCGTGCGGTTCATTCTGGTTTGCTTCGGCGATGAATAAATCAGTGAATCAGCCTTCTCGAGCTACCTTTATAGGGCTAAGCCACGCCCCTTTCGGACCCATCTTAATGAAGTTACAATCAAATGCTTTTGTCACCACACAATCTCTAAACCAAGATGTGACAGGGGCAGTAGTGTGGTGAGTCTATGACCTTATACACCTGTGCTGGAGAGGGGAGTGTGATTTCACCAGTCCGTATTTTAATGCTGTGAAAATCCGACTCCCCCTGGAAGACCCATCTTAATGAAGTTACAATTAGGGTTGTTCCGATTCCGATACTAGTATCGGAAATGCCGCCGATACCAATAAAAATTCTGGCATCGGTATCGGCGAGTACATCTACCCATGTACCGATCCGATACCATTTTATTAAACAAAACCTAGTTATGCACGCTAGCTTTGCTTAACGCTGCAAATCAGAGACCAATTCTTCTTCGCTGCTCTAAACAGTGGTTGCTTGTGGCAACACAGGAAGTTGTGCTGTTGCCACAAGCAACCACTGTTTAGAGCAGCGAAGAAGAAATGAAAACGCATATTTTCAAATGTAGTCGCGCGACAAGCACATTATGTACGCCCAACATCAAATGGCAAACGTAATGAAAACGGAACAAAACTGCGCTACTCGTTATTTTGTGCTTCACGGACCATTAGACAGTTTGGAACAATGCAGCGCGAGGCGATCTAGATCAAGCTACACTGTTACTACACAGCGCTAAGAGATCCAGTAAAGAAAGCCACAGAAGTAAAGAAATTTGAATCCGCCACTGAAGTAATAACATCGCTGCGAGATCTAGTGAAAAGCATTCACATTCTCCGTTAATAACGGATCAAACAGCGCTGACGTGGAAACCAGGAACATTGTGCTTTCAAGTAACGTTACGCTGGTTTTATTTTGACATTATGAATAAAATTGCTGCCCTCAAATGTTAATCTGAAATAAAATAAACCTTTGCTTATAACTACTACAATATTACATTTCATTTTTTTATAAGGAGCTGTTTATGTTTTATAATTTCAAGTATAGCTCCATCATTGCTCAAAGTAAAAAATGATCATACTTTATGATGTTAGTTTTAATAAAAAATGTAAATCAAGGAAATTTCTCTGGCATTTCTTTTTGCTGTATTGAAAACGTACTACTGAACCATGACACCAGTGTATCTTATCGAACCAAACCGTGAATTTTGTGGACCGTTATTATTCAAATATAATTTTTTAGATTCCTAGATTTATTTGTTGCACTTTTTTATACAGTTATATTGTAAAACTAAAATACCTTTTATAAAATAATTATATCAATTCATACAGGGCTAGTATGAATTGCAGCTATACACACCCAGGTATCGGATTAGTAGCTGCTACTCGGTATCGGCCGATACCCTGAGTCCAGGTATCGGAATCGGTATCGGGAAGGAAAAAAGGGTATCGGAACATCTCTAGTTACAATCAAATGCTTTTGTCACCACACAATCTCTAAACCAAGATGTGACAGGGGCAGTAGTGTGGTGAGTCTATGACCTTATACACCTGTGCTGGAGAGGGGAGTGTGATTTCACCAGTCCGTATTTTAATGCTGTGAAAATCCGACTCCCCCTGGAAGACCCATCTTAATGAAGTTACAATCGAATGCTTTTGTCACCACACAATCACTAAACCAAGATGTGACAGGGGCAGTAGTGTGCTAGTGTGCTACTCCAGCTATTTTAATTGTAGGCTATATCCATAAGATGTAAAAGTGAAAGAATGAATGAAATAAATAATGCTTTTTGGGGCCCTAATGTGCTGGAAAATAACTATTAATTTATTTTAAAAAATGTCTAAGGTTTTTTTTTTTACGTTCTTAGCTTTAAGTGTCAATTATCACTAATAATTTGTTTTATTTCTATTTTTAAGACGCAGTTAAGCAAAAAACAAACAAACAAAAAAGATCATACCCAGCAAACATTTGGACGTTTAATGACCGTTGAAAAAACGTCCGTCCGAGACGTCCCGTCATGGTTGAAAAATAGTTCCAAAATGGAAGTTGAACCGACGTCTTTTCTGGCCGTGAATTCCACGTCTTTTCTGGCCGTGAATTCCACGTCTCTTCTGCGCGTCCATGGACGTCTAAATGCGTCGTCATATGTGTTTAAATGTGTTGCTGCATAATTTAAGTGTAAAAGCCTGCATATAAAATAATCACACACCTATTGTGTAACATCGTGAAAGACAATCAAGTCTTGAGGTTTAGCCTACACATCTTGACAAAGGTTCTAAAAAGGTCCAAAATTGGTCCAGTCAGACCTGAACGTCAATAAAACGTTTTAATCACGTGGTGTACATCAAAAACAATAACACATTATTTGTGGACATAAGCAAAAAAGAAGCATGTTCTGATTAAGCACAACATTTTATTGATCTTGAACAGCCAAAATTTCTCTTTATTTTTTTCAATGTTTAACATTTCGTGAGCTTAGAATTATAAGGTTCCATCTCCACTTTTGGTCGAAATTGAGTTTTTGACAATCTGATTCATTAGGTGTTTATTAATGCCTGTGTGGTGTTATTTTTGTAAAAAAAAATATTTTGTTAGTAGTTATTAATAAAATAAAAGGTTCCATCTCACAAAACATAAACCGAGTTTAAAAACTTTGATCCTCAATAAACTACAATAAACGGAGATAGAACCTTATAATTCTAAGCTCTCGATTTGTTAACCAAACTAAATACCAATAGCAAAATACTGAATTATTATATAAAGATAGTTCACCCAAAAATGAAAATTATGTAATTTACTCACCAAATTCCAAACCTGTATGAGTTTCTTTCTTCTGCTGAACACAAAAGAAGATATTTTGAAGAATGTTTGTAACCAAGCAAATAGAGCATCCACTGACTACCATTATTGGAGAAAAAATGATTATTAATGGGAAGCGACATCTGCTTGGTTACAAACATTCTTCTAAATATCTTTGTGTTTAGCATAGAAAGTTATACAGGTTTGAAACATGAGGTTGAGTAAATGATGACAATTTTCATTTTTGGGTGTACTATCCCTTAAACACATTGTTTGGCTCATTTTTTGTATCCACCACCCCCAGCTCTTCCTGGAGCGTGTTTCAGGTGTTCTGCCATTGCTGCATCAATTTCAGTGTCTGTAGCATGTGGGCTCCACCCCTTCACAGCATCTAAGGGAAGAGAATATATTTATTTTTAAAATAAATGAAAATTAAAAATTTGAGGTAAATGACATGCACTTATTTTCAAAATATTTTTATGGTCTTCAGCTAAATTCAAAACAGCATTTGTCCCCTGCCTCTTCAATACCACTGTGGTGCCCTTGAGAAAGACCCTTAAAGGGTTAGTTCACCCAAAAATGAAAATTCTGTCAGTAATTACTCACCCTCATGTTGTTCCAACCGCGTAAGACCTTCGTTCATCTTCGGAACACAAATTAAGATATTTTTGATTAAATCTGAGAGTTGTCTCACTCCTCCATAGGCTTCTAGGTGACCGAAACTTGCTGGCCCAGAAAAGTTATTAAAGAGATCATTAATATAGTCCAAGTGACTACAGTGGCTTAATCTTAAGTATATCAAGCGACGAGAATACTTTTTGTGCGCAAAAACAAACAAAAATAACGACTTTATTCCACTATTCATTTCCTTCTCTCTGGGCCTCGTAGTATTTTTGCGCTGCGCGTCTGTGTTGCACGTCAACACGCATCACACACATGACCACCTTCGGCCAATTGTGAGCCTACGTGGTGACGTGCAACACAGACGCGCTACGCAAAAACACTACGTGAACCAACTAGAGGCCCAGAGAGAAGGAAATGAAAAGTGGAATAAAGTCGTTATTTTTGTTTGTTTTTGCGCACAAAAAGTATTCTCGTTGCTTGATATACTTAAGATTAAGCCACTGGAGTCACTTGGACTATATTAACGATCTCTTTAATAACTTTTCTGGGCCAGCAAGTTTCGGTCACCTAGCAGCCAATGGAGAAGTGATCCAGCACTCAGATTTAATCAAAAATATCTTAATTTGTGTTCCGAAGATGAACGAAGGTTTTACGCGGTTGGAACAACATGAGGGTGAGTAATTACTGACAGAATTTTCATTTTGGGGTGAACTAACCCTTTAACTAGGTGTGTAACAGTGAGAAAGTGAACAGGACATTTCTGATAAAGACAGGTGGGCTGTGATGTCCCCTGAATAGACATGTTTAGCAATTCTAAAATTACAAAATATTTTTAAAGCAGTTACTGAAAACATGTTCAAATCCAGCTAATTTCATTCTACTTCAGATAATTTACTTTCTGAAAGAAACTCTCAAAAGGCTACATTAATAATTTACAGTAATAACTCTGACTGTATCATTAAACATACTTTATACTATGGTATACCGTTGTATAAGTTCAAATTAACTTTTAGCCTACTAGCTAATTTTAGCCAAACTCAGTTAGCCAATTTCAGTTGACAATGTGGGCATCATTTCTTTCGGTTCATTCATGTCAAACAAGTAAAACTCTAGCACGTGAATCTAATAATACAAAATGTACCCAACAGTAGATTTCTAATAATATGGGCCTCAATTCCTCCTCTCTCCGTGGTTGTTCAAATTTCAGTGTTCCGGAGTGAGTCTATGGGGAAAACGCGTTAACATCTCGTGAGATAATCTAACCTATCGCGGGATTTGGTAATGTCGGGAGATATTTTGTTACATCTTGGCAGCACAGTTTTGGCAATTACATCCAACTCAGACATAAATGGTGACCAGATATATTTCTGTTTTACATGTATATGCATACATTCCATAAAAAAACACACAAAAAAAAAACCCACACAACGTAGCCTATCAGGTAGGCTACAGGTTGAAATAATGACTAGAATGCAGAGGCTTTGCATTCACTTAACCACACTAGGAACTGTGTGATTATAATTTATTTAAACAAGATAAAGTAAATATATTTACTTTGTATACAATTCGTGTATTTCATAAAGATAATTCCTGTTTTTTTTTTTCTGTCTTGCTTGACTAGACGTGTAAAAGACATCAGTGGACGTCTATTCACAGCCTTGACGTGTAGGACGTCAGTGGACGTCTTCACAACCTCTTAAAAACTACTTGGGCAATTAAATTAATTTTTGCAGTATTAACCATGCAAGGATTAAGCACAGCTTTTGCATATTTCACAAGGATTCCATGATGGAGGGTCATGATGGACTATAAATGCACGTGTAAAAGACGTCGCCAGGTGACGTCCTCTCACCCGATACACTATATTGAACTACACGTAGCTAAAAGTCAAAATAACAATTATACATGCAACCCAGAGAACTGTAGACATGTACAAATGTATCTGAATGCATTTTTAGGAAATGTTCTGTGTTACATATTTTTACCGATTTATGCCGTCATACCGCGACTATTTTTGGCCAGGGACACGACGTTGCCGTCGGGTCGGACCAATGTTTGCTGGGTATATGTACAGTATGTAGCCTATCTGATGAACTCTTAAAGCCTATCTTCGTGGAAAAAAAAGGTTAAATATTATTATTTTTAATGACATTCATGTGCAATGGGGAGAATATTTCCCTATGAACCACAGCGTGTTTAACACAAACGATAAGTTCGGTTAAATTAAGTGAAATTAACAGTTTTGTTTTGATAGCTGGTAGCGTTATTCCTTCGTCGAAGTTTATATAGTTTGAATCGATCTGCTTTTTTTTTTTTTTTTTCACTCGCTTGCGCGTGCACGCGAAGGGGAGTGCGATTTGTCCGGGGAGTCGGATTTCGGTACAACACCGGCCAGTGTATAATCATTATGCAATCATAACATACATTGATTCTCGTGGAAAAGTGAAAATTGCAGGTTATGACTCCTTTAACGGTAACACCAGTGACACAACTCCAGGGGAACACTACTTTCATAATAAATTTTATAATATTTATTGAGCATTTTGTTTTTTTTATGTCATTAGGGGCCGAAGGTGCGGAGGCACCTATTGTATCTGTTCCCGTTCTTATTATTAGGGAGGGACCAAGCACCGAAGGTGCGGACGGAGGCACCTATTGTATCTGTTCCCGTTCTTATTCTTCTTCTTCTTCCGCCATGGGAGTCTATGGCAGCCCATAGAAGCGTTTGCGGGAAAGTTGTAACGGTTTGACATTCTGGACAGTCCCAACATTAAATACACCAATTTTGGTGTGTCTAACTTATTCCCTCTAGCGCCACCACCTGTCCAAAGTTTCACTCATATTTACGCTAATAACTTTTGAACCGTAAGGCCAATCAACAAAATTCTTTTTTCCTCTGATTCCTGAGCTCATGATTCGATTGCACCCTATGACGTCATTTTCCGTCATAAAAATATGGCCGCCATTTTGAATTTTCCCAAAAAGATACTTTTTCAAACTCGTCCTAGACGGTTTGTCCGATTTGCATGAAAAATTGAACCAGATCATCTTCAGGCAGTGGTGACAAAAAGTTATGGAATTCAAATTGATTCGTCAAACCGTTTTCGATAAACGCTCGAACAAATTTTACGTAGCGCTTGCAAAAACAGTCGTAAGGCTGTATCTCCGCAACGGTTTATCGGATTCAGATCAAACTTGTATGTCATCACAAGCATGACCTGAGGCTACATGCTGCGTTTCGGCGCAGCGCCACCTACTGGTCCGGAGATATGAAAAATTGCTATTTTTGCTTATAACTTCTGAACAGTTTGTCAGTTTGATTTTCATTCAAAACATACTTTTTCGAACTCCTCCTAGGCTGTTGCTCCAATTTTCACGGAAATTTAACCAGATCATCTCCAGACTGTGCCGACTAAAAGTTATGGATTTCGTGTCGATAAATGAAAACGTTTTCGTATAGCGCAGCGGCAAAGTTGAGGCATGATGCCAAAAGCACTATTCAGGCTTTATCTCTGCAATGCCTTGACATATTGACAACAAACTTTGTAAACTTTTGTTAACTCTGACCACATCACATTAGTTTTGTAACTGCGCCACCTATTGGTTGAAAGTGATAATCCATTAAATCATATTTTTAATTACTGTTTATATGATTTTTCAGCCATGTCTTGTCATCTTATTCTGCTTGGCCCCGATAATTGCTGCTTGCAGCTATATTTCTTCTTCTTCCGCTCTGGGAGTCTATGGCAGCCCATAGAACCACTTGCGGGAAAGTTATGAAATTTGGCACACTGATAAAGGACAGTCTGAAAAGTCACCATAGCAAATTTGGAGTCTCCAACTCAATCCCTCTAGTGCCACCAACTGTCCAAAGTTTCACTCATGTTTATGCTAATAACTTTTGAACCACAAGGGCTAGAAACAAAATTATTTGTTCCTCTGATTCCTTGGCTCAAGCCGATTCGATAGCACCCTATGACGTCATTTTACGTCATGGAAATTTGTCCGCCATTTTGAATTATCTGAAAAACCTACTTTTTCGAACTCCTGGCCCATGTTCCGATTTTCACGAAAATTGAACCAGATCATCTACAGACCATGCCGACAAAAAGTTACGGAATTCATAAAAATTTATCAAACCGTTCTCGAAAACCGCGCAAATTAATTTTACGTAGCGCTTGCGAAAACAGACATAAGGCTGTATCTCCGCAACGCTTTATCGGATTCGGACCAAACTTGGTACATGTTATCACAGGCATGACCTGAGGCTACATGCTGCGTTTCGGCGCAGCGCCACCTACTTGTCCGAAGATATGAAAAATGGCTATTTTTGCTTATAACTTCTGAACAGTTTGTCCTAAAATCATAAAATTGGGCTCGTTAGATTCAGAGCAACATGCCAATTCGACTGATATCCAATTTTACCATATCGGCCATTCTGACTGTCGGCCATTTTGAATTTTGTGCTAAAATGCTGTATTTTAAGAACGCATAAACGGATTGTTACGAAACTTGGGTCATCAGCACGATGTCCTGAAGGAGCGTGAGAAGCTTCGAAACAGCGCCACCTAGTGGTGATTTTTTTTCCAAATGCTTATAACTTTGGGTGTGGTCGACTTATTTTCACGAGACTCATCTAATTAGACTCCTGAATCCTTGCCGAGTCCAACGATACTAATCATGCTAGGTTTCGCCTTACGGTTTGTGTAGCATTGTGATTTAGCGCTTAAAAAACATTTGCCGATATCTTCGAAACCGCTAGTCCGATCGAGACGAAACCACCATCAGAAGTTTGGAAACATAGGTCGATAGCTAACCACCACTGCCCAAATGCGAAAATATTGATAGTAAGGGGTAGTAAAATCCAATCAAAGTCATGTGTCAGTCATTTTTTATGTTTTTTTTCATATAAATGTCTATAACTCCGAAGCGAATTGAGATATCAAATTCGGAGATTTCACCAAAATTGACACACATATGTATGGGCTCACTCTGAGGACGCATAAAAAAAATGGTGGGACTGAGCCTCTTGGTGGCGCTATAACAGAACAAAACATGAAATTCCCATTGACTTCAATACAGTTTTGTGAAATAAAATGCTATACAAAACAAATGCATTGGTGTAATATTACAAAACTCAGAATGTACCATCAGCACCATCGTCTGAAGGTACCCAAAATATTTCGAGACAGCGCCACCTAGTGGTCAAAAGTGATAATCAATTAAATAATATTTTTAATTACTGTTTCTATGATTTTTCAGCCATTTCGCCTAAAATCCTCTTTAAATGTCTTTAATTGCTCATTGTTGCAGTTGGTCTGACACTCCCAGCCATGTTGGCATGTCTTATTGTCTTTTTTTGCGCTTGGCCCCGGTAATGGCTGCTTGCAGCTATATTTTACATAATACTTTTGATAGTTATGTATACATTATTGTATTTTAAATGGCGGAAAACCCTGTTATTGACATAAAAATAAAGCATTTTCCGGGGACGAGCACTTCTGTGGTGCTTGAAATTCTATATAATTAATTAAAAATCAAATATTGCCACATTGATGGCTCAAGAAGGTGTAACCGTTCAAATAACATATTGTTTTATTTTAAAAATAAAGAAATTGTAACCCTAAAGTGTCTTTTAAGACAGAAAAATGGACATTAGTAGATCGCCCTGGAGTGGTCACTGTGGTGCTTTTGAGTGACAATTCCTCATTTGTCCTTAAACCCTCATTGTGTTGCCTTTCAATTAAAAGATTTTGTTATGGGTGTGCTTGTTGTTCATTTGTCTTAAAAGTATCATAAGATTTGTTTGTCAGCGGTGCATTTAGCAGTCCTTTAGTGCTGTTGATATCAGTCAACATTTTTAATCATCAGCAAGTCAGTCATACAATAAGACAAAAGATGTTTAAAATTATTTATTAAAAAAAAAAGAAAAAAAAAAGAAATAAAGCCCAATTTCAAAAGGAAATATTAGTGCTTGCTCCACACTTTAGTTGAGGTGGGAAGAATAATTGATAAAACAAATTAAACAATACATCGCAATATGGTTTCTTGCAATACATTTTCAATACCCTGGCAGATTACCACTACCATTACCCCTGGCAATCAATACCAGATTGCAGCTTGCTTTACTGCATACCAAAACAAGTATTTCGGTTCTTGAACAGCTAAGAGTCAGTTTAATCAACTCTAGTATGTTCTGTTTATGTTAAAGGGACTGTAAGTAGGAATTTCTCCCATCTAGTGGTGAAATTATATTTTGCATTCAAACGAATAATGCTCTCCAGCGCCTCACTTTTTCAAATGCGTGTTGCATCTACGGTAGCCGTTATGTACCAAAAAGCTATGACAGGATGTCTTATAATAGCACTTCGAGTTTTTCTTTGGGTGAACAGGTTTGTTATTTAAAACAAACTGAAACTTGAAACAACGAAAAAAGAATGTTACAGTATGAATTACTGACTGTGAAAAACATTAACTAAGGTAGTAATAAAGCCTTCTTTACTCGTTATATTTTTTGAAGTACTTGCATTGTTAGATATCATCATCATCAGAGCCTTCTCTAATGTTACTTTACTCAATAGCTGCTATTCATCAAAGAGCCTGTTTAACTTTTATTATAAATGTTCTTCTGTCTATATAATAAAGTACTTCTCTATATAATAAAAAACTTATATAGTTTTTTTTTCTGTCTATATAATAAAAAACTTCTCTAATGTTACTTTACGCAATAGCTGCTATTCATCAAAGAGCCTGTTTAACTTTTACTATAAATGTTCTTCTGTCTATATAATAAAGTACACAACCAAGCAATGAAAAAAAAAAAGCTTGTAATTAAGATCGTAACATTGACTTACCTGTCGAGAAGAAAGCAGGCAACTTCAGGGTCTCTTTTAAAAGCTTTCTCCTGCATTAGCTATCCCGACATTAGCCCTTGTTTTTGTAATCTCCGGTCACGTTTCCTTTTACGGTCTATTTTGGACTTTTTCGACGACGAGGACTCCTTATCCTGTGACTCATATGCAGGGGTTAAAGTGGGCCGGAACGGTCCGGAACTGCGTTCCGGCACCTCAGATAAATTAATAAATAAATAGATTCAAATCAAATTATTCTCATCAAATTCAATGATTCTCATCATTCATCAAATCAAAACTGAATATCACCGCCTGGCCCCGCCTTCACAAACACGCTTCCCGAGTCCCGACGTTATGTTCTCATGGTTCTCCTGTCTGATTTGAGTGCATCTGCACCGGTTCACGCCTCCCTTCCCCGCTGAACGCCAGCGATTACTAATGCGTGAAATGCACTCACGGTGGTTGAGCGCGGTAAAGTTAGTTTTAGATTCGATATTCGCCGGACATTTGTTTTCCCTTATAATATATTTTATTATTTATTATTTTATTATATATTATATTTATACCTGAGAATGCTTTGACGCGTTTCCACAGCACAAGGGAACGTCTGCCAATTCCACCAACCAACTGCATACAGTCCAGTCATTATAAGCCAAAATGGGGGTCAACCTTGAACAAATTGCAACAGAAGCAAACTCAACTGATATTGTTTCCTCAATATGTCCTGAGTAAGGAAAAAAAGCCCCGAGGAATCCCATTAGGGGAAAGTTTAGAAAAAGACCCAAATATAGCCTATTCATAGGCTACACCTATTCATTCTTTTACTTACGTGAATAGGGTAAAAAATCAAGACAAACAAAAAATGTATTACAAGTTTTTTTTAAATTGTTTGTTAACATGGACAAACGGTGCAGAATCTAATTACGTATGTGCTAATTTGCATAAATACCACAACAGGTCTAAACATTGGGTACAGCCAATGAAAATGAAAAGACTATCAGTCAAAGTTCAGCTTTAGGAGGGGAAGAATTAGGGCAGAAGGAGACTGAGAGAAAAAGAAAGATGAAGATGAGGAGAGAGCAGGTATTGACAAATAATCTAATGAAAAAGTTTTAAAGCTATTTCTTTTCAATTTTTTTTGGCCTTCAAAAGCCCTAAATTGCACATATGTTGGTCAGAGAAATCCAAATTTTCTCGGGGGAGCATGCCCCCGAACCCCCCTAACTATATCACATTTCAGTCAGTTTTGGACTTCTCATTTTTATGTTTAAATTTTCATTGTGAAAAACAAGGTTGTGTTCCATATCGTGGTGTTCAGCAATTTTAACATAGTATCGTCATCATATCAGTGTAGATGGACCAAAATTAAAACATTAAAAGTATTAAATAAGTATTGTGATACTTGGTGCCACAGTGACAATCTTGTCCCAAAAAGTATTGCTATACCACGATACTCAATATGTTGTCCCACGGTGAGTAATTTTTCCCTGTTGCTCCTACACAAAATTTGAGGGTTCCCCCACCTGCCAAATCCCACTTTAACCACTGCTCATATGTATGTATGAATGAACAGTGTATAAATAACCGTGCAGTGCAGCCTTTTAAACTTGCCGCGGCAGTGACTCACTGCTCTGCTCCTCCGTTTCTGCTGGCTTCAGTCACGTGACGCTGGCTCTGAACGAAACGCGTTGTGGAAACGCGTTGGCCTAGTACTTTTTGTCCCTCTCTGCTATTATAGTTTTTCAAGATGGCGGAACTACATGGAAGCCTCCGTGGACCTACCCGTCCCATGTATATAAAGATAATAAATTCTTCGTTTACGAGGATTAGTCTGATCATTGGCATAGGTATTTGTACATAATTGAGGGCATATTTATTAATAAAAATATTGATTTTAGATAATAAAATACCTAAAAAGTTACACACAGTCCCTTTAAACTCGTGCGAGAGCGATTCAAAAGCATACAGAACTGTCTGTTCTCTAATCGCTCTCGCGCAGAGGTGTAGTGGTAAAAAAAGAGGTGGGTAAACTATAAATTCTGATGGACCACGACATGGTCACCCGGTGTATGTGGATCCTGATGACATCGCTATATCATTTGATGGTACTACCAAGGGTATCACTGGTTGTTCCCTCATCATATGGTCACACAATCACTATTCAATACATACATTAATCTAACCCAGCAAACATTTGGACGTTTAATGACCGTTGAAAAGACGTCCGTCCGAGACGTCCCGTCATGGTTGAAAAATAGTTCCAAAATGGAAGTTGAACCGACGTCTTTTCTGGCCGTGAATTCCACGTCTTTTCTGGCCGTGAATTCCACGTCTCTTCTGCGCGTCCCTGGACGTCTAAATGCGTCGTCATATGTGTTTAAATGTGTTGCTGCATAATTTAAGTGTATAAGCCTGCATATAAAATAATCACACACCTATTGTGTAACATCGTGAAAGACAATCAAGTCTTGAGGTTTACACATCTTGACAAAGGTTCTAAAAAGGTCCAAAATTGGTCCAGTCAGACCTGAACGTCAATAAAACGTTTTAATCACGTGGTGTACATCAAAAACAATAACACATTATTTGTGGACATAAGCAAAAAAGAAGCATGTTCTGATTAAGCACAACATTTTATTGATCTTGAACAGCCAAAATTTCTCTTTATTTTTTTCAATGTTTAACATTTCGTGAGCTTAGAATTATAAGGTTCTATCTCCACTTTTGGTCGAAATTGAGTTTTTGACAATCTGATTCATTAGGTGTTTATTAATGCCTGTGTGGTGTTATTTTTGTAAAAAAAATATTTTGTTAGTAGTTATTAATAAAATAAAAGGTTCCATCTCACAAAACATAAACCGAGTTTAAAAACTTTGATCCTCAATAAACTACAATAAACGGAGATAGAACCTTATAATTCTAAGCTCTCGATTTGTTAACCAAACTAAATACCAATAGCAAAATACTGAATTATTATATAAAGATAGTTCACCCAAAAATGAAAATTATGTAATTTACTCACCAAATTCCAAACCTGTATGAGTTTCTTTCTTCTGCTGAACACAAAAGAAGATATTTTGAAGAATGTTTGTAACCAAGCAAATAGAGCATCCACTGACTACCATTATTGGAGAAAAAATGATTATTAATGGGAAGCGACATCTGCTTGGTTACAAACATTCTTCTAAATATCTTTGTGTTTAGCATAGAAAGTTATACAGGTTTGAAACATGAGGTTGAGTAAATGATGACAATTTTCATTTTTGGGTGAACTATCCCTTAAACACATTGTTTGGCTCATTTTTTGTATCCACCACCCCCAGCTCTTCCAGGAGCGTGTTTCAGGTGTTCTGCCATTGCTGCATCAATTTCAGTGTCTGTAGCATGTGGGCTCCACCTCTTCACAGCATCTAAGGGAAGAGAATATATTTCTTTTTAAAATAAATGAAAATTAAAAATGAGGTAAATGACATGCACTTATTTTCAAAATATTTTTATGGTCTTCAGCTAAATTCAAAACAGCATTTGTCCCCTGCCTCTTCAATACCACTGTGGTGCCCTTGAGAAAGACCCTTAACTAGGTGTGTAACAGTGAGAAAGTGAACAGGACATTTCTGATAAAGACAGGTGGGCTGTGATGTCCCCTGAATAGACATGTTTAGCAATTCTAAAATTACAAAATATTTTTAAAGCAGTTACTGAAAACATACATGTTCAAATCCAGCTAATTTCATTCTACTTCAGATAATTTACTTTCTGAAAGAAACTCTCAAAAGGCTACATTAATAATTTACAGTAATAACTTTGACTGTATCATTAAACATACTTTATACTATGGTATACCGTTGTATAAGTTCAAATTAACTTTTAGCCTACTAGCTAATTTTAGCCAAACTCAGTTAGCCAATTTCAGTTGACAATGTGGGCATCATTTCTTTCGGTTCATTCATGTCAAACAAGTAAAACTCTAGCACGTGAATCTAATAATACAAAATGTACGTAACGTTACCCAACAGATTTCTAATAAAATGGGCCTCAATTCCTCCTCTCTCCGTGGTTGTTCAAACTTCAGTGTTCCGGAGTGAGTCTATGGGGAAAACGCGTTAACATCTCGTGAGATAATCTAACCTATCGCGGGATTTGGTAATGTCGGGAGATCTTTTGTTACATCTTGGCAGCACAGTTTTGGCAATTACATCCAACTCAGACATAAATGGTGACCAGATATATTTCTGTTTTACATGTATATGCATACATTCCATAAAAAAAAAAAATAATAAAAAAAACACACACAACGTATCAGGTAGGCTACAGGTTGAAATAATGACTAAAATGCAGAGGCTTTGCATTCACTTAACCACACTAGGAACTGTGTGATTATAATTTATTTAAACAAGATAAAGTAAATATATTTACTTTGTATACAATTCGTGTATTTCATAAAGATAATTCCTGGGTTTTTTTTCTGTCTTGCTTGACTAGACGTGTAAAAGACATCAGTGGACGTCTATTCACAGCCTTGACGTGTAAAGGACGTCAGTGGACGTCTTCACAACCTCTTAAAAACTACTTGGGCAATTAAATTAATTTTTACAGTATTAACCATGCAAGGATTAAGCACAGCTTTTGCATATTTCACAAGGATTCCATGATGGAGGGTCATGATGGACTATAAATGCACGTGTAAAAGACGTCGCCAGGTGACGTCCTCTCACCCGATACACTATATTGAACTACACGTAGCTAAAAGTCAAAATAACAATTATACATGCAACCCCAGAGAACTGTAGACATGTACAAATGTATCTGAATGCATTTTTAGGAAATGTTCTGTGTTACATATTTTTACCGATTTATGCCGTCCTACCGCGACTATTTTTGGCCAGGGACACGACGTTGCCGTCGGACCAATGTTTGCTGGGAAGTTCTTGTTAAAGAGACTCAAGAAGGAATAAACTGACTGTGTTGCTTTTTAGTCCAAATGTGTGGGTGGCATCTTCTCTCGGTCTCTCCTCTCTCTGTTCCTTCGTCCTCAGCTTCTCCTCTCTCTGTTCCTTCTCTCTCGAATTGTCCTGTCTCTGTTTCTTCATTCTCTGTTTGTCTTACCTCTTTTCCTCCTCTTTCCACATCTCCTCTCTCTATCTCTCTCCTCTCTATATCTCCTCTCTCTGTGCTCTCTGCATAATTGTCTGTCTCACCTCTGTCTGTAAAATGAAGTTAAAATGGAGAAAAGACAGCTTAGCACACCACATCCAGTCAATTTTTTTCCACCTCAACAAACTTCCTCTGAAACTCCAAATTCTGTTTTTACATTAATGCATGAGTAATAATGATATAATAGTCACAGTTCACTTTTACTCCTTTATGTAAATTTTCCTGATTATACTTGTTTGTATAATGTAAGCTACAAAAATGTATACTTGTTTGTAGAAATGTTTAGATCGGATTATACTTGTATAAATTTTTAACGCAGGACTTTAACGTGTATCAGAGTATTTTTACAGTGTGGTATAACTTAACTACTTTTTACTTTATTAAGTAAATAATAATAGTTAATTATTATTATTAAAGGATCTAAATACTACTTTGTCCACAACTGGAAAATAGCATTTAAGAACCAATGAAAACAATATTCAATATCCAACCCATTGAAAATACAAAACGAAATACTTATAAAAATATAAAGAAACAAATTAAACCATAAAGAACAAAAATCTCGAACTCACCATAGACAGATTGCGAGGCGCTCAGCCGCATTAATAGCACGCCTATAGTTGGTATCTTGCCTTCCAATTCGCGGCCCCACTTTTGACAGCAGGTTGTCAAACTGGTCCCTGTCCAGTCTGAAATATTGCTGGAACCTGCTGTCATCCAAACGCAGCTCCTGCACCAGCCGGTGATATTCACCAAGCTGCTGACGGGCTTGGAGAATATCATGCACCCACACTGATCTCCGACGTCTTCTCCGCAGGTAGAGCAATGCCACACCAAACGCAATAACTTGCTCATCCATAGTGTTGTCAGTTTGATTAGAAAAAGCCGCGCAACATTATTTATAGGCAACATTTTCGCGCTAGAACGCTTGTTTATTCAGCGGGAATGCAATTCATTTGCTCAAAATAATACTGATTTTGACTAATTTCAGCTACAACCAGGACAGTTATTGTAATGTAGATTGCACACAAATGAATGTTAATTAAATACCAAGTCTATTAAACATCCTATTATCTGCATGTTGAAATTAGACTCATGAACACAAAAGCCAGAACACACAAATGGATTTTTTTTTACATTTTCGTTAGCAAAATAACTATAATTGTTAAGGTCTTTCCATCTGCCATTTTGTTACTTTCACATTTAAAAGATTTCATTAGGTTAACTTATACCCTACGTGAGGCCACTCTGCACAAAATAGGATACTGATTTATGTTAAGTTCTTATTTGCTTTGCGGCCCCTTTAAATAAAGTTCACACATAAAAATTCACGTGATAAAAAAAAAAAAAAATAAAAAAAAAAAAATCACACATTCTAATCTACGTCAGAGCGTCCCCGAATCTTTCTACGGCGTCGGTGGCAGGGCGGCGAGAGCGAATTTTGCCGCATCCTCCTGGCAGTGGTGGACGCACAGTACTGCTTCCGGGTAGTGGATGTTGGCAGCTACGGGAGGACAAGCGATGGTAGTGTGCTGGCTAACTCCACCTTTGGCCAGGCACTGCGAGATGGGACCCTTGGCCTGCCACAAGATGCTCTGCTGCCAGGTGCAGAGCATTTGGGACCACAGCCACATGTTTTTGTGGCTGATGAGGCCTTTCCACTCCGCCGGGACCTCATGCGGCCTTTCCCAGGACGCAATCTCTCCGGCAGGCAAAGGGTATTCAACTACAGGCTGTCACGGGCAAGGCTGATTGTTGAGAATACCTTTGGCATTCTCACAGCCCAGTGGCGGATGTACAGGCGAGTTATTGCGATCAGCCCTGCCAACGTGGACGCCTGTGTGAAGGCTACATGTGTCCTGCACAACTTCCTGAGGAGGTCCACTAGCATTGTCAAGTTCTCAGGGTTTCTTTGCCTTAATGTCTGCCCAAACTTGAAAAGGCTTCAATCAACTTTAAGAGGAGGGTGCATGGAATAACTCAAAGCATTGAATTCTTCTTCATCAAATCAATTTATTGAAAATCTTTCCACAATGACTTGATCTTCTTGTTTCAATGAATATCTCAGATGCTTAGCTTAATAACCTATATAGAAAGACATATAAATATATGAGTCACTACACAGAGTATAAATAAATGTACATTCAGAGATATTAAAAGTACAATATTGTTAAACTATTTGCGGTTTATATAGCAGCTTGTAAACAGCAACAACAATGTAAAATCAAATACACCTAGTGCACATGTTCAGTTAGCATGCTAGATGCTAGATGCTAAATGCTAACATCAAACAACTTTCAAACACAATGAATATTTGTCCTACCAGTAGCACTCCAAGTTGATGAATACATTTGGCTTTTCCCAGTAGTCTTTGAACAACTCAATTGACTCGATGCTGATTTACCAAACTTTCTCATTTGATTGTGTAATCTCCAAAATCCACCAGTTTAGGTAGGAGAAGAATATCCACTGCTCAAAGATCTCAGCATGCTGACAATCACACACACCTGGTCCTTTGTGCCATGTGGAGTTTCAATGGCCAATCAGCTTCCCTGGTTGTTCCAGCAACACTGTGCTCACAGCCAATAGGCTGCACCCATTTTGATCTCAATTCTTTTAATTAAACAATGATGAATATTTATTTCTCCCTCTTTCCTTCAATTTCAGATTTAACTTAACACCTCCCACTTGAGCTCCTGGTCAACTGACCCAAGGAGGTCACACACTTCTCGCCTGAAATTTCTTTTACTGTTCTTCAATGGGAATTAGAACCACCAAGCGTCTCACATCCCTATGCAGAATCGTAGCTGAGATCTTATCAACAAGCTTCTTTGCTGGTTTGACATTCTTGGCTGTTTCTGCTTGGTTTGGTTTAACAATCGAGACAGGATAGCTGGGGAATACTCTGACCATTACATCTCTTACGGTTCCTTTCTTGTCTGCATTTATACTGACGACTCTGGCCATCTTGTACTGACCTCTTAGAGCATTCTGGTCAGCCAACCATACCACATCTCCCACGGCAATATTCCGTTCTTTAGTATGCCACTTGTTTCTTACAAAGAGGTTCGGTCCTGCGAGCTGACACCAACTTCTCCAGAACTTGTTGACTTCTTCCTGGATGATCCTTAGTCTTTTGTATGGATAGCCTTCATACTCAAACCTTCCTTGATCCCCTCTTTTTCCAGTACGTCCCAGGAGAAGAGAGTTTGGACTTATGTACTCCACGCAGTCTTCCCGACTTTGTGTCCTGGCATCGATAGGTCTTTCATTGACCAAATTGGTTGCAGTGTAAAGAAAAGTTTGAAATTCTCCCCATGACATACCACCATTACAGCCTAGATTCTGGAGGGCTCGCTTCACCAGACGGACAGCTGCTTCTGCTGCTTCATTTCTGTGAGGGGAATCTGCCGGATGAATTTTCCAAGACCACTCTGTACCATTCTTGGCTGCCTCAATCTCTAACTTTACCCCGTCTTGTCGCTCTAGGAACTTATGAAGATCTTCAAGAACAGGCTTGGCCCCTATGAAATTTGATCCCGAGTCTGACCACAGTTTCCGGGGATGTCCCCTTAAAGCTGTAAACCTTTGGTATGCCATCAAAAATCCTTCTGTTGATTGGTCACTGACAACATCAGTATGGATAGCTCTTGATGCCATACAACAGAAGACAACTCCCCAAACTTTGAGCCCCACCCTTTTCTTTACCTCATCTTTTACCAGATATGGTCCAAACAAATCCAGGGTTGTGAACTCAAATGGCGCAGCTGGTTCAGACCGCTCTGGTGGAAGGTCTCCCATAATCTGTTGGCATTGCTTTGACCTTGCCTTTCTGCAGGTCACACAGTAGTCTACAGATTTCTTAGCTAGTCTGCGGCCTTTTACAACCCAGGCTTTCCTTCTCATTCTCAACAAAGTTCCATCCACTCCTTCATGGTTTACTTGATGAGCTTCCTGAGCCAAAAGTGTAGACACATATGCATTATATGGTAAAATAGGAACAGCAGTTTTGTTCTCATTGAAGATCTGAATTCTTCCTCCACAAACAATCAGTCCAGAATTTCCATCCTTGTACACTGCCAACCTACTAAGGGTAGTATCAGGAAAGACCACATTCTCTTGGGCTGCTAGAAAGAGATCTTCAAGAGCATCCTCCTGTTCACCTACTGTCAGGATTGCTTCATTGATTCCTTCCAAAGACTTTACCTCCCACTTTGATGAACCCGAGGTCTTAGTTCTTATCTTCAGCCACTTCTTGACAGCTCGACGCACCCAAGCAGTAACTCTGACCAGTCTGGACAATTTGCTGAATTTTTCAACATCAAGTAACTTGCTTGCTACTATGCCGTCAGACATCCTTCCTGATGGAACAATCATATGCTTTTCCTTTTGATTTGCAGAGGTGCCTGGATCTGCAATGAGGATATTACCCTTCTCTCCATCCTCATTAACTCTCACTTTAGTTTTCTTCAGGAGGTCTGAGTCTTGCTCTTTTTTGGCCAGACTTCTGGTTAGTACTGCAGAGAATGCCTTTCTCTGCAGTTTGTTAATAGCTTCTCTTGCAGCAGTTGCAACCTCAGCAGCTGACTTAATTGGCCAATCCTCTACTGGCCACTTCAAGAACACAGGCCCTTTCTGCCATGTAGAATCTTGGTTTAGGCCTTCTGGACTACCTCCCCTAGTTATAATGTCCGCAATGTTCAATTCGCCTGGGATCCACCACCAATCCTTAACAAGCGTAGTTCTCTGGATCTCTCCAATTCTGTTGGCAAAGAAGGACTGGTAGCCATAGCTAGCCCGCTGAATAGCTCCCAAAACTGTTTGGCTGTCCACCAGATGGAACCATCGGTCAATCTCCACTTGACAATGTTAAACTGTAAACTGCACCACACATTTCAGCCTTGACTGCTTCCCCTTTTTGATCCAAAGGAGTCAATTTGGCCTTGGATTCAACTAGCCTCACTTCAATTCCTTGGTCTGTTTCCCACCTAAAATATATTACAGCTCCATAGGTCTTATCGCTTCCATCAGAGAAGGTTATTCCCAACGGTTTGCCTTTCCAGCCTCCAGGTGTTAAGCCTCTGGGAAACGTTATCTTGCTTAGCTGAACATACTCTTCAAACATTTTAATGGCTTCTTCTCTGAGGTTTTCTGACAATGGTGTATCCCATGTATCTTTGGTCAAATTCCCACGTCCTGCCTCCTGAAATGCCCTTCGTACAAGGATGGCCCCTTTTTGCTTTTTGCTACCGGTGTGACCAGGCCAATCGGATCATACAGTCCTGCCACCTGACTGAGCAGCTCTCTTCTAGTCAGAGGATTAGGGGTTTTGGCCCTGACCTCCTATCTAAGGAGGTTTTGTCCCATTCTCATTTTCTTTTTTCGCTTGGAGAAGTTAATTGATGTCATGATGTAAAGTTTCTCTTCTTCTGCCAGATACCCAACTCCAAGGGCCCTGTTGTCTTTATCCCTCAACTGGTTTGGAAGTTTTAGGATTCTGTTTTCTGCTGTTGATTCTGACTCACCATCACCAGGCTTCCAACTTTGTCCTGACCGAACCCAGTGCTTCAAGAAAAACCCTCCAGCTCTTAGAATCTCCTCAACGCCTTCGGTTACTTTGTCCAGCTTTTCCTGATCATTGTGGGAAGTTAGAATATCATCTACATAACTATCCTCTTCGATGACTTTGCGCTCTTCATGCAGATGAGAGAACTTTGCCAGTTTTGCAGTTTCACGCATGGCTAACTGCGCAATGCACCCTGCTGGTCGGTCACCAATGTTAACTCTGGTGATTGCATATTCTCCTATTTTTTCATTCTGATCATCTCTCCACAGAAACCTATGTAGATGCATTTCTCTCTCCTCCAGCCATACAGAGTTGTACATCTTCCGGATATCTCCTAGGACAGCATAAACTCCTTTCCTAAACCTTAGGAGGACAGCTCTGATCGGATTAAGAAAATCTGGGCCTTTCAGAAGAAGATCATTCATACTCACTCATTTAAATTTTTGACTGCTGTTCCATACCAAGTGCACTAGAGTCGTAACTGAGTGAGGATTTGGTGCAATCAAATGACTCACATACCATACAGGTCCATTCCAGGAAGTAATCGTATCTTCAGTGAGCTTGATTGCTGCTCCGCGCTCCACCATTTCATTAATTTGAGCTGTATAAGCGACTTGCCACTCTGGTTCCCTCTTGAGCCGTTTTTCTGTTCTCAGGAATGTTGCCTCTACTCCCCCTCTATTATTGGGAAGGGAAGCTGGATCTTCAGTCCAGGGATATTTTGCATGCCAATGAGGAGACTTGCTGTGATCATCACTTTCTAGGTAGGTAAGAAACTTTTATAACCTCGAGTTCTCTTTCCTCTGCCAATGTCATCTCCTTACCACCTGGCTGACAATTCCCACAGCGACAAGATCCACACACTGGTTCACAAGCTGCCCCAATGCTGTCCCACTTCCACCATTCCAAGAACTCACGGTTGGTAACAGCAATGTTTGTCTCAGCTCTGGTTTCTTGAAGTATCTGGACTGACATAGACATCACTTGCATTTCAGGTCCTCCCACTTTCTCTTCATATTTTGTTGCGGCTGTTCTCATTGAGCGAGCAAAATGCGTTTTGGACTCATATGCAGCTACGTTAATTTCCTCAAATAAATCTGGATGAGCTCCGCCTACTGTCTTTCCCAAAAGACTGTCCCATAAGACAAGATCCCCCACAACCTTTACTCTTTGTGGGGCTAATCTCCCTTCTCGATGGCTAATCAGAAGTTCAATCTCTTTAGGTCTTACCAACTCTTCAAGCCTGACTTCTGGGAAGAATCTCTGCAATTGCTTAGGTTCGATGACTTTATGCACTTTAGCAATTTCCTCCAAGCCGTAACAGAGAAGCTCATGTGCTCTTTCTTTGTCCTCATCAGTCTTGACTCTGACTCGAAGAAGATATCGCTTGGTTTTCACCTTGATGGCCATTCCAGCAACTCCATGCACTATCAGTGTGACATCTTCGCTCCTTAACCTCAAACGTTCTGCAGCCTTGTGGGTAATATAGTTGGTATCTGATGCAAGATCTACCAAAGTTCCAATCTTCTGCCCTGCATTGGCTGTTACTTCCATGAGCATCATAATGACAGGTAGTTCTTGTACCCCACTTTCCTTTAGAAGTCCAACTCTGGCTTTTCCAGTGCAAGTCACTGTTGCAGTTTTGTTGGTGAAGGCATTTCTGCACCTCTCAGCAAGCTCTGGGGAAAGTTCAGCTAGAAGTTCCTCTTGCTCTGCTGTTAGCACATTTATCTTCCTACTGTCCTTTCCAAACCTTTTCTCACTCCCACTCGTGAATTCTCTTCTTGGACAGAGAAAATAATGATGATCTGGGACATTTTCTCTTCTGCAGTCTCTATTTTTACACAAGAATGTGTCTCTACAGTCGGTGTTACCTTCATGACATCCAAGGCACTTCTTGCATGCTCCAATCTTCCTCAGAGCAGCTTTCTTTTCAGCTAGCTTTAGCTCCTTAAACTTCTTACAGAAGAAAATCTTGTCCTTATGATTCACAGCTCCACACACAGCACACCCACCGTCAGAATCTCTCTTTGTGGTTCTAGTAGATGCATGCTTCCTCTCAAATCTATTTTCAGATCTATCTACCTTGTCGGTGATTCTGAGCTGTTCGAGTTTTTCCAAGAACATTTTCCTGCTTCCTCAAAAACTTCAACAGGAGGTCAAAGTGATTCTCTGGAGTCACACCATTGTCAGAGTCAATCATGAAGAAAAGCCAGTCCCTTTTTACAAACTCAGGGAGTTTACTCTCAGACTTGATTACGAGAGGGTTCTTAATTGCACCAATGTTCCCAAGATCTGTCAGGTCAGATAGAGCTTTTTCAACAGTCTGGATCAAGTCTATCACTTTTCTGGGTTGATTGCCCTTCACACCAGGAATTCTTTCCAGTTCTTCAATAATTTCCATGGCAATTGTTACCTTGTTGCCAAATCAATTTTCCAGCACTCTAAACACATCCTCAGCAGTGCTATAACTTGACAGCCTTAAGTCCTTGACAATTCTGTCATCCAAACTGTCCAGGAGCTGGATTTTCTTGACCTCTACCGATCCAGTTGGTTCACCTTGTTTCTGCAAACTTTCCCAATCCTTCTTCCAGCGGAAGAAATCTCTCTTGATTCCATTAAATCTAGGCAAACTAGTTGGTTTTATTCTCACAACTGGTGTCATCGGCATAGTTTGGAGAACTGCGTTTGGGTCTATAGGGCCTGCAAATTGAGAACTTCTTTCAGCATTACGTGCAGTAATAAACTCACTGTTTCTTGAAACAAGTGCATTATTTTCTACTTTTAACTGCTTTACTCTGCTCTCAAAGTCCTTTTTCTCTCCTGTAGGAATCCATCGCTCCCAGCTGGATAGAGTTTTGACTGCTCTACTCAAGAGCCTCTCCAAGTGAATTAGTTGAACTTCATATCCTTCACAATTGACACCAGCAACAGGTATTGAAGCACAGTGATTACAAGCCTTCTCAGCTTCATGGACTGCAACAGTCAATTCCTCTTGGCCATACCTCTGCCACAAGTTAATTTGGACAATTTTCCGCACCTCTTCGAGCTTTGTCTCACAATCATTAACAGTCTTTTCAATATCTGCTGCACTTCAAGTTCCACTTTCTCATCACTCTTTGTTTTAACTTCCAGCTCTGCCAGCAACCCCATGTTGTAGTCATCATTCGCATCAAAAAGTGCTCTTGCACTAGAAGAGAGTTTCTGGAATTCCTTCCGAAGTTCAGATTCAATCATTTGACTTGACTCTCGAATGAGAAGGTTGGCTTGCCTTGTGAAACACATCTTTGCAGTGGTTCTCTCTCTTTTAAGTTGATCCACCGTTTTCCCCAAAGCTTCTTCTGCCATCTTATCTTCAAGTCTCAATGATACGTCTTCTTCAACAACTCAATTCTCTGATGACTTGTTTTGACAATGTTGATTCTTGTTTGCACCAGCTTTATTATTTGGACCATCAGAAGCCTTTAATCTTCTTATCCACAAGCGTTGGTTATTAAGTGTCAAGTTCTCAGGGTTTTTTTGCCTTAATGTCTGCCCAAACTTGAAAAGGCTTCAATCAACTTTAAGAGGAGGGTGCATGGAATAACTCAAAGCATTGAATTCTTCATCAAATCAATTTATTGAAAATCTTTCCACAATGACTTGATCTTCTTGTTTCAATGAATATCTCAGATGCTTAGCTTAATAACCTATATAGAAAGACATATAAATATATGAGTCACTACACAGAGTATAAATAAATGTACATTCAGAGATATTAAAAGTACAATATTGTTAAACTATTTGCGGTTTATATAGCAGCTTGTAAACAGCAACAACAATGTAAAATCAAATACACCTAGTGCACATGTTCAGTTAGCATGCTAGATGCTAAATGCTAGCATCAAACAACTTTCAAACACAATGAATATTTGTCCTACCAGTAGCACTCCAAGTTGATGAATACATTTGGCTTTTCCCAGTAGTCTTTGAACAACTCAATTGACTCGATGCTGATTTACCAATCTTTCTCATTTGATTGTGTAATCTCCAAAATCCACCAGTTTAGGTAGGAGAAGAATATCCACTGCTCAAAGATCTCAGCATACTGACAATCACACACACCTGGTCCTTTGTGCCATGTGGAGTTTCAATGGCCAATCAGCTTCCCTGGTTGTTCCAGCAACACTGTGCTCACAGCCAATAGGCTGCACCCATTTTGATCTCAATTCTTTTAATTAAACAATGATGAATATTTATTTCTCCCTCTTTCCTTCAATTTCAGATTTAACTTAACAAGCATCACCAGGACGCCCATACCATCTGCTGGAGACAGAGAAGCTGCTGGCCTACAGGAGGTCAGCCGAGTGGGCAGCAATAATGCCACACGGGAGTCCATCCGTGTCCGGGATAAATTCATGGCCTATTTCTCCACAGAGGGAGCTGTCCCCTGGCAACCTGTGGCATAAGCCATGCCTTTAAACGGCTCTTTTAAGAGCCACCAATTAAAAACAAATTTAAGTTCATATTCATGGTGTCTCGATTTTTTTAAAACAAATTTAAGTTCATATTCATGGTGTTTCGATATTTTAAAAACACATCTCGGTTCATAAACATGGTTTCTCCATATTTTAAAAACAAAATTTTAGTTCATATTAATAGACTGAGCAAGACTGCTCTAAAAACACTTATCGAAGTGTACTTTTAATCTCACCTGGGTTCCCTACACGTTTTCAATATATGGTAGAATATGAAAGATTTGTAATAATATAAAACACACATAACCAGAAATGTTGACAATATTTTATTGCCTCTTTTACTAATAACGTAAAAAAATAAAATGAGATAAAAATGAATAACAAAGTTTTAAACATAGAACTAATACTTTCATACAATACTTTCATACAGAACTGTTTTGTACTTTACAAGAACTAATACTTTCATACAATACTTTCATACAGAACAGTTTTGTACTTTTGAACTAATACTTTCAGAACACTGAACACTTTTTTTAACACTGTTAGAACAAAGGGAGAAAGCACAAGGTGCAGCTGACAAGACTGCGAGGGAAATAAGCTTACAATCACCCCTCACAGACTTGTCAGCTGCCCCCCGTTACTCTCACCCCAGTGTTCTTCAACTTCAGCCTCCAGACATCTAGCCTCATACACAAGCCTGTGTATTTTAAACTTCAGGTCCTGTCTGGTCCTCACAGACAGCGACCTGAAGTCTTCCATGAGGCTTTGAAAAAAAAGGCTGTCACTGTCCTCATTGGTGGTAGCTCTTCTACTAACAGCTTCCAAAGCTGTTAGCATGCGCTCATCAAAGTTGGAGCTGTGGTGTGGTCTCTTTCTCCTCAATGAGGAGGGCTGAAGGCTGGGCTGGCCCTGGCTTACACCTGCCTGTCCCTGGCTTACACCTGCCTGTCCATGAAGGTTGGCCTGGCTCTGGCTTCCACCTTCCTGTCCCTGGCTTATACCTGCCTGGCTCTGGCTTCCACCTGCCTGTCCCTGGCTTATACCTGCCTGGCTCTGGCTTCCACCTGCCTGTCCAAGAAGGCTGGACTGGCTCTGGCTTCCACCTGCCTGTCCAAGAAGGCTGGACTGGCTCTGGCTTTCATCTGGCTGTCCCTGAAGGCTGGACTCACACTGATGACTGGGAACACTTCCAAAAACTTCCCAAAAATCTTGATGTACTCGTTACATCATGAGAAGAATGGCATCTACGCTAATTTTAGTGTCTGTGTTTATCCCGAGGTTTTCCTGCAGCCTGCCGGATCCAGGCCGTATCCAGATCTGACGAAGGACCTTCGCCTGGACCGATGACAACGCAGTGCTGAAGTGCCAACTAGTCTCTCCCTATGGAGGATCCCACTACCACTATACAGATAAGGTGTTGTCGGGAAAATTTGTTTCGCGTTCCTACCCCAAAGCAACAAAATAAAATAAAATTCTTTATCAAAATTTATAAGGAAAGACAAGTACTTTGTTTAGGCTTGGCTTGTAGGGAATTCCAAACCTGCGTATATTCAAACGCACATAACTATAGAACCCATTCTAAATGCGCATGTGAGCGCCATCAGCGTTTCTCACAGGTTCGGGTTTAAAGTCTGTGTAGAGGGAATGGTGTCGTCTTAGCGGCCCCTAATTTAATAACAAATGATCGTTGCGACGGAAGCAAATCAATCAAAACTAACTTTAGATGGAAATAACTTAACTCTGCTATAAAGCCAAAACAATCTCTGTTACCTTAAATTATACGCTTATCTCTGTAAAGCTGCTTTGAAGCAATCTACATTGTTAAAAGCGCTATATAAATGAAGATGACTTGACTTGACTTGACTGTGTGTGCGCATCTCCTCTACCTGACTGTGCCCGGCCATGGCATATTCTCTTTCATCTGGGGTCAGGTCTTCCCCAACCCCCCCTACCATATTACTGCACGTTAACCTATCTTCTAGGAATGGGTTGAGGAAGCCCATGACCCCACTGTAGCGCCATGGCCGGACACTGCTTGCGCCTGCCCCACTCCTATTCCTCTCTGCCTCCTTCCTCTTCTCCTTTCTGATTGTGTCTCTAAGGGACTTCCATCTTTTCCTGCACTCATCCGCTAGTAAAAAGACAATATGAAACTTTATTAAATATGTGACTGATGACATTTTTTATTTATTCAGTATGTGACTGTAATGACATTTATCATTATTTTCTCCAGCTAAGCAATTTGTAGATATATACCACAAGGGGAACAGGAATAGTACACTTTTGTTTTTCCTTGCAGAATTATTTTTAATTAAAAAAAGGCAGAAGTGACTGCTTTCATTTTAAAATATGTAAGAAATATGTTGTACTTCAAAATGAGATAACTATGATTATAACAGCTGATAATTACATCTAATGAAATTTGGCAGGCTAAAGTAGGCTATTGTACAGCATCAGTAAATTGCCATATCATAGTTGCACATTTAATTATGTAGAGACAAAAACTGATCTTGTAAAAACCGTAAAATTAACTTTACTGACTGATTTGCATAAACAACTGTTTTGCGTGACATGGCTCTAAAGTTATTATGCAATTCCCGCTTTTTTCTAGAAAATATATAACGTTAATGCCCATCAGCAACTCACCAGAAACACCAACAATTTCAGACACCTTGTTCCATGCGTCGTTCTTTTTATTAATGTCCCTGTATTTAAACAGGGAGAAGTCGTATAATAACGGGAAACCAGCAACAGAAATGATTAATTTTTCCTCCATTTTGCTTAGGAACTAATGTGGTCGGAACTAAAGTTTACAGGACTGCGTTCTCTTGTATCCTCTCAGGCGGAGGACTTCTACATTCAGATTTGTAGAACAGAGTGCTCTGTAGCTTTAAATCCAACAGACTAAGTGGTAAAAGCTGGTTTCTACGCATGCGCGAGTATGTGTTACGGTGATGAAGTTATATGCTTGTATGTTGAACTTCTGCATCTCCTCTAGTAAAGTTATATGTTGTTAAACAAACCTTTGCCTTGCCGCTCGTCATTCAACATGGTGTCAGAAGTGGTCCTCACGGAATCGTGAATGCAGCGAAGAAAAGAAGATACTCTTCCAACGAACATTCACACAGTAAGCCACCTGTCACACCACTGTATGAACGAGGACACAGAGTAAAGGATAACCAAGGTTTATTTAGACACTGTATGCAGCTCCGGATAACTGGGAAGCACAAAGGGTCAAACTCAGGGAATATAACGTAGAACTAGAGTCTTTTAGAATGCATGAAACATAGGAAGTCACTCGGGGCGTGGAACTGGATAAATGAAGCTTAGCTGGTTGAGACAAACAGGACGGGTCTGGATCTTGAGGGATTCCAGGAGAACACCGGATACTGAGGCTGGCAGGGAACACACAGAGAGAGTAATGAGAGTCTTGAACTTGAGATATACTTGCAAATGTAGAGCATGGAGAATAGCGCTGAAGAGTCACGGGTGTCTGAAGACGAGACCGGACAGTGAGCTGTGGTGTGACTGGGGTTTATATCCAGAGTGAAGTGATGAGTTGCAGGTGCAGACAATCAGAATTCGGGTGAGTGAGATCGCGACCAGGTGTGTTGAGTTGACGCTGGCTGAGGTGTGCTGAGTGGATCCGTGACAGTACCCCCTCCTCCACGGCCAGCTCCTGAGGGCCGTATGCCCCGACGACGAGGGCGACCCCTAGGACGAGGGGCTGGACGATCCGGGTGTTCACGGTGAAAGTCCTGGAGGAGCGTGGGGTCTAAGATGTCGTCCCGGTGTACCCAACAGCGCTCCTCTGGTCCGAACCCCTCCCAGTCCACGAGATACTGCAGTTGGCCCCCCCGTCGTCGGGAATCTAGAATGGCGTGGACCTGATACACGGCTTCGTCAGTGGGGTCCACTGGAGGAGGAGGGGGTACCTCACCAGCGTCAGCTTCTGTGGAAGGGGAAGAGAGAGGTGCAATGTAAGGTTTCAGCAGGGATACGTGGAAAGTGGGTGCAATCCTGTAGTGACGGGGTAGTGCGAGTCGATACGTGACTTCATTGACCTGCCTCAGTATCGCAAACGGACCTATGAACCTGGGACTCAGCTTACGAGAGGGCAGCCGGAGGCGAATGTCCCGGGTGGAGAGCCACACCAGCTGGCCAGGAGTATAATGGGGTGTGGCTCTACGACGTGCGTCGGCCTGTTGTTGGAACCTCCGGACTGCCCCCTGAAGATGGACATGGGCTGAGTCCCAGACCCTCTCACTCTCGGTGAACCAGTGTTGGACCGCTGGAACGTCCGAAGGTTCACCTGTCCAAGGAAAAAGAGGTGGTTGATACCCTAGAACGCACTGGAACGGTGTCAATCCGGTGGATGTCTGGCGTAGGGAGTTCTGGGCATACTCTGCCCATGGGAGGTACTGGTTCCAGCGGTCCTGAGCTTCATGGCAGTAGGTCCTCAGGTACCTCCCGATCTCCTGGATTTTACGTTCTGCTTGGCCGTTAGACTGTGGATGGTACCCCGACGTCAAGCTGACCGATACCCCCAGAAGTTTGAAGAAGGATTTCCAGACTCTTGATATGAACTGTGGTCCCCGATCCGAGACAATATCCTCTGGTATACCGAAATGGCGGAAGATTTCGGAAAACAACATTTCTGCTGTCTTGAAGGCTGTGGGAAGACCAGATAGGGAAATCAATTTGCAGGACTTGGAAAATCTGTCCACGACCACTAGAATGCAGGTCTTGGAGTCGGATGATGGTAGATCGGTGACGAAATCCACGGCCAGATGGGACCAGGGTCGATTCGGAAGAGGCAGTGGCAGGAGCTTTCCTTCGGGTAGACGTCGGGGTACTTTGGCCATAGCACAAGCAGTGCATCCCTGCACGTATCGGGAGGTATCCTGAGCCATGCTGGGCCACCAGTACCGTTGTTGAAGGAGTGAGAGGGTCTGCTGGCTGCCTGGGTGTCCAGAGCCCGGAGAGGTGTGTACAGAGTCCATGAGGGGAAGACGGAGATTGGTGGGTACGAAAACCTTCCCCTCAGGACCTCCCGGCGGAGCAGGTTCGGCAAGGGTGGCGTCGGCTATGAGTTCGTCGATGTTCCACTGGATGGGGCTGACAATCATAGTTGGAGGGAGGATGGTTTCGTTGCTCTCTGTGGTGGATTCAGGCTGATATAAACGTGACAGGGCGTCTGCTTTGAGATTCTTGGAACCAGGGCGGTAAGTAACCGTTAAGTTAAAGCGTGTGAAGAAGAGAGCCCACCTAGCCTGGCGAGGATTTAATCTCTTGGCCTCCCGGAGATACTCAAGGTTGCGGTGATCTGTGATCACTTGGAACGGATGATTGGCTCCCTCCAACCAGTGTCTCCATTCCTCTAGCGCCAACTTAATAGCCAGGAGTTCTCGGTTACCGACATCCTAATTCTGCTCCGCCGGGGACATCTTACGTGAAAAGAAGGCGCATGGATGAAGTCGTGGAGGGGTCCCCTGCCGCTGGGATAGAACTGCTCCAACTCCGTTGGTGGAGGCGTCCACTTCCACTAGAAATGGTAGTTCTGGATCTGGATGACTTAGCATAGGAGCAGAACAGAAGGCTTCTTTGAGGTTTACAAAGGCTTGACTCGCCTCTGTAGACCAGGTTAGCTGCTTGGTGCCCTTCTTCACCATGGATGTCACTGGAGCGCAGATTTTACTGTAGTCGCGGATGAACCGGCGATAGAAATTGGCAAAGCCGAGAAAGCGTTGCAGCTCTTTCAGGGTTTGAGGCTTAGGCCAGTTGATTACCGCCTCCACTTTACTTTGATCCATTGAGATGCCGTCTGGACGGATTACATACCCGAGGAAGTGCATGGATTCTCGATGGAATTCGCATTTTTCTAACTTCAGGTATAACTGGTACTCACGGAGGCGTCTTAGCACTTTCTTCACCTGAAGGATGTGTTCGTCGAGGTTGGAGGAGTAGATTAGGATGTCATCAATGTAGATGATCACAAACCGGTGGAGCATATCTCGGAAGATTTCATTCATGAAGCCCTGGAATATCGCTGGACTGTTGGACAGGCCAAAGGGCATAACCCGATATTCGTAGTGCCCCGCAGGAGTGATGAAGGCCGTTTTCCACTCGTCTCCTTCACGGATACGAACCAGGTTGTAAGCACTTCTCAAGTCGAGTTTGGTGAAGATTTTCGCTGAACGGAGTTGCTCCAGGGCTGAGGGCACCAAAGGTAACGGATATCTGTACTTGACTGTGGCTGCGTTAAGAATGCGATAATCAATACATGGACGGAGTCCTCCGTCTTTTTTCCCAACGAAGAAGAAGCTTGAAGCGGCAGGGGACGTGGATGATCGAATGTATCCTTGGCGTAGAGCTTCCTCCACGTACTCCTCCATGGCCTTCTGCTCCGGGATGGACAATGGATAAATTTTCCCATGCGGTAGTGTGGCCCCAGGCAGCAGGTCGATTGCGCAGTCCCATGGCCGGTGAGGTGGAAGAATGGTGGCGAGTTGCTTACTAAACACGTCCTGGAACGCCCGGTATTCTGGAGGAATCTGAGGAGTTGTATCTGTGGCTGGACTCTCGATGGAGGTTGAACCCAGGATAGCAGGAGAAGTGACCAAGGACGGGGCGGTTGAGTTCTTCTTGATGGGACGTAAACAATGCGATTTGCAGTAATCACTCCATTGGCGTACCTCTCCAGATGTCCAGCAGATGTCAGGCGAGTGCTGGTTAAGCCAAGGGCGTCCCAGGACGATATCAGATGTGGAGCCCTCCAGTACCAGTAATGAACATTTTTCCTGATGTAAGCATCCGATGGAAAGTTGTAACTCGGGGCTGCAGTGAAGAATATTTCTGTTACTGAGGGGTTTTCCCAGAATGGAGTGAATACTCAGTGGGCGACTCAAGCGACGACGGCGGGCTTGTAACCGGCTGAGCAGAGAGGCTGATATGAAATTCCCCGCAGCACCAGAGTCGATCAGAGCTTTCGCTGAAACAGAATGGTTTCGGTAGGTAAGTGACACTGGAGTTTGCTTCAGGTTTGATACAGGAAATGGTAGTTCAACTGTACTCACCGCCGAACGACTGGGACGAACGGGACATTCAGCTCGGTAATGTTCAGAATCCCCACAGTAGAAACACAGATTATTGGTACGACGTCGATTACGTTCTGTTGTGGTTAGACGTCCTGAGTCGATCTCCATTGGCTCTGGTACTGGAGGGTTTACGGGCTCGGAGAGGCGAGGAGTTCGTGCAGAGAAATTTTGAAAGCAAGCATTGCGGTGTTGAGCTATGAGTATGGAGCGTTGAATAAGTTTTTCTATCCCGATGGTGTCGTCATAAATGGCCAGTTGTAAACAGATGTCAGAGTTGAGGCCTTGCCGATAGGCTGTCATCAAAGCGATTTCATTCCACCCACTGCTTGCAGCGATAGTTCGGAACTTCAGGGCGTAATCTGAAACAGAGGATTTGCCTTGCCGTAGGCGATACAACTGATCATGAATTGATATGGTATTGGATGCTTGAGAAAATACTATATTGAAATGATCAAGGAACTCGTTGAAAGACTGTAATGCCGGTGCATTGGAATCCCAGAGAGCTTGAGCCCAGTTCAACGCTCGACCTGTGAGTAGGGAAATTATGAAAGCAATTTTGGCTTTTTCAGAAATGAACTGAACAGCATTTACCTCCATATAAAGCTTGCACTGTAGCAGAAACCCTTTGCACTCTCCGTCGCCCGAATAATTAGCAGGTTTGGCCATGGGACTTACTGAGGCAGGTCGATAGTTCTGAAGAATATGACTGAATTCCCTTAGTGTTTCTTGTAGTGTTGGTTGCGGGGTGACGGCTGCGTGCGCAGGGGTACTCTGAGAGGCTTCGGTGGGTGAAGCGGAGATTCCGGAAGCCGTGGGAGCCTGCATTGTGTGTGGTCCGGTCTTCTGTCACACCACTGTATGAACGAGGACACAGAGTAAAGGATAACCAAGGTTTATTTAGACACTGTATGCAGCTCCGGATAACTGGGAAGCACAAAGGGTCAAACTCAGGGAATATAACGTAGAACTAGAGTCTTTTAGAATGCATGAAACATAGGAAGTCACTCGGGGCGTGGAACTGGATAAATGAAGCTTAGCTGGTTGAGACAAACAGGACGGGTCTGGATCTTGAGGGATTCCAGGAGAACACCGGATACTGAGGCTGGCAGGGAACACACAGAGAGAGTAATGAGAGTCTTGAACTTGAGATATACTTGCAAATGTGGAGCATGGAGAATAGCGCTGAAGAGTCACGGGTGTCTGAAGACGAGACCGGACAGTGAGCTGTGGTGTGACTGGGGTTTATATCCAGAGTGAAGTGATGAGTTGCAGGTGCAGACAATCAGAATTCGGGTGAGTGAGATCGCGACCAGGTGTGTTGAGTTGACGCTGGCTGAGGTGTGCTGAGTGGATCCGTGACACCACCATCGTTCATCGCACAATAAAACATGGCTGAAGGGTTTCGCAGACCTGATCCACTTGTCTTTGATGGCAATATCGCCGAAAATTGGCGTGTGTTTGAGCAGGAATTTGACATATTTATTGCTGCTGCACACTCAGAAAAAGAGCCTCGCACAAAAGCTTTCATACTGCTTAATCTGGCTGGCTCGGAGGCCATTGAGCGCGAACGAACGTTCGTCTATGCACCCGCTGTTTACACGGGTGAGGGAGAAAACCGACGAATAATTACTCCGGCTGAGTCACGTGAGGACCCGGAATGTCTAAAACGCAAGTTTCGCGAACTTTGTAGTCCACAAACAAACATAACGATGGAAAGACACAAATTTAATTCAAGAAATCAAAGGCCAGGAGAGACAATAGAAGCATATGTAACCGACCTACGAAACAAGGCGCAGAGTTGCAGGTTTGGAGATTTACAAGAGGAACTGATAAGGGATCGACTTGTGTGTGGGATACTTAATGATGGAATGAGAAAACTCCTGCTGCGTGACAATGAGCTAACATTGACAAAAGCCATTGAAACATGTCAAATACATGAACTGACAGACCAGCACACTAAAACACTAGCTGGACCAAAGCATAATTTGGCAAATGTGGACAGTGTTCAACAAACGGTAAAAAGAAAAACGTTTCGTACTCCCAAACACAAATCAGACAAGTTTGCCCCACAACAAATTAATAATTGCAGCAATTGTGGAAGCAACCATGAGGCAAAACGGGAGAAATGTCCTGCATATGGCCAGCAGTGTCACAGGTGCAACAAATGGAACCACTTCCAAAAATGCTGCAAATCTATGAAAGTTCATCGTACACGGAATCTAAAAAAGACTGTGAATCAAATTGATGTTGCAAGAGCTTCAAACAGCAGTGAAGACTCATTCTTTATAGATGGAGTTTCCTTAAATCACCAGAAGGTGGCAGAAATTGACGCAAAACAGTCAAAGAAAACCGCAATATCTTGCACAGTCCAAACCAATGGAAAGCCTCTCGAACTAAAGATCGACACAGGAGCATCATGCAACATCATGTCTATGCAGACATTTGCACAGGTAAAGCAAGAAGAGAATCTTCAGTTATCAAGCCATGTGAAGCTTGTTGCGTATGGTGGAGAGGAGATCCAGACTGCGGGTTCAACTGTGTTGTCATGCAACCTGAGTGACAAGAACTATTCTCTACAGTTCTACGTGGTGAAAAAAAATGTACAGCCATTGCTTGGGCTATATGACTGTCTTCGGATGGGCCTCATTTCTCTCAATAACGCAGTGCACCAGGTCAGTCTAAAAGAGAGATCAAGTTTTGCGCAGGAGATTAACACAGAATATGCAGATCTTTTCCTAGATGAAGTAGGAAGGCTTCCTGTAACATACTGCATGAAACTTGACAAAGAAGCTCAACCTGTCGTCCGTCCAGCACGGAGAATTCCTGCAGCAGTGCAACACAAGGTAAAAGCAGAGCTGGAAAGAATGGTCGCTATCGGCGTTATCACTCCTATATCTGAGCCAACCGATTGGGTGTCATCTATGGTGGCCACTCACAAGAAAAACTCAGATGAAATAAGACTGTGTATAGACCCTAGAGACCTGAACAAATTTCTAAAACGTCCACATCACCCTATGCGCACAGTGGAAGAAGTGGCAGCGCAGATGCCAAACTCCACTGTATTCTCAGTACTAGACGCCAAAAGCTCATTCTGGCAGATTTCACTGGATCATAAGTCTTCCCTACTGACTACTTTCAGTACACCATTTGGAAGATTTAGATTTCTTCGGATGCCCTTTGGCATCAATTCAGCCAGCGAGGTCTTTCAGCGTGCTATGGAACAGATCTTCGCTGGCTACCCGTGCGCAGTCATAGTTGATGACATCATTGTGGGGGGCAACGGCGAGCAGGAACACGATGTAAATTTGAAGAAAGTGTTAGACCGTGCTCGTGAAGTGAACTTGAGACTGAATCCTCAAAAGTGCAAATTCCGCCTAAATGAGGTGAGCTATGTTGGACATATTTTCACAAGCAAGGGACTACAACCTGACCCTGCTAAAACAAAAGCAATCACAGAAATGCTGCCGCCAGACAATGTTACTGCACTGCAGCGCTTCCTGGGTATGATCAACTATTTAGGAAAATTCATACCAAACCTCAGTGAGTTGTCTGCACCCCTGCGTGAGCTGACCTGTAAAAACACAGAATGGTGCTGGTTTAAACAGCATCAGGATGCTTTCGAAGATCTGAAGCACAGGATTTCCAGTCCACCTACCTTGAAATACTATGACGTCCAGAAACCCGTCACACTCACCTGTGATGCTTCCCAGTTTGGACTCGGAGCTGCGTGTCTTCAAGAAGATGCACCTGTCGCGTACGCTTCTCGCACTCTGACGCAAACAGAAGTGCGTTACGCACAGATTGAAAAAGAGCTTCTGGCTGTGGTATTCGCGTGCACCAAATTCAATGACTACATATATGGTAAACAAATTCTCATTGAAACGGACCACTAGCCATTGGTAACCATCCTTAACAAGCCTATCCACACAGCTCCAGCAAGGCTGCAACGCATGATGCTACGATTGCAGAAATACAACTTCACAATCACATACAAGAAAGGAAAACATATGTTCGTCGCTGACACATTGTCACGTTCCCCCAGAGACTCACCAGACGAACGCACTGATGACAGAGCTGACTTCGAGGTCATGTCAGTTCAACACATCTCATCATCCAGACTGAAAGAGCTTCAAACTCACACAACACAAGATCCGACCCTTCAACGGCTCTGCAGTATTATCAAGTCAGGATGGCCCTCTAGCCAATCAAAGCTGCCAGCAGAAATTCGTGAGTATTTTCCGTTCAGGGATGAGCTCACAGTCGATGAAGATGTGCTCATGAAGGGGTCGAGAACAGTTGTTCCAGAATCATTGCGCAGCGAGTATATCACTATAATTCACAGAGGTCACCCCGGCCTTGATGCAACTAAACGCAGGGCCCGAGGCATTGTGTTCTGGCCTTCTCTTACCAAAGACATTGAAAAGGAGGTACTGTCGTGCTCCGTCTGTAATAGTATGAAGCCCCATCAACAAAAAGAGCCTCTTCATTTACACGACATCCCTGAACTTCCGTGGTCAAGTGTGGCTACATATATCTTTGAGTGGAATGGTCAACACTATCTCGTACTAGTTGACTCCTTTTCAGGATGGTTTGAAATTGATCTGCTTCGTGACCTGTCCTCCAGTACAGTGATTACAAAACTCAAAAGGCATTTTGCAGTTCATGGGAGTCCACACAAAGTCTTTTCAGACAATGGTACCCAATTTTCAAGCCAACGGTTCAAAGAATTTGCTGCTGCCTGGGATTTTATACACACTACCAGTAGCCCTGAGTATCCACAAGCTAATGGGCTAGCCGAGAGGGCAGTGCGGAGTGCAAAACATCTAATGGAGAAATCCAAAAGGGATGGCTCGGATGTGTTTCAAAACTTGCTCAACCTCAGAAATGTTCCACGCGATGAGACATTGGGTTCGCCAGCGGAGAGATTAATGTCGAGGCAGACACGCACAACTCTGCCAATCAGCAAGTCCATTCTGGTGCCAGCCTCAAAGGACAACGTTGCTGTCAAGACTCAACTCTCAAAAAAGAGACACTGTCAAAAGAGATACTACGACAAGTCCAGCAGAGCTCTCCGGCCACTCATACAAGGTGAGATAGTGAGACTTGCAACTTCTAAAGGCCATAACAGAATCGGACTCGTCAAACAGCTCTGTGATGAACCAAGGTCATATCTTGTGGAGACTGAAGGAAAAGAATACAGACGAAACCGAAAACATATCCTTCCTGTCGCGGAGCCACAACCACAATGGTTCGAGCACAGCGATGTGACATTTCCCATTGTCCAGACCCCCTCTGTTGAATCTAAGCACAAATACTCCACTCCAAGTGAAGTCAAAGAACAATGCACCCCACAAGGAGCCGAGAAGAAGCCGCTGAATGAACATTCAACAAGAATTCCTTCCACAGTTCCATATGTGACCAGAGCAGGTCGCCTTTGCAAACCAAACCCTAAATACATGGAATGAAGAAAAAAAAAAGACAGAGGAAACAGTTTAGTTTAGTAACAAAATGTTCAATTTGTAAATGTTGAGGTTATTTCGGAAAAAAAAAAAAGAGGTTAAGTGTAAAAAGACTTTTTACACTCAGCTTAACTAATCTGTTAAATGTGTTGCTTATAAAGATAAAGGCTTTGAGTTAACTTACAATTTAAGGAACTTTGTAGGGAACTTTTCATTAAGGAATATCTGTCACAATTAAAGAAGGAGGATGTAGAACAGAGTGCTCTGTAGCTTTAAATCCAACAGACTAAGTGGTAAAAGCTGGTTTCTACGCATGCGCGAGTATGTTGAACTTCTGCATCTCCTCTAGTAAAGTTATATGTTGTTAAACAAACCTTTGCCTTGCCGCTCGTCATTCAACACGATTGGTTGCCAAATGTTTAAATGCAAATGTTTATAGGTGTGTTTGGGTTGTTTTAAATTTAAAAAATTATAATTAATATATCATAGAGTTGTCTGATGTGGTGGTGATTAGACGATATATGTGGTGACGTCACAATCGTACTGCATTGTGGGACATATAGGTGCCTGAAGTGTACATTTGAAGCAGACTCGCTCCCTCGGTCAAAATCGAGGGAACGAGGGTTTGTCCATATAAACTTCCCTCGTCCACTTCACGAAGTGGAACGCACTTCAAAATGGCGGCAGGGATTCCCCCAAGGGGAAGTGCTTAGGGAAGTTCGCAAGTGCATGTCTAAAAGTGGACTGGTGGTGATATATATCACACACACAAACGGAAAGAAAAATGTAATTCATTTATTTGACAAATTCAATTCCTTAAGGCCTCTCCTTAGGAGGTTAGACCCTAATTTGTACAATAACAACAACACTCCTCTACTAGGGGTTGCACGACTACTACTAGTCGATTTCTTATCAAAACAATACTCGAGTTACTCGACTACTCGTGGTTCATGCTACTGTAAATGAAAAGACATGAAATAGCTAGGCTAGATCTTATCAATAAACATTTATTACTTCATAGCCTAATGCAACAATTACATAAGTAAACTCTCAAAACATTATAATTATGACATTTCATTTTTAAATTTTCATGTAACAGTCTAAAGCTAAATAAATAGCTGTTCTTGCCTTTCATTTCAGACATCTGCTTCTAGGGGCCGTTCACATATCGCGTCTTTTTCGCGCTCAAGGTCGTTATTTCAACCGTAGGCGCGCGGCCGCGGTGAGCACGCTCATAATGGAAGCAACGTGGTGCGCTAGTTTTTCCAGGCGGGTTTTTCCTTCTCATCTGCAGAAATATATCTAGTAGTAAAGCTAATGCGAGGGCTAGAAATCAATTAATCCTTTGCTGATACTTCTTCGTCGTCATCATGGAGAGCGCAGTTTGGTTGCATAGCAACGACAGACGCCATGGGAGCGCAAGCGTTTGGTCTGAAACGGCGCCCAGTGACGGATGGTGTAGCAATATTGTTGTCCGGGTGGAAATCGGGAGAAATTCGGGAGAAAGGTCGGTCCGGGAGATTTTCGGGAGGGGCTTTGAAATTCGGGAGTCTCCCGGACAAATCGGGAGGGTTGACATGTATGGCGGAGGCTCGTTGCGGACTGGCGCGTGCCTCCCATTTTTTGTGACCGCGCGGACCAAGGGCGCGCGTTCATTAGGTTAAAACCATAGATATCATATAAAGGCTAGATGTCTCGTCCGCGCTGCTGGCCAATGGAGCTCGACATCCGCACACGGCGGCCATCTTACGACAGGGTGCTCGCTCACTCATAACATGGTGCATGTACTTTTAAATAACCATAACTTGCTCAATTTTCTACCGATTTTCAAACGGTTTGGTTTGTTATAAACGTCAGAGATGTAGCTATTATACTGCATACATATGAATAATTATGTTCAAAATGTTTAAGCATTCAGAATTATAGCCACGTTAATAACGTTTGTAAGAAACCAAACCGTTTGTAAATCTGTCCAGATTTCAGCGAGATAAGAGGATTTGTGTGCGTGCTGCTCACTCACCTTAATTCACAGAGCCCTGTCCTAAGATGGCCGCCGGCCAAATATAAACTATAAATATTTAAAATATTATCGATTATACTGGCCAGACCGATCTACTGCGCATGCGTTTAACGCGTTTACCGAGCGGACCTCAGCAGAAAGTATAAATACAAGTAGTCCGCGTCCGAGCTGTGCGCAGCTGTCGTGTACGCGTCCAAACTGGAGCAGAGGCTTTAATGGGCCTTTCACACAGGACGCGGTATGCGCGGCGCTTGCCGCTGGGTTCAGCGTTGCCCTTCAGATACAACGCGATTTTATATACTTTAATATCTGAATCAAAACAAGAATCATGAAGTCAGCTCTTTTTTAGAATAAAACATTTATTCAAACATTAATCCTGAAACTAAAAAACAAATTATATACTAGCCGTTCATCCATTTTGATTTCCGTGCTTGTTTGGATCCCCCGATTCTATTGGACGCGCTGGCGCTGGTAATCGTCACAGAGCGCAGCGGCAAAAGTTGAACTATTTTGAACTTTGACCGCGGCGTGAGCACGCCAATGATGCGCACCGCTGCGCTTGCGCTTTGGTCGACGCAGCAACAAAACGTCCTTGCGCGGCGCAGGCCATTGAAATGAATGGGTTTTATAGCGCAGCGCCGCGCATACCGCGTCCTGTGTGAAAGGCCCATAAGACAGCACGCGGCCGGCTTCAACTTCCGGTCGATGGATTACCCGCCTGCCGCCGATCGGTCTGCGCAGAGCTGCATGAAGTCGAAAAAGCCTCTTGTCTTGCTCTGATGTCATGCTGACGTACGTCAAAAAACTCTCGCGATCGCAAGGCGGATGTGTCGGATTCTGCAGTCGGGCGCAGTTGCTCTCCGCCGACTGCGCTGATCAAAAGCATGATGGGAAACGACTTGCTGACGACACAGCTTAATGCTCATTGGTTTAAACAACCGTGATGTATTGTTCTCTTTTAAAATGTTTGAATTTAAAACTCTGATATCGTGTTTTTATGTGGATAAATTATGTGTGAGTAGGCCTATTCCCAAACTCTCTATATTTGATTGTTGTCATCAGGGCCGTGCAGAGACCTCTGGAGGGGCAGGTGCTCAAAGTATAAAAGGGGGGCACATGGAACAAGGCTTTAAATGGGGCTGTGTTTTTCCTGGCTTAAAATGAGACGGAGGTGGTAAAATCCTAATAATGTATTTTAATAATAAGATAATTAAATTTGTATTTTTTTGTAGATCATCATATAGCCTAATGTGTTTCCCACAGTATTTTTTTGGGTTGAGCTCGCTACCTCTAGGGGGGTCCGGGGGCATGCCCCCCCGTAAGAAAATTTTGTACATTTTAAAGATAAATTCATTAATCTGGTGCACTTTGAGTCACCCGAATCCACTGTTAAAAATAATTAATCCACCCGCAAACCACCCATATTCTTTGATTTAGATATCTTCATCTGATCATCACATTACAATTATTCACATTCTTAGTGTTAAGCATGATAATATGGTAACATATCACACTGAAGTAGGCTGATTTAAAATTAACATTTATATAAAATAAAAGTTCTTCTTTTGGCAAAATTACATTTCCTTAATAGCCTAAACAGAGGCTTTTCTCCCTTCAAACTTAAATTGTCAATGTTTCATTACATCACTGTTTGAAAACTCTAATTTTTTGTACCTTTTATAAAGGGCATCTTTCCCCTAATTTTATTAAATGTATGCTCCATCTTTCATTTCAAATTCTTAAATTTGATCAATATATTCAATTAAAATAATAAGACACTAGGCTGTTACCAATCAAATTAAATAATTTACATTGAAAAATTATAACTGTATTAAATTAGATTATTTTAAATATTTTTGAATATACAAAAATAAGGAATGTTGAAAAGATGATACTTTATGAAACTAAACCGCCAGTAGGAGGCGGCAGGCGACCGTTTTAATGAGCGAGTCATTGAGTCATTCATTCAAACGATTCGTTCAAAAAGCTGATTTATTCAGAATGAGGCAGTTTGTGAATGGGTAATTGAATTTTTGACTCAACCGATTCGTTCAAAACGCTGAATCATTCAGTAATGCAACAAGTGTTGCTGTGAGATGCCCTATGGTTCTGCTGTGATCTTTGTTTGGAACTATTTTCGCTGCTGAAACAGAACAAAAACAGTCATTGCGTCTAAAATGTAAGTGACTTAATTTTAACTATTTGTTTATTGACCTGTTATGAAATCAGTCTCGGTTTCAATCTTGATGGCATTCAGGAAAACAGTTACTTCTACAGCCTACACACTGCAATATAAACAACATCTCTGCATGCTCTCTTCACGTCGTCCTTGTAAAATAATAATAATAAGTAAACAAACATCAAAATCACTTCGCTGAGAATGAAACGCCACTTACCAGCAGCCGCAGATTTGAAGATTTCTTCTGGTAGTGCGCGTAGCCGCGCGAAATTAAAAAATGTGCGTGTAGCGTAAGGAATCGCCCCGGATGAGTTCGTCAGGTGAAAGGACATCATGTGGGTCATTTCATTTACGGCTAAATTATTATTAATTAATTTTACTAATAGTTAGGTTGGGCAGGCATCCACAAAAGGGCCTTTAATTACAAAAAAAGGAGAGGAAATTTAGCCTTGACAAAAGGGCACTTTGGGCACCAAGGGGCAAAGAGGCAGGTGCTCGAGCACCAAAGCCCCCCCCCCCCTCTGCACGTGCCTGGTTGTCATATTTATAATATCCCAATATCGTGTACAGGTAGCAGATCCATTGCGAGAAGAGAGAACTGTCCGTCTTGCCTGCGCTTTTTTCACTGCTCCCCTCACTGCAGCCGCCTACTCTTGCATACATTTCAGGCGAGGCAAGGCGCATCTCAAACAAGCCTACTATTTCCGAATTTTGGGAGGTGCGTAAACTACATCCCTGCTCTCGCGGTACTTTGATATCATACACCGACCGGTCTGTGCAGCGCTGCTTTAAACAGTGAGCAACTTGAAGTGGACGTAACTTGAATGGACGTAACTTGAAGGGGCGTAACTTGAAGTGGGGCGTAACTTGAAGTCTTGCAGGACTGTGTAGACTCGGAATCATCCCACTCTGAAGTTTTTAGTGGTGAAGTTTACCCTTTCATTTCCACAGAACTCACACAAGTAGCTGAAATGAAAACAGCGTTCACGTTGACCAAATGAACCAAACACTTATAAGGTCAGAGGTCTGCACCAAGAGCTCCAGCTCCAATATGAAAAAACAAGCTCCAGACTAAATAGTACGAGAAGGATGGCTCTGGTGTAATTTTTTATTATTATTATTATTATTATTATTTACAAACGGTAGAACCACTACTTGCTTACTGTATGTATCCAGGGCTGGAAATGGGGGGTAACGCGGGGATAACGCGGGGGGACGGCATTCCAGTTCATATTGTTTAAAAAAACAAAAAATTAGGGAAATGAAGGGATTTCTATGTTACTCTCTCAAGTGACTACAAAAGCGATACGAGTTCAGAATAGCGCAATTAAATTGCATAATTAATCATTAAAAGATCACGATTTGGTTCCAAACACCCACTCTCTCTTACTCAGTGCTTGAAGCGGACCGGTGTTGTACCGAAATCCGGCACTCCTCGGACAAATCACACTCCCCTTCGCGTGCATGCGCCTCCCACATAACTAGTTTAAACGCACTTCCTTTGCCATATCCGTTTATCGATGGATTTCACACAGCAAGCACCCAGATCCTGCATGGAAGCTTTATCTACACTTAAATAAATTAACAGAAAGTGAACTAGTGTGGATAAAAGATGCAAACAAACAAACAAACAAACAAAAAAACATGGCAGATCGATTCAAAATATAGGCTAAACTTTGACGGGTAAGGAATAAAGCTACCAGCTGTCAAAACAAAACTGTTAATTTCACTTAATTTAACTTAACTTTTGTGTGTTAAACACACGGTGGTTCATAGGAAAATACTGTATTACTCTCCCCACTGCACATGAATGTCATTAAAAATAATAATATTTAACCTTTTTTCATGAAGGTAGGTGTTGAGAATTCCTATGGATCACATGACGTAGCCAGTCAGGGGAGGAGCTAAGCCTCCTCAGGTGCACTTAATCACTAGTGTTTGGTGTGTTGGTGTGTGCCAGATGCAATGGAAGCAGACTGTCCGTTCTTTCTCTCCTAATGAGAACCTTTTGTAGAGTTGATGTGTTCCTGACAATGTAAGTTTGTGTTCTTTTGATTTGTTTTATAATGTTAATTCTTGAGATTCTGTTTGTGTCGAATTCTGAAATGTTCTATGTGATTACTCTACTTATGTTTCAGTGTTCTTACTAGTACTGGACCCCTGTGTTTTAATGGACACACCATCCTGGTAGCACATTTCCTGAACCAAACATTCAAAACTTTACATGGTCCTTCGAGCCGGAGAGGCTGCTAGGATGGATCAAGATGATTTTAAGAGACCTAAACGGATCTCAAACCCCCCTAGATGGCATCAAGATTATTTATTGACTCAGTCAAGGACACCAGCTTGCACACAGGGACAAACCACTTCTGATCATGTGCTTCGGGAAGTATCACCGAGAGCTGCCATATCTGAAACTCGGGCTGAGGTGAGGGATCTTGCCGAAGATGTACAGCAAATAAAAGAAATGTTGTCAGAACTGAGCCAGAGAATGAGAACAATCCAGATAAGAAGTCGAAACTCTTCCTTTTCGATCAGTTCAAAACAGAGTTCTAAGACAACATCTCCTGTTGTTAAACATAATCAGGAGAATGACAATTCTAGAGCATCTCTTGTTCATGAATTGGGTGAATGCCTAAGACAACATGAGGCAAATCGACATGATATTGATCCACCTCCATCACCTCCTCAACTCAGCAGACAAAGTACTCTCCCTCCTCCACCAAGATCTATGTTGCCTACGCCATTGCCACAAGAAGGGGGAGGATCATTAGAGCCTTGCTCTCTACGGCTGCCTGAGGCACAAACGTTAACGGAACCTGTTGTTACACGGCATGTTCACTCTCAGTCCCAGTCCTCTGAGAATCTTCCTGGAATGAGTAGAAATCCAACTCAGTTTGGCAATGTTCCGCCTTGGTCCTTAATCCAACAGCCATCGTATCCAGTCTATCCAGCCAATCATCCGCATGTAACAAGAAGCGGTGGGCCTGTTCCTAGTCAAGGGCAAGGCAATGGAATTTCCCCATGGATGTTTCCAAATTATCCAGTACCCTTTCCTCCTCCTGCATTATATCCCCCTTATGGTTCTTTTGTTTATCCAAGTAATGTCTTTCCGATGGCCGTACCATCATTAAATGGTCAAGTTCCGTCAATACCTCCAGCACAGTTTGGACCATTCATGGGCACTTAAAACGTGACTGCTACTGGTAATGTTCCTGTGTTTAGACCTCAGACATCGTTTGGACCTACGGGTATGATCCAATCAGGAGATTCAATGGTGAGTCAACCGGTAGTAGCCGCCTATGTTCAGCCTTCCACTGTAACTGGGAATTCAAGATTAGCTGCAATTGAGAAACCTTCATTTCCATGTTTCAGAAGAAATGATCCTCAAGAATTTGCAATGCTAAATATGGCATTAAAAAATCTATTGCCTTCAGAGGAATCAGAACGATACAAATATCATATCCTTTTGGATCATCTGAAGCTTGACGATGCGCGGCATTTAGCCCTGGCATATGCTCAGCCTTATACTACAGCACTACACGCTCTCCAGAGGAAGTATGGCCAACCTCATCATTTAGGCTGCGTTCGAAACCGCATACTCAATGAGTAGGTACTTAATTTCAATAAGTACTTACTTAACGAGCGCTAAAAGAGTAGGTACTTTATAGCAAGATCTCGTTGAGTATAGAGCTGGTAAGTCCCGCCCATCCGTAAAACCCCAAGTGGACCTCTAGGTTGAAAAATCATCAATGCAAGTGAATGGGAGAAAATAATTATTTTCTGATACCGTTTGAATTGTGCCATGAATGTGAACATATGTTGTATGTGAATTTTTTATATAATGTTTCACGTTACGAGTTTGACAGTATATTGTATGATTCTTTGGCTAGCAGTTGTGGAAAAGACATAACGAGAAAGACTACATGTCGCCTATGTGACGTCACCCCATAACACATTTTCCCTCCACTTGTCAAATCACGGTGCTAGTGCTGCGATAATCTATGGAGACAGATCGAGATGCCTGTGTGTTTTGTACCCAAATGTCACCATTCAAACCAAATGGGCTGTTCTTTCTTCAGATTCGCGTCGAAAGCAGCGAAGAGTTGTAGTCCACAAAGTGCTCTCACACAAAGTCTAACCGTATCAAACTTCTACCAGCTAAATTGTAGCATTCTTTACACGAAACATTATATTAAAAATTCACAGACAACATATGTCACATTCATGGCAAAATTCAAACGGGACCAGAAAATAATTATTTTCTCCCATTCACTTGCATTGACGATTTTTCAACCTAGAGGTCCAGTGGGGTTAGCGGAAGGGGCGGGACTTACCAGCTGAATGCGAGCCGGACATCTGCCATGTTGACGTTATCATGTGACCCACGACGCGTTATCACAAGCGCAACAACTTAAAAGATTTGAACGAGATTTAATTAATCTATCTGTAAATATCTTGATATTGATTAAACTTGCTCATTTTGTGGTCTTTTTGAAGAAACTGCTGCCCATTTATTTTGTGAATACATTTAGGGTTGATTTAAGTTCTTATATTTAACCCTACTAATGTGACCCACCGTTTTATCCTTAACGATATTATTTATTTTTATTACGAAATCTCAGAATTGTCATCTCTTGAATATGTTGCTAATTTCTTTATTTTATATCCAAACATTTTCAACCACAAGCAAAGGTGGCAATTATTGCTTTGTTGTCCTCTTTTTCTTGTTGAATTTAACTCTTTTCATCCCTCGGGCCTATAAATAACAAAAAAATCATTTTTTTTAAATGTATTATAATGAATTATTTAAGAAAATATATATTAATATATTCAACCTTGTAGGTTATTTTTTCCTGTGTATAAAATTTTAAAATGTCATACTATGTATGCAAACCCATGATATATATATATATTAAAATGTATAAAATTATAAAATTAAAATTATAATTTTAAAATTATAATTTTTATATATATATATATATATACACCTCATAACATCAGTAACTTGACAGCTCTACCTAGAATGGTTTTCCTCAGCATTTGGAATGTCTGCACAAAGGGCAGCTGTGCAAAGATTCGCCTTTGGAGAAAACTGTTGATTTTATATGCAAAAAATGTATCTTTGGTAAAGTATCATTAATATGTATGTCATATGAAATAGCTATGCATGAATACACTCTAGATGTGTATATAGTGAACATATCTACATTTTCATTCAAACAATAAATAAAGTATTAATTAAATAATTATATTTTATTTACTGACAACAATGTCTTTACAATAAATTAGTAAAAGAATGAATCAAAGTCACCATCACACAATAAACAAATGCATATACAAGTCAACACATGAAACAAAGCTTTATTGAAACTACATTCATGTATGTAGGCTGAAGGCGCTGAGGTTGTTGCGTGATGTGTTGTGCTTCACAATCTGAGGCAATAAGGGCTGGTGGAGTAACTGATGGAGGTTCTCGTAAGAGCAGGTGGAGTGATGGAGGGTCTCGTAAGAACAGGTGGAGTGATGGAGGGTCTCGTAAGAACAGGTGGAGTGATGGAAGGTCTCGTAAGAGCAGGTGGAGTGATGGAGGTTCTCGTAAGAGCAGGTGGAGTGATGGAGGGACTCGTAAGGGCAGGTGGAGTGATGGAGGGTCTCGTAAGGGCAGGTGGAGTGATGGAGGGTCTCATCCATGGCATCATCTCCAGGATTCAGCTCTGGGCTCTTCATCCTCAGTGTTCACACCAGCCTGCTGACATTTCAGATCCTACAAAAATGCACAAACATAACACAAAAGCAGTCATTTTAACAGCACAATGTCATTTGATTTCAGTATTATTTAGAAGACAAAAACGCTTTTTCTCACAAATGCCACCATCATCTTCCCTTGCAGGTCCTGCTCCACCACAAAAGCTCTGCAGCAAATGCACAGAAATCAAGAATCAGAAAAGTGCTGTAATAGCTGTGTTTGAAATTACAATAATTAAAATAAACTACAACTTAATATTTAAATAGATTTTGTTATTCATTTCTGTAGTATACTCACTCAAAGCCTTCATGAGCCACTCTCCACCGGATAAACACACATCTGTTCATCTGTCCCTGTAACATCCAGACGAGATTCACATTACCTCTGTGATTTATGAGCTCAACACTACATTTACATGTTGAGGTTGTTTGAACTTTTTATCCAACATAAATGTTCCTCAATTTATCAACAGTACTAATGGACAAATAAAATAGATAACTTATGTTTAATTACTTTATTTGTTCTACATAAAAGCACACATTCATCACTCAGATGTCTATTTCATGTTGTGATGTGCTCTTCTGCAATACTTACTGAAGATTTTCCTGTCAGATGTAAATAGATATTTAAAATAATCGTTTTTAAGATGTATATGGATTATGTAAATCCACTTTAGAGACGCAAGTTAACTTACATGTCCGTACTGGAGCTCCCCTGTTAGCTAACGTTATACATAAAACGTGTTTTTACAGCAAAATCACAACTATACTATACTGTAACGTCTTTACACCTCCAACAATTCAACAGTTTACTCTACAGTAGTTCAAAACATGCAATTTTAACACAAGGAACCGTGTTTACTCACATTTGAAAGCACCCGCGTCGCCGATCTCTGCGATGTTTAATAATGATGTATCCTCTCGCGTGGTCTCCTGGGATAGAAGAGTATCCATCGGTCGAGCACTCGAAAATCTGGCCGGAAGCAGTAAGCCATCCGGGAACTTCTCGCCTACTCTTTTATGAATACTGATGTTTCTAACATACTGCTTCCTTCACGTACTGTTTTCGCCTACTATATAGTAGGAAAGTAGGCATATTCGAACGCACTTAAGTCCGAATCTCGCCATAATTAGTACTTCACCCAGGTAATTCTTGCCTACTCTTTTGGATTCGTACATACTTTTTTGCTCGCCTACTCTTTTTCCCATACTAAATAGTAGGGAAGTATGCGGTTTCAAACGCAGCCTTAGTGTTGCGGGAGTTGGCTTCCATTCAGAACCTTCCAGCTATACGTTCTGGGGATTCCCTTGGGTTTAGTCAGTTTGCACTACGAGTCCAGGCTGTGGTAGGCATGCTCCAATCATGGGGTCAAGATCAAGGGGCGAAGGAGTTTTTCCAGTTTTGCTAGACATATCCGAACTGTTAATCCGAATGTTCCGTGTAATTTGATGGATTTTGCAAGATGGCTGGAGGAGGAAGCAGAATGCTAAAGTCTAGTAGTTCAAGTATCTGACCAATCAAAGAGGGCAACAAAGTCTCAAGTGAGAGAAGAGAGGCCTCCAAAATCTCTGTATCCTACAGCCACCTTTCTGCAGGGTGCGAATCAAGAGAAACATTATAACACGAAAGGTAGAATGTCTCAGCCTAATAAGTCGTATAGCAAACAATTAGACCCAGGACCTTTCTGTGCTTTTTGTGGTCATCAAGCCCATCACTTGAGTCAGTGTATACAGTTCCAACAGTTTGATGTGGAGGCTAAAAGGAAATGGATCCTGGATAATGGTCGTTGTTGGAGATGTGGGCGGACCCATCGTTCAGCTAATTGTGACTTGAAGAAGCCTTGTCCATACTGCAAAGAGCGTCATTTGGGAGTTTTGCATGAAGTTAATGTTCGTAAACCTGACTCTGGGAAATTCTACTTGAGTAGACCAAGTGGCCTTAATTCTGTGCTTTTGAAAGTGGTAAGAGTCATTCTAAGTTATGAAGGAAGGACGGTGGAGACCTACGCCATTCTTGATGATGGTTCAGAAAGAACTATGCTCCTTTCTCCGGCTGCAGAGATGCTGGGCCTAAATGGGCCAGCTGAGTCTCTAAGGTTGAGAACAATTCGACAGGGTTCTGAGGAGATTAATGGCACTAACGTTACATTTTCGATTTCTCCAGCATCTTTCAGCCAAAGGAAATATGACATCAGTGCAGCATTTACATCCAAGATGTTGGACTTACCTGAACAGACTTACCCTGTCTGTACTCTCCAAAGATGCTATCAGCATCTTAGAAGGATTCCTCTTGAAGAGTTCCATCAGGTTAAGCCCCTGTTGTTAGTGGGAGCAGATCATCCTCATTTGCTATGCTCTACGGAACGAGTAATATTTGGTCCTCCTGGAAGTCCTGTTGCACTGCATACTCGTCTAGGATGGGTATTGCAGGGTCCCACTTCCTTGATACCAGAGACTGATTCTATCTCTCAGTGCCACTTCTTAGCTACTTCCATCGAAGATCAGTTACAGAGGGATGTAGAAAGATTGTGGCAAGTCGATGTCCTTCCCTATCCTCAGACATCAAAGGCAGTTTTTCGATCAAAGCAAGACCAATACGCTCTTGAGTGTCTGGAGCAGTGAACAGAATGTCTAGAAATAAATGGAGTTGCAAGATATGCTACTCCTTTACTTCGAGCCAAACAAGCACCTAGATTGAATGCGCTGCAGCAATCAGTAATGCCAGCATTGCGTCGCACAGAACGCCAGATGGCAAAGAATCCAGTGCGTGCAGCAATATATGAGGAGGAGATTCAAAAGCTAGTGGAATCTGGCTATGTGAAGAAACTGAACCCAAAGGCAATGGCTTTTACTGAGGAATCTTGGTATGTACCCCATCATCTAGTTGAACATAATGGGAAACACCGTTTAGTATTTGATTGTTCCTATCAATATAATGGTGAAAGCCTGAATTCCTATTTGTTATCTGGCCCTACCTTGGGTTCCTCCCTTCTCGGAGTTCTTCTTCGTTTCAGAGAACATCAAGTTGCAATAAGTGGCGACATCCGGGCCATGTTCCATCAAGTTCGATTACTACCTTCAGATAGGCCATTGTTACGCTTTCTGTGGAGAAATATGCACCAGTTGAAGTTTATGAATGGCAAGTTTTACCATTTGGTACTACATCAAGTCCGTGCTGTGCCATTTATGCTCTTCAAAGACATGCAAAAAGAATCTCAATTACCTATCCAGAAGTTCAAGATTCAGTCCTGCATTCATTCTATGTCGATAATTGCTTACAAAGTCTGCCTACTATTGACGACGCAAAGGAAATGATCATGAAACTACGTTCTGCACTGAGTGAGGGAGGCTTTGAGATCAGACAATGGAGTAGTAATTATGCCTCTGTGGTTGACCACTTACCAGAAGAAGCACGTTCCCTGCAGACCGACTTATGGCTGAGCCATGATTGTAAGGATCCGTGTGAGGGCACACTTGGGATGAGCTGGCACTGTTTGAGGGATACTTTGGGGTTTAAGCATCGACCTGTGGAATACCAGACTCTGACTTTGCGGATTTTGTATCGCATCCTTGCTCGACAATATGACCCGTTGGGGTTTATTGTTCCCTTTACTACACGTGCGAAGATCATGCTCCAGCAGTTGTGGATCAAACCTGGGCGTGGATGGGATGATCCAGATATTCCTGAAGGCATTAAGAGAAGCTGGATGGCTTGGGAAGAGGAGCTATCTGGCTTGAGCAAGATCCAAGTTCCTCAATGGTATGGATTAGTAGGATCAGGTGAAGAGAGGAGAGAACTGCATGTATTTTGTGACGCATCAGAACGGGCTTATGGAGCCGTATCATATCTTCATCTTTCAAATGGGAATGAAGTTGTCACCTCATTTGTTATGGCTCGATCTAGAGTATCCCCAAAGAAGACCACTTCTATCCCACGTCTGGAACTATGTGCAGCTCTAGCCGGATCTCAACTGGCGAATCTCCTCGTAAAGGAACTTTCTGTGCCCCTCCATAAAGTGACTCTCTGGACTGATTCAACCACAGTTTTGACGTGGATCTGCTCTGAATCTTGTCGGTATAAGATATTTGTAGCTAATCGGATAACTGAGATCTTAGATTACACTACACCAGAACAATGGAGATATGTGGACACTGGAAATAATCCAGCCGATGAAATTACTAGAGGAAAGAAATTGACAGAGATGTCACCTACTAGTCGTTGGTTTCGAGGACCTCCTTTCCTTGCTTTACCATCTAATCAATGGCCCAAGTATCCAATCAATTCTCCTGAGGAAGTATCACTAGAATTGAGAAAACCTTTGTTTTGTAGCCAGACACAAGTTTTATCAAGCCTTTCCAAAGTGGACCCTGTCCAATTTAATACGTGGTCAGAGCTGGTTGCACATACAATTGAGAACTTTTCTCCTGATCAAGTACCAGAGAACAAGCTCAGTCAGATTCAAGCAGAGCTGTTACTCCTTCGTCAGGCACAAGAGGAGGATTTTCCTGAGGAGAGCAAGCTACTCCAACTAGATCAAGGTGTTTTAGCACATAGTAGACTTGTCGAACTGGCACCTGAGTGGGACCCTGTGACAGGTCTCATAAGAGTGGGAGGTCGCCTTCGACAGAGCGAGGACTTGGAGTTAGAAGCTATCCATCCCATCGTTTTGGACCCTAAGAATCCTATAACTAAGCTTCTGATTGCAGATCTTGATTCAACTCTGTGTCACCCAGGACCACAAAGAGTTTTTGCTCAACTTCGTAGAAAGTATTGGGTTCTACGTGGACGACAAGCCGTAAAATCAGTTCAACGATTATGTTGTGAATGTAAAAGATGGAAAGGGTCTCCTTCAGTCCCTAGGATGGCGGATCTTCCTCTCTCTAGACTCCGCCTCTACAAGCCCCCATTTTGGTCAACTGGAATGGACTGCTTTGGTCCCTTTAATGTCAGTGTAGGCCGTAGACATGAGAAACGATGGGGTCTTATATTCAAATGTCAGACGACACGATGTGTTCATCTTGAGCTGTTATCTGGTTTAGATACAGACAGTTTGCTATTGGCCCTCCGGCGTTTCATAGCTCGCCGAGGTCGGCCCTATGAACTTATATCAGACCAAGGAACTAATTTTCGGGGAGGAGAGCAAGAGCTCAGAGAAGTATTCAATCAACTCAGCCCTGCCCATCAAGAACTGCTTTCTCAGCACCAGATTCAATTCAACTTTAACCCTCCATATTCCCCGCATTTTGGAGGATGCTGGGAGAGAGAGGTCAGATCCATTAAGGCAGCTTTACGGGTGACATTGGGTACACGGGTGCTTTCAGCAGAAGTCTTATATACAGTGCTAGTTGAAGTGGAAGAGATGTTGAACTCTAAACCTCTTGGATATGTGACATCTAATATATTGGATCCTGATCCCATAACTCCTAATATACTGTTGATGGGGCGGCAAGATGCTTCCCTGCCTCAAGTAATGTATGCTGATTCTGAAATACTTTCACCAAGAAAGTGGAGGCATAGTCAAGTTCTGTCTGATAGATTCTGGTCAAGTTTTATCAGAGATTATCTTCCTTCCCTCCAAAGTCGTCAGAAGTGGATGCAGGAGGGAAATCCGATTTCACGTGATGCTGTAGTGATGGTCGTTGACCCGCAGCTTCCACGGGGACTCTGGCCTATGGGAACTGTCACAAAGATCTTGCCAAGTCCTGATGGCAGGATAGGGGTTGTGGAGGTTCTCATTGAAGGGAAACGCTATATACGCCCAGTCAGTCGTCTGGTGGTCCTTACTAAGTTTTCAGATGACTTGAATTAATAATTGTGCAGAATTCTCTAGGGTCAAATGTTTATACATTTGGGGGCGGCTGTTGAGAATTCCTATGGATCACATGACGTAGCCAGTCAGGGGAGGAGCTAAGTCTCCTCAGGTGCACTTAATCACTAGTGTTTGGTGTGTTGGTGTGTGCCAGATGCAATGGAAGCAGACTGTCCGTTCTTTCTCTCCTAATGAGAACCTTTTGTAGAGTTGATGTGTTCCTGACAATGTAAGTTTGTGTTCTTTTGATTTGTTTTATAATGTTAATTCTTGAGATTCTGTTTGTGTCAAATTCTGAAATGTTCTATGTGATTACTCATGTTTCAGTGTTCTTACTAGTTTGATGTTGAACTGTTTAGGATTGGATTATGAGATTAATGATTTATTAGTTGAAGTTCTGTGGTGTTAAAAATTCTGTTTGTTGTTTATTTGTTTATAGAAACCATACAACTCTATATCAGATTCCTATCCTACACTATGACCTGATTCACGATCTGTTATAATAAATGAGTATGGACTGAGTACTGGACCCCTGTGTTTTAATGGACACACCATCCTGGTAGCACATTTCCTGAACCAAACATTCAAAACTTTACAGTAGGCTTTATATAGAGTTCATCAAATACATTTATGTATATTGTATATAATAGACTATATAATAGGCAAATACATGTTTGGTTTTTTTTGTTGCTTAATTGCATCTTAAAAATAGAAATAAAACAAATTATTAGTGATAATTGACACTTAAAAAGTTAAAGTTAAAGAAACCTTAGACATTTCTTTTAATTAATAGTTATTTTCCAGCACATTAGGGCCCCAAAAAGCATTATTTATTTCATTAATTCTTTCAATTTTACATCTTGTATAGCTAGGGATATAGGGACATCCCGCGTGACGTCACGCCATTTGGAGCAGCCATTTTGACGGAATAGAAAATGCTAAACCGCCGGTGATACTCATAGACAGTATAAACAGAGACGGGCTCTGGTATAAACTACATTGATACTGCAGCTCGTCGCGATATTCTATCATGCCCGAGCGATGCTGTGCAGTTGGATGCGATCAGATACGTGATCATACAAAAGGAATAGGCCTATCTTTATACCGTATCCCGAAAGAAACAAAACGGAGAAACAAGTGGTTGGCGGCAATATACAGGCAAAACGCTGATGGTGGTGCTTGGCTTCCAACTGTTTGTGATATAAGGTACAAGAAGAAAAATGTAAACAAATAATAAAAGTGCATGTAAAATATACAATAAAGTTGAGATGAAATTATACAAGGTTACTTGACTTTTTACGTCTATTCAGTTTTTGTAACATGTCCATGACAACCGATAGCCTGCTTTTGTATGCTTTTAATGAAGCTCTGGTGTAGCGTGATGGGAAGTGAATAAGGTAACGTCAGCTGTAAATGTCACCGAACTCAATGTCAGGAAGTTTTTCTACACATTAAATGCCTGTAAAAAGAACTTGCGGTGCTTCATATGGATCTATGATTCCTATCTTCCTCTTGTATACTTGATATATATTTTTGTGATGCTAATAAGTGCGATGACATGACGTGAAGAGTTAGCTGAAGGCCACTGCGCTAATAATAGTGGTGGGGGAAAACTCGATTCTGTTCAGTATCGAGATATTTTGCGCACGCAATTATATCAATACTGTAGCGCAAAGTATTGCAATATTTAGGCTAATTATAAAACAATTATACTAATAATTATATTATTAGTATAATAATATACTCCCTAATATATTACCCACCCCTAATAATAGATCTATTGCCATTAGACAGTCCATAGACAGTATTGCCAATGTGAGTAGCTGACGGATGTATACCGTCAAAATGGCTGACACACGGCTAGGGGTCACGTGACTGGGAGATCCCTATACAATTAAAATAGCTGGAGCAAGTGCTTTGTGGTCAGGTGCTCTTTTTTTAAGGAAAAACTGCTGCCATATTACAAAAAAATAAAGATTGAGTGCATGCAAGGGTTTAATACAAACATGACTTATGTAAACGTTAACACAGGGTGTGCCATCAAAATAATTACATTGTAACTTAAGATGGGTCTACCAGAGGGAGTGGGATTTTCACACAATTAAAATACCACCTGTTAAAATCACACTCCCCTCACCAGCACAGGTTTATAAGGTCACAGACTCACCACACTACTGCCACTGTCACATCTTGGTTTTGATATTGTGTGGTGATAAAAGCATTTAATTGTAACTTAATTTATATGGGTTTACCAGGGGGAGTGGGATTTTCAAAAACAATGTTTTATCCAAAAATATTTATACAAATTATTTTGCATTTTAGTATGCACATCAGCTTCCCTTCCCTTAAAACTGGATTCACCTTTAAATGTTTAATAATTGTTGATTAAGTACTAAACTGAGAGGCTGCCATCCAAAATATTCCTCAGTTTTCTTTAACCCGAGGACATGTATTTAAAAGGTTTGTGTGACCTGTTCAGTTCTGTATGCACCACATATGCAGATCTTTAATTTGGCCAAAATCAAACAGGTGATTTTCTCCAAGCAGAGATTCTGTTGAATAAACGTGTTTCTGCCACACACAATTAATAAATGTTGTTCATTTACCTTTCATGTGCCTGTCTTGATAATTAAGAAAATATATTGTTTGGAGGAAACATGGAATTGGCGTGTTTAATGCTATTATAGATTATATCATATTTAAGAGTACATACTTTTAGGGCGTAGTATAATTAGGCGAATTGAGACGCAGCATTGGTTTGAAATCGCTGGTGTTTCTAACGTAAAAAACTACCTTGTAACCAGAGCCATATGTAACTATAGGAGCCAAAACACTGTACATATTATTTGGGATATGGAATAACCTTATATTTGATTTATAAGGGTTATATTACTACATTAATAGCTTATTGCTAATAGTAGTCAAACGTAACTTTATTAAAAGATTATTATTTCTCAGTTATGTTTCTTAGTAATGTTAAAGAGGTTTACAGAAAACGATCATTGATATAATTTGAATTATAAATGCTGTTTTTGTGATTTGGAAACAATAAAAACCATTTTCTGTTTAGCTCAGGGTTTAGGTTGAATTTAGGGCTACCGCCCCTTTAAGAGAATTGTGCTGGGTTTCCCGCAATACCGTTGAAGCGTCATAACTGACTTTGGACGCTCGGAGCCAGCGGTGAACTAGGACCTGAGCGATATAGTTTTCTTACCGTAGCCTATGGACGTTACATTGTCTTAGAAATATCAGACAGCATTAGTTTTGGTTTAAGAAACATTTATTTTATTACTCCTGTAAGAAGATTTCACTGTGGGACCTGAATAAACGGTCATTTATGTTATCCTTTGACATTGGAGTCCAGTGGAGGTTTTTTTTGTCCTGATACAACGTTCTACGGCACGAGTAACTAACTGTAGCAAGGGATTGGACAGCTGGCCCGAACATAGTAAGAAAACTGTGCTCTAGGAGGAAAAAGGATTCAAGAATCACAAACTGCTGGAGCTCTGCAAGGAAGGAAAAGAAGCAGATTGGTGGGCAGTGAGTACTGAAGAAAAGAGAATGTGGATGCTATTTGTGCTTTTTCTGTTGAGTGGAGAAGTCAAAATTTAACATGCTTGTTGCTAATTAGCTAAGTTGGTGCAACTTTAGCTACAATTTGTAGCACTGACAGCCTCTTGTGAGAGTGATAGAGAAACGTCTTCACCAGGCAAATAGGCAAATAGATTTTTTGGTTCTCACTGTAACTTAAATTCATCAAGATGAGCCAAGCAGACTATTCAAACCCACAACCTGAACCTACTGAAGCTAGACAGGTTAAAGTCACAGTCAAGGCTTATGAAGAAAAAGTCCATCATGCCATTAATAAAAGGAAAAACAAGCTAGGTCAGCTAACCAGCAAAATGAATCAGATAACTCAGTCAATGGATGAAGGTAACGACAGTAACCTGCCAGCTGTAGAGAAAATGTTAACAGTAGAGTTCAATAAACTGTTTGGAGAGTTTTGTGAACTAAATACATCAGTCAAAGTGTTACTGGATGAAACATCAGAAATGAATGCAGATCAGGAAGGATGGTTTAAGCCGAAGGCCGATATGTTTGATAACTTTGCTACTAAGGCTGAGAAATGGATAAAAGAGGTGCATCAACGTATAGCCGAGGCTAAAAAGACAAATGAAGAGATTTCTCCTGAAGATAGTGCATCAGTGTCTATTGCTTCGAGAAAGTTAAGGAAAGGGTCTAAAGCACCATCCTCAGTACATTCCAAAGCATCCTCTGCATCAGCGGCCCGTCTGAAGGCTGAATTAGAGAGAGCTGAGCTACAAGCTCGAGCTTTCACTCTAAAACAAAAACAACTACTTGATGAACAGGAAGCTAAGATAAAAGCTGAGAGAGAAGAGTTGCAAATGCAGATCGCGCTTGCCGCCTCCGATGCTAAGTGCAGAGTACTAGAGGAGTTTGAAGGTATCAGAGCCTGGTCTAGAGTTAGCCAGCAAGATGGTATGAACTCTTACATAGAGAAAGCAAAGCACACGGTACCACAAGCTCCTAGGCAAGCTACGACTACTCCCCAAGCAGAAGTCAGAATAGAACCTGCTCGCAGAGGTAGCCATGAAGCCCCTACTAGGGATGTGAGGACGGAACAGGAGACTTTGCGACAAGAATCTTCGCCATTATCCATTATTGACTTCCTAATGAAACAACAGAACCTCGCTACCCTGCCACCTCAGAAGATTCCAATATTCAAGGGGGACCCTATGGAATACAGGCTATTCATCAGGGCCTTTGAACATGGAGTAGAGGATAAGACGGATAGTGACAGGGACCGGCTGTACTACATGGAGCAGTACACGGACGGGCAGCCGAGAGAGCTTATACGAAGTTGTTTTCACATGGAACCGCAAACTGGCTATCGTGAAGCCAAGAGGCTCTTAAAGGAGCACTTTGGTAATGGATATAAGATTTCAATGGCGTACATCGATAAAGCACTGGCCTGGCCGACAATTAAGTCAGATGACGGAGAAGCACTTCACTCCTTTGGCCTTTACCTCACAGGATGCCTCAACGCAAAGTCGGGTGTAGAGTACATGCAAGAGCTTGACAGTGTGTCCAATATGCGAGCTATCGCTGCCAAGCTTCCATACAAGCAGAGGGAGAGGTGGAGAAGCAAAGCATGTGCTCTCCTAGAGAAGGAGCAACGCAGCGCTAAGTTCATGGACCTTGTCGGCTTTGTGATTCAGCAAGCGGAAGAAGCTCTCCACCCACTCTTCGGCGACATTACGGATGGAAACAAGAGCCATGTCAGGGCTCACAAGACTGAGAAATCAGCCAGAACGAGTGGTGCTCAGAGAAGCTTCACTACTGCAGCCACAGCAGTCAAGAATCCGGCAGAGACAAAATTAAAGCCCAAGGGAGAATTACTGTGTGCTTTCTCGAACCCTTGTCTCGTCTGCCAAGGAGAACAGCACACCTTGGAACACTGCAAAAGGATGAAAAGGTCTCTTCACAAGGAGAAGATCGACTTTCTTAAGAGTAAAGGACTATGCTTCAGTTGCCTGAAACAAGGACACATGAGCAAGACCTGCGATGAGAAAATGGCCTGCCATGTGTGCCAGCTTACTCACCCGACAGTTCTCCATAAGAAGAATAAGGATGCTACTGATGAAGCAAGGCAGAAGGAGCCATTGACTGACACGTCCAAAAACACAAAGTACAAGGTGGAACGAGCAGATGGAGAATCCAGTTCAGTAGTAAGTGGATGCATCAATGCAGAGAGGAGGACCTGCAAAGCTACTGGGGCCGGCAATGTTAATAGTGTTCTGGCGATCGTTCCAGTACATGTCAAAGCCAAGAAAGGTAATAAGATTGTGACTACTTATGCGTTCCTCGATCCAGGCAGCAATGTCACCTTCTGCACAGAGAAGTTAATGGCCTCACTCAATGTCACAGGGAGGAAAACAAGTATTCTGCTGAAGACCATGGGAGACGAGCGGCTGGTGAGCAGCCAAGTGGTGTCTGGTCTGGAAGTCAGCGGCATGGATGGCAACAGCTTCCTGGAGCTGCCCAACATCTATTCTCAGAGGGTGATCCCGGCACGTGAACAGAACATCCCTCTGCAGGAGGAAGTAGACAAGTGGCCTCATCTCAGTCAAGTGAAGATCCCAAAGATTCAGGCAGAGGTAGATCTTCTCATCGGGACTGACGTACCCAAGGCCATGGAGCCGTGGCAGGTGGTACCCAGCTTGGAAGATGGGCCATACGCGGTAAAAACACGACTGGGCTGGATTGTCAATGGTCCTCTCCGTGGAGTCAACAGCCATGACACGACTAGTGGACTCATACAGGTCACTTCCAATCGCATATCAGTGGCTACGCTAGATGAGCTGTGGAACCATCAACAGTTCAAGATCGACTTTCCAGAGTGTCAAAACGACCGTGTAGAGATGTCAAGGGAAGACATCCAGTTTCTGGAAATGGTCTCGCAGTCAGCAAAACTCATAGAGGGTCACTACAGCATCGGTTTACCACTGAGGAACACAGTTTTCAAGATGCCGAACAACAGGAAAGTAGCTGAACAGCGAGCTCTCAACTTAAAGAAGAAGTTCACAAAGAATCCTCAGTTCCATGCTGAATACTCTGCGTTTGTGGAAGACTGGATCGTGAAGGATTACGCTGTCAAGGTTCCCAATGAAGAGATCAGCCGTAGCGATGGAAAGGTGTGGTACTTGCCACATCAAGGCGTATATCATGCTAAAAAGCTGAAGATCCGAGTGGTGTTCAATTGTGGGGCGTCCTTCCAAGGCACCACATTGAATGATCAGCTCCTACAGGGGCCGGATCTGACGAGTACTTTGCTTGGTGTCATCATAAGGTTTCGGCAAGAGGTTGTGGCTGTCATGGCAGATGTGGAAGCCATGTTCCACCAGGTACGGGTGCCGGCTGAAGATGCTGACCTTCTGCGGTTTCTCTGGTGGCCCTCTGGTGACATCAGACAAAACATCGCAGAGTACCGAATGAGGGTGCACATATTCGGTGCCACCTCATCTCCGAGTTGTGCCACGTTTGCCCTACAGAAATGTGCACACGACAGCAGAGGTCAGTACAATGCTGCAAGTGTTGACACAGTACTACGCAACTTCTATGTTGATGACTGTCTCAAGTCTGTCTGCTCAGAAGAGGAAGCAGTATCTATGTACAGCAACTTGAGGGCCATCCTTCATTCAGGAGGATTCCGCCTTACGAAGTGGGTGAGCAACAGCAGAGCCGTGCTGTCTGCAATCCCTGTGGAGGAGAGATCTGAAGAACTAAGAGACCTCAATCTTGACTTGGATATGCTACCTGTCGAACGAGCATTGGGGGTCCGATGGTGTATTGAGAGCGACAACTTCAAATTTAGGATCATCATCCAAGAGAGGCCACCCACAAGAAGAGGCATTCTCTCTGTAGTTGGCTCTATCTACGACCCGCTGGGTATTCTAGCACCGGTGGTCTTGACAGCAAAGCTAATCCTCCAGGAGCTCTGCCGACTCAAGCTGGGATGGGACGATGACATTCCAGAGCACCTCGCTAAAGAATGGAACAGCTGGTTGGAGGATCTTCACTTGCTGAAGGATTTTGGAGTGTCTAGATGCTTCAAGCCCAGGGACTTTGGCAAGGTAATATTCAATCAGCTGCATCACTTTGCAGATGCTAGCCAAGAAGGCTACGGAACGGTGAGCTACTTGCTGCAGGAGAACGAAGAAAACAAGCTTCACGTTGCCTTCGTCATGGCAAAGGCCAGGGTGGCACCCCTCAAGCCCCTCACCATCCCACGCATGGAACTAGCGGCAGCTACCATGGCAGCGCGCATGGACAAAGCCCTGAGGTCAGAAATGGAACTCCACTTGTACGAATCGGTGTTCTGGTCAGACAGCACCACGGTGCTCAAGTACATCGGAAATAGAACCAGCCGATTTCGCACCTTCGTCGCTAATCGAGTGGAAATGATTTTGAAGCTGTCAGAAGTAAGACAGTGGCGACATGTAAATACAGCCAAGAATCCTGCTGACATTGCGTCAAGAGGGCTCGACGTGAGATCCTTCCTGCGCAATGAGTCATGGATAAAGGGGCCGGACTTTCTCACAAAGCCAGAGGAGGAATGGCCACAGAACCCAGACAACCATGGGGATCTAACCACGGAGGACCCAGAGGTAAGGAAAGCCGTGGTTAACACTACTGCAGTCGAGGAGCAGTTGGACACAGTGCAGCGGTTCCTTGAGTATTACTCCTCCTGGAGTCGTCTGAAGAAGGCAGTCAGCTGGATGCTGAAGCTGAGAAGCACGCTGCTGACTCTGTGTCGTAAGAGGGAGGAGATGAATGCGTTACTTCCACAGTCTGAGGTCCAGAAAAAGATGAAGATCTTCAAGGAGAGTCTTCCAAAGACCAACCTCACTGTGGAGAACCTCAAGGAAGCGGAGCTTGAGATCATTCGTTTCTGTCAGCGGCGAAAGTACTCTGAGGAGATCTCTGTACTTCGGAAAGGTGAAGACGTTAAAGGGGGGGTGAAATGCTCATTTTCACTCAATCTCCTGTTAATCTTGAGTACCTATAGAGTAGTATTGCATCCTTCATATCTCCAAAACGTCTTTAGTTTTATTATATTTATAAGTTAAAGATTGGCTGTACCGAGTCTTTCCGGAAAAAACCGAGCGGCTGGGGGCGGGCCGTGTGGGCGGTGTGCTATAGCTGTGCTAACTGATCTAACAACAACACAGAGAGACATTTGAAGTAGTTTACTCACCGTGACTGCTCGATCCTTAAGCATTAGACGATCTGCAAATAAGTCGATCTGGGCTTTGTTTATAAAACAATCATCGTCGAAATGCAGGGAACAAAGAGTCGTGCACAACCTCCGTTGATGCTTCGAAAAAACAAACTCCATCCACTATTCCCTTAACGCTGGGTTCTTTGGGAATCTGTGCAGGGTTGTCTTGCCCTGCCAACCAAAAACCCACTTCTTTGGTGACATTGACTTCCCTAAAAGCCGAGCATAGCGCTTTGAGGTAACGTACTGCTTTCGCTCTCTTCTCTCTCTGGTCTGCGAGTGCGCGCGCGGCCGCGGAGAAGTGCCCTTAGGACCCATATAAGGAAATTCCGCTCTATCTTATGTAAGACAGAGCCATACTCGAAAAAAACTTTCCGAAACTTGTGACAAACCGGAAGGAGTATTTTTGGAACAAAAATACTCCTTCAAACGTACAACTTAACTTTTGAAACTTTGTCCATGTTTAGCATGGGAATCCAACTCTTTAACAGTGTAAAAAACTCAGTATGCATGAAACAGCAATTCACCCCCCCTTTAAGATGAGCAGTCACATCTACAAGCTCAAACCCAAACTACAGGAGGGGATCCTTAGAGTAGGAGGAAGACTCAGCAGATCAGCGATGCCTGAAGAGGTGAAACACCCTGCCATCCTACCTAAGGACTTCCATGTGACGGAGCTTATACTCAGAGATATACATGAGTGCGTGGGTCACAGTGGTCGCAACCATGTACTGTCCAAGTTGCGACTGAAGTATTGGGTTCCTGGTGCTCACTCAGCCATAAGAAGAGTCCTATCAAGGTGTGTGACATGTCGACGCTCGCATGGTGCAGCTGGACAACAGCAGATGGCAGATTTGCCCCAGGACAGGGTACTTCCAGATGAACCCCCTTTCACCTACACTGGAGTTGACTACTTCAGTCCGTTCGAAGTCAAACGGGGCAGAAGCTTAGTAAAGAGGTGGGGCGTTATCTTCACCTGCCTGGCTATCCGTGCTGTCCATCTGGAGGTGGCATCATCGTTAGACACGGACTCATTCATTGACGCTCTTCGTCGATTTCTAGCAAGACGAGGCCAAGTGAAAACCCTCCGTTCAGATAATGGGACTAATTTTGTGGGGGCGGAGAAGGAGCTAAGGAGAGCTATGGAGGAATGGAATGTCTCCAAGATTGAAAGCAGTCTGCGTCAGAGGGGCATCCAGTGGATTTTCAACCCCCCGACTGGTTCCCACCATGGCGGCGTCTGGGAACGGATGATTCGGTCGGTCAGGAAGATCCTCAGTAGCACTGTAAGGCTTCAGACTCTGGATGAGGAAGGCCTGCACACCGTCTTGTGTGAGGCAGAAGCCATCATCAACAGTCGACCTATAACCAAAGCCTCTAATGACCCATCAGACCTGGAAGCGCTTACCCCCAATCACCTCTTGCTTCTTCAATCAAAGCCTTCCCTGCCACCAGGCCTCTTTATGAAGGAGGATGTCTACGCCCGCAGGAGGTGGAAACAGGTCCAGTATATAGCCGACATATTCTGGAAGCGATGGACAAGAGAATACCTCCCGCAGTTACAGGAAAGGCAGAAGTGGACTCATGCTTCCCGGAACTTCGCTGAGGGGGACATCGTCTTGATCGTCGATGATTCTGCGCCCCGCAACTCCTGGGTCCTTGGTAAGATCATCGAGGTGGTTCCAGACGCGCATGGGCTCGTGCGCCGGGTCCGCATCAAGACGAAGACAACCACATTAGATAGACCCATTACCAAGGTCTGTCTTCTCCAAGAAGCTGCATGAGGCGGTGCTGAAGACAGCTACAGAGACACTCGACAGTTATTAGTTATTAGTTTAAGTTTGTTGGCTCCTTGTTGTTTTGTAAGGTAATTGTTTCTGAAATAAGAAAAATTAGGGGCCGGAATATAGGAGCCAAAACACTGTACATATTATTTGGGATATGGAATAACCTTATATTTGATTTATAAGGGTTATATTACTACATTAATAGCTTATTGCTAATAGTAGTCAAACGTAACTTTATTAAAAGATTATTATTTCTCAGTTATGTTTCTTAGTAATGTTAAAGAGGTTTACAGAAAACGATCATTGATATAATTTGAATTATAAATGCTGTTTTTGTGATTTGGAAACAATAAAAACCATTTTCTGTTTAGCTCAGGGTTTAGGTTGAATTTAGGGCTACCGCCCCTTTAAGAGAATTGTGCTGGGTTTCCCGCAATACCGTTGAAGCGTCATAACTGACTTTGGACGCTCGGAGCCAGCGGTGAACTAGGACCTGAGCGATATAGTTTTCTTACCGTAGCCTATGGACGTTACATTGTCTTAGAAATATCAGACAGCATTAGTTTTGGTTTAAGAAACATTTATTTTATTACTCCTGTAAGAAGATTTCACTGTGGGACCTGAATAAACGGTCATTTTTGTTATCCTTTGACATTGGAGTCCAGTGGAGGTTTTTTTTGTCCTGATACAACGTTCTACGGCACGAGTAACTAACTGTAGCAAGGGATTGGACAGCTGGCCCGAACAGTAACCAATCATGTAAAAGTGTGATCGTCAAGGAGTATGGCAAGCCGTTTTAACTTATGGATATGTATTCTTAATATCAACAATTACATTTTCACTAGTTAAAATGATAATTATTGATATCTGGAATTGGATTTCTACAAGTAACAATGGCAATTTTTTATATCAGGAATTACATTTCCACTAGTAACAATGCTAATTCTTGATATCAACAATTACATTTTCACTAGTTAAAATGCTAATTCTTGATATCAACAATTGAATTTCAACTAGTAAAAACTAATTCTTGATATCTGTAATTGTATTTTCACTAGTGAAATGTCACCATAGGCTGCCATTCAAATTCAATTGTTGATATCAACAATTGATTTCTTACTAGTTGAAATTCCAATTTCACATATCAGAAATACAATTCTTACTAGTAAATCCTTTATTGTCACTAGTTGAAATGTCTATTCTTGATATCAACAACTGAATTGCTACTAGTAACAATGTTCATTGTTAATTTTTTATATCAATAATTACATTTTCATAATTCGAGACGGTGGTGTCCGTTCCGGAGACGTTGGTGTCCGTACCGGAGACGGTGGTGTCCGTGCCGGAGACGGTGATGTCCATTCCGGAGACGGCGGAGTCCATGCACTTGTCTATGCTGGAGACGGTGGTGTCCGTGCCAGTGTCCGTGCCGGAGATGTTGGTGTCCATGCCGGAGACGGTGGTGTCCATTCCGGAGACGGCGGAGTCCATGCACTTGTCCTTGCCAGAGACGTTGGTGTCCATGCTGGAGACGGTGGTGTCTGTGTGCCTGTCCGTGCCGGAGACGGTGGTATCCGTGTTGGAGTCCTTGGTGTCCATGCCGGAGACTTTGGTGTCCTTGCCGGAGATGGTGGTGTCCATGCCGGTGTCTTTGCTGGAGATGGTGGTGTCCATTCCGGAGACATTAGTGTCCATGCCGAAGACGGTGGTGTCCGTGCCGGAGTCGTTGCTGTCTGTGCCGGAGACGTTGGTGTCATTGCCGGAGACTGTGGTGTCCATTCCGGAGATGCTAGAGTCTGTTTCGGAGACGATGGTGTCCATGCCGGTGACGTTGGTGTCCGTTCCGGAGACGCTAGCATCCGTTCCGGAGACGGTGGTGCCCGTGCCGGTGACGTTGGTGTCCGGTCCGGAGACGGTGGTGTCTGTGCCGGAGAAGGTGGTGACCCTACCGGAGACGGTGGTGTCCCTGCCAGTGACGGTGGTGTCTTTCAGTCTTTATTCACCTTTTTCTCATGTTTTCTCAATAGAATTCATAAAAGTATGAAATAGAATAGCATAGGGGCACATTGTAACGCAGTGTTACAACATGCCCCACCTGCACAACTGGGATTTAAACCCTGCTAGTGTCTTCTTGCTAGTTAGCGAAGCATTAAAGAACAATATCAACTGTTAACACATTGGAGATTAAAATATTATCAGATTTGTCTAATTTAAAATAAACACTAAAAATAGAGATGAAAAATTAACATAAGTAAGAAATTTACATGAGGTTTTATTAACAAATTTCGGGAGGAGCACGTTCAGATTAACACAAGTGGAGAGCACTCAGCAATCAATAGTAAGAGGTATACACTCAGCAGTCTCACCTCAATCCATTGACAGTTTTGCAGCATCCCCCCACCACCCCTTCTCCACACTTCTAGTCCTAAACACTTACATACGGGGGGAGTACTCTGGGTTCGGGCCGAACTCCGAGCTCGGAGCCCTCCCTCCGGACAGCACGCCAAATACGCATTAAACTTTACCCCCTCAAATTGTATGTAAGTGTGAACTCGTGAATTTTGCTATGGTTAGATAAATGTTCAGTGATATCTTCCAAAGATTTCTGAATTTTGGCACAATTATTTCTCTATAGAGTGTTGATATGGCAACTAGTAAATACACTAAGTTTCGTCATGCTAGCATGTGTGGAAGTATTTAAAACAAGGGTGTTACAACTAGCCCCGCGTTAGGTTGTGCCCCGCTCTCCCCTATCCCTGGTAGTCTGGGAGCCAAAGTCTCAAAAATGGGTTGAACCTAACATGGTCTGCCATACTTTTTATTTGTGTTTTTTCTGTTAACTTTGACCCAAAGAACCAATAATTGGAGGGTCTGCTCTGCCAGAAATATCGCGAAAAAAAAATTGTGGCCATTTTAGTGTATGCACCCTTTATTTTTTATCAGAAAAATGTGAAAAAAAATTTTTTTCCTCAAATCCTCAGTGGGTTGGGTAGGCTGTCAATAAATGCATTCCAGATACACAGAACACATGTGCTGACAACATCCACTGAAAAAATAACTCTTAAAACACATTTCTACATGATTTTGCATCAATTTAATGCAAAAAAATAGGCGTTTTCTCACTTTTTTCCAATATTTCCATTTTTACTTAATTGGCAATCAACTATTCCCCCAAGTTATGACATCAGTCAATATGTCATTCTTTTCACCAAACAGAATACTCATTCCACAGAAAAAATCATAAAAATCCAACCACAATCAATGGATCTGTGATGATTTCACTACTAGTTGATCAACAGGCTCAGAACCTCAATAGAATTTTAGGCTACTCTCAAAATTCTGAAAAACATGCTGGATATTTAACATCATGGCACACTTATGCACAAACATGATCTTAGTAATATGAATGAGTTTGTTTGGAACAACCAACCAACGGTTTTATACGGTATTATAGTAATCCTATAGGAATACTAGTATTTTGGGATACTATAGAAGTACTATAGAGGTAACGTTATTACAGAGCATCACAGAAGTATTATACACTACTATAGAAATCTTATAGGATTTCTATAGTTCTTTTTCGTAAGGGATGTAGACAAGTCTGGCCCACTGCCTAATACGAGTTTAACACCAACTACTATATCACACAGGGATCTACTCACACAGTAATCTCAAAAAAAGAAAGCTCAAAAGCCATTTTGTCCTCCTTTCCGGTTCTGTGTGTTTATTAGGAAGAATGTAGAACTTCAATTCATAATTTGTTTGTTTATTGGCGGTACAGAAAACGACACAGCAACTCTTCGGCATGATTGTCCCGTGTATTTCAATTAGCGCCAAGGCAATGTTTTCCCCCACGGGCTAAATTCACATCACGTGACGGGGCGTTCCCAGACCAACCGTCGGTATGTATATTGAATAGAGGGCAGGGTTTTACTTTAGCGCTCCTCCTCTTCATCTCTCGCTCATAGCAGACTAATGGTTTGAGGGGAGTTGCCATGCCCTCATGCCATAGCACATGACAGGAAGAGAAAAGAAGTCGTTTCGAGGGGGGAGGGAAGGATAACATATTTGATTAAAGAATATAAGGGCACATGAATTTTTAAAAATTAATGAAGTGCACAGACAAATCATTTATAATAAACACTACAATATTACATATAAAAATACGAATTGTAAAATTTGATTTCATGGCGACTTTAAAGCTGGTTTTTATTTAGTTATCGTCTCGTTTTCGTCTGTGAATTTTTTTTATGTCACTGCAGTTAAATCTGTGTCTGTATTGCATGTTCAAACTTTAAAAATGATTCATATTAACAGGTTAATTAATAGATGTTTTCTCCGGGAGTAAATAATGGGTTTGGAAATTTTAGAGAAATTCTAAATTAATGCATTACAATTTAACTAAACCCATTTGATTTTAGATTTAGTCGACTAAAATCTTATTGTATTTCGTCGACTAAAACTAGAGTAAAACTAAAACAATTCAGATGACTAAAATATGACTAAAACTAAAATGGCATTTTAGTCAAAAGACTATGACTAAAACTAAATCAAAATTTGCTGTCAAAATGAATATGCTGTAACCAACAGAAAGGATGATGTCTCATACAGACTTGACAATCAGCTGAAAGCTCAATGTGACTTTCTGGGGAGGAATCCTTTGTGGCACACACAATGTCGTGCAAAGTACACAAATCGTAAAACTGTTGACCAGAGGAGGAAAAAAGTTGAAAATCCAGAAGGCACTTCATTTGAAGCAGAACTTAATCCAGAGCCAGACAGCAGCAGGCCTACTAAAAAAACATGGATGTCAATGCCATAGCCCATCAAACACAAGGAAGAGTGCTTCATTTGTGGAAGAGCATGCACGACCAGAGGGAATAGATCCCCCATTTTGATCGCCACTTATGGCAGACAGAATGCTGTATGGGAAAAAGCAAACAAACTTGAAGATTTGAAGAGTTGACACCAGATGACACCATAGTCTCTTCTTACAACACTGCAAAGAGAATACGGAAGGAGCTCCAGGACCAACGTAAGCAGACCCTGAAGGAAGCAAGAGAAGCCAGAACAGCTCAAGCCAGTGGAAGTCACCAGATGCCTAGAAGTATGACTGAAGACCCGTCACTGCAGCTAGAGATATCATACCTGGAAGCATCCCGAAGAGTGAGCTCAAACCTGTATAACCACCTGGCATGGATGATAACAGATGCATCTCCAGAGTTAGGTGAGGACGGCCGGGTGAAAGTCAGTCCTAAGCAGCAAGAACAAGTTCTCAACCTTGCCCAGGATGACCCCACACCAACGGTTAGTTTACCTCTACTGAAAACCCGCCAACCAGCCCTGGAATCTTCTCAGCCTTTTCAAACCAAGGAAAGCCACCTCAGTCTAAAAGATTGTCAAAAGAGTCGCTCCCTGGTTGGAGTTGAAACAAAGCCTAAGCTTCCTGTGTGTCTAGCAGAACCTCTTGACCACCTGAGCATCCTCTGGCATTTAGTGCATAGCTGCCCTACTGTACTATTAGAGGACCTGAAACCAAGTTGTGCTGCTCCAACATGGAGTTCATTCCAAGCATTTCTCATCCCAGATACCATCCCTGCAACTTTGATCAGGTATGGTCCCTTCTTCCCAAAGTCACCAACAAACCCAGATGTGGTTCAACAGTCTTTTCAGTACTGCATGGATGTGTCGAGAAAACATGGTCAAGAGTATGCCATCATCACATGTAACCAAGCAATCTATGAGGTGGTTCTGAGTCTGCAAAAGAAGAACAAAAAGAAGTATGCCAAACTTATCTTGCGCATAGGTGGCTTCCATATTGCTCAGAATTTCCTTGGAGCCATTGGGCATTTGATGCAGTCCACTGGAATCGAAGAGATCATGGTCGAAGCTGATGTCTGTCTCTGTGTAACAGCCAACAAAATCATCAGTAGGAAAGACTACTATGCAATGCTGCATGCCCATACTATGGTGTATGCAGCCATGTTTGCCCTACACTGGGAAGCATTTGCCAGACCTGGAGTACATGTGTGTGCTTAGCAACAATGTCCAGCTACTCCTAGATGCCCTGTCAGAAGAGGATGTAGAGAAGGCAACTTCTGCGTGTGCTGATGCAACTGACCAACTGAAAAAGCTGACATGTTTGATGGAGCACGTACCTCACCTACCACAGAGCCATGGTTAATGTACATGGATATGGTGATGATTCTTAGATGGTTCATCCATGCTGAGCGTGCAGGTCTGTGGGAGGAACATCTGGCTGAAGTGGAAAAGATGCTACCATACCTTGTAGCTGCTGGCCACTACAAGTACGTATCCTGCCTGCCCCGCTACCTAGAAGCTATGAGAAGCTTGCCTACACTGGCGCCAAACGTCTATAGGGAATTTAAGGATGGGAAGTTCACTGTACGTCAAACAGAAGGACGGTTCAATGGTGTCTGGACAGACATGGCACTTGAAAAAACCTACAACCGTGATGCCAAGACAAAACTCTTCACTGGCATCAGTCAGCAGCCATGGAGAAATACTTGAAAGCTCTTCCAGTTCTGACAGCTGTGTCAGAGCAGACAAAGTCTATGGCACACCTGGATGCGGATGACACCAAACACGACGAGGACAAGGACAGCCAAGGTGCAAAGGAGGCAGAAGGTGTAAGGAAAATAACAGATATCATCAACAACCAGATGATCAATCCTTTCACATGTGAAGAACAGGAGCTGATCAACATTTCAACAGGCCACAAAGCCACATCTGCTGACTTGATCTGCGCTCGTGAAAAAGGACTGGAGGCACTGGCTGCAGCAAGAAGAACAGACAGTTAGAAAGTAGCCCAAATTAAACTTTAAAACTTTGCAGCAAAGCCAAAGAAGTCAATGTCCATGGCATTCAAAGCCAAAAAGGTCTATGAGGAGGAGAGTGCAGTTGTGCGGAACCTGTACTTTGTTCAGGACTTAGAGGAAGACAGGAAGGTGGAAGTGTTTGGCCATGAATGGACAAGTTGCCCAGCCTCCCTGTTTGAGCCAGATCCGTCCCTTGACCAAAGTTCCACAATGCGTAAAGGAAACAAGGCAGACTACCTGGCTGCAATCAAGACAGCCCTTGGCAGCTCATGGGGAGAAGTGGACAAAGTACCGCCGTCTGACAAGCCTGTTGTAATGGTAGTAGATGCCATGGCGTTCATTCAACGTTACCAACATCTTGGGAGCAGCACCTTCCATGAACTGCAAGTACCTGAGGCAGCTCCTTGGAATCCTCCCAGACAAGTGTGACTGTATCCACTTTGTTGGTGATCGATATGATGTCTCCCCTGCTGAAAGTCTGAAAGGTGAGGAACGAGAGAACAGGATGAAGACCTGCCCCAGCAAAATGAAGGAGTACAAGCCACATGATACTCTCCCTATACCTGAATGGAAAGGCTTCATTCACAATCCACTGAATAAAGCTAATCTGTTGAACTACATGGGGGAAGCATGGGCAGCTCAGAACAAGTCACTTCCTGCAGGATGCACACTTATTCTTGGTGGAATCTTTTGTGATCCTGGTCGCACTGTCCTCTTGTCAGTGGATTGTCGGGTTGAGCTTCCAGAACTTTCCTGTGAGAAACATGAGGAGGCAGATACCAGGATGTTTGCTCACATTGCATACTCAGTTGCAACCACTACAGCCCGTTTGTGGTGCAGAATTTTTACTGACACAGATGTGATCATGATGTGCACTACATCACACACATGGATGGGCTGCAGGAGCTGTGGGTGAAGACGATGGATATCTTCCTACCTGTTCATGCCATCACAGAAGCTCTAGCGGGGAAGTATGATGTTGCAGCTTCAGATCTTACATCCCTTCTCCTCAGCACTTACATACTTACCGGATGTGACACAGTAAGCTATCTGTACAGAAGAGGAAAAAGGCGGGCCTACACAACTGCTTTTAAACACCTGACAGACCTTCTGCCGCTGAGCAGGTACGGTGACCCTGAGGAAAGCCTGGATGTTCAGGAAGAGGTTATAACAGCAGCACGGCGATACATGGTGTCACTCTTTGACAGGAGTGACTTTGGTGGTACTCTAGATGCACTGCGAGCCCATCTCTTTGCGAGCATCAAAGGAGACATGCGTTGCCTTCCACCAACTGAAGATGCCTTCCTATTACACCTTCGGCGAGATGCGCCGAGGGGTGCATCTTTTAACGTGCTGCTGTATAACCCACCCTGCCGGTCTTGTTTGCTGTCTCCTCAGGTGGTGAGGGTGAAGGTCTGTCCCCAGAGAAGTATCTGCAGTGTGCCACCCTCCTGATTATCCCACCTCACAGGGACTTGCACCTAGTTAATTAAGTTATGTTAAATTATTTTGTTCCATTAAAGTTGTAATAGTTGTCATCTGAGGCAATAAAATAATGAAAGTAATTTTGCAGTATTATATTTCTTGTGTAACACATTTCCATTGGGAGAACAGGGTTATGTTGAAATTAAAAAGATTCATAGGCCATGATGCTTAATAATGTGGACATTAAAAACCATATATCCAGTTAAATATCCAGTATGGCTTGAGAGTAGCCTAAAATTCTATTGAGGTTCTGAGCCTGTTGATCAAGTAGTAGTGAAATCATCACAGATCAATTGATTTTGGTTGGATTTTTATTTATTTTTTCTGTGGAATGAGTATAATGTTTGGTGAAAAGAATGACATATTGACTGATGTCATAACTTGGGGGAAAAGTTGATTGCCATTTGCCAATGAAGTAAAGATGGAAATATTGGAAAAAGGTGAGAAAACGCCTAATTTTTTGCATTAAATTGATGCAAAATCATGTAGAAATGTGTTTTAAGAGTTATTTTTTCAGTGGATGTTGTCAGCACATGTGTTCTATGTATCTGGAATGCATTTATTGACAGCCTACCCAACCCACTGAGGATTTGAGGAAACAACTTTTTTTCACATTTTTCTGATAAAAAATAAAGGGTGCATACACAAAAATGGCCAAAAAATTTTTTCACGATATTTCCGGCAGAGCAGACCCTCCAATTATTGGTTCTTAGGGTCAAAGTTAACAGACAGAAACACGAATAAAAAATATGGCAGACCATGTCAGGTTCAACCCATTTTATTGAGCTTTTGAGACTTTGGCTCCCCGACTATGGGGAGCTTTCATTCTACATGAGGTGACAGAAGGGGGTACGCGAAAAAAATGCTTAGTTTTGTGTTCATTTAATTCTACCCCACCTTAAAATAACATTAAAACTAAACATGTACTTCTAGCAGGTAAAATGCTGGTCGTGAGATAGCGTTGAATTACCTCATCTTTTGCAGTCAAAACTGACTGCATTCACTGTACAATGTTGCCTTGGCAAATCGCGCTATTGCCTACTGCCGTTCTTAACCATGTAGCCTAAGCCTACCTTTGTAAAATTGGGGATTTAGCACTTAGGCTACTAGCATGAAGAACAAATCACACAGACTCTGCATAGGGATCGATTTAAGATTTAAACTCTCTTCGATACGAAAACATAGGCTACCCTGTGTGAGTTCCTGTGTTTAATGTTGATCACATTGATCGACTATCCACATGATTGCAAATGTGACATTGATTTTATAACAATAGTTCAACAAACGAAAGGTAGCCTATTAATATTAAGTGATGTTAATTTTAAACAGTATTGTCAGTATATATTTTTTTTCAACAAAATAATGCTCCACGAAAGCCACAGCAGAACAGCAGCACACAGCAGTGTTTGTGAATGAATCTGCGGCTTTGAACAAATCGTGAGAGTCAACGCTTCAATGATTCATTCATAATTACAGCCACTTGCTTCAGTAGCCTACTGAATGAATGAATGAATGACTCGATGACTCACTCATAAAGACAGTGACTTGCCACCACCGAATGGCGGTTTTAATTTAATATTTAAAAGCATCACTTCCTTTTTTACCATCATTGCATATTTCTCTATTGAACATTTTTTTATTTATTTAAAGCATTTTTTTATTTTATAAAGGTAAAAAATGCACTGGAAAAATCGATTTAAGGGGCCAAATATTGCCCCTTACTGAAAAAGTTGTGACTGCAGAGAGGGGGTACACAGAAGGATGTTAAAAGCCTTAGGTACGATACTCTAAAAAGTTCGAGAGCCTAACTATACAAATGGTAGCTAATGTTTACAAAAATGTTTTAGTTTTAGTTTTGTTTGTATTGTGTTTTCATTTGATGCATTAGAACAAAGTGTGAAGAAAACAAAAATTTTCGTTTTGAAGACAAAAACGAGAACACAAATGATCTAACCAACAAAAAGTTATGTTAAGTAAACCACTAATTTATTGCAGCGAACATATGGAAACTTTATCAATAACAGTGCATTAGCCAAGCTCTAGCATCAATGACTGATGTAACATTAACGTTGGTAAAACAAATCTTGCTCCATGCTTAATCTTTACTCAAAGTAGTGAGAACGACAGACGATCTGCATTAATAGACACAGTTATGGGTAATAGTGGCCCACAAACTGATTAGCATAAGTATTTCAGTAAGACAGTAATAATGTGAGTTAAGCAGTTAGCAGGAGACCTACACAATATAAAACACAAAACTAAGAATTTTGAACACCATCTTTCAAGAGCAAGCAGTTTGCGAATCCTGCATTGAACTCCGAGATTTGAGAAGCAGTCGTCAGTAAAATAAATGGAACACATGAAAAGTTTAGGATTATACTGCTGTGGTATCATGCTAAAGATGATTTTTAACCACCGATTCTTCACATGCTCGTCCTTGGGCAGAGAAAAAAACTGGCTTTACCTTCACACTGAAGAGCACAGTTTCTTCTCGACATGATGCTATCAGTATCCACAGGAATAAGCTGCAGTGTTTGAGGTTCAAGTTTTCCCTGGGGCCCGTTCTTCGTACGTCGCTAACTCAGTTAGCTGGATTTGATTGTTGGCGATTTGGCATGATCTTGGATTGTTTGGTTCTTCGACGCTCATCCTGGACTTGCTGTCATAGCAACAGGTCCGTAAGCTTAAACCTGCTCGGGAGCAGGCTTATTTCATGTTAACAGGATTAGATCGCGGCTTCATAAGCGGAGCTGATACGGGAAGTCCAGCGCAGCGCGATAGTGCACTTTATGAGATATATATTTTTTGTCGTGACTCGTGAGATTGTCGTTTACATTATTAATTTGTTGGAAACGCACATTTATTTTCGACTTGTCGGAGTCCGGCTTTAACCACAGCACAAACTGTTTGCATTGCCCTAAGATTATTTGCGAGTGTCTCTTTCATTACACTATTGGAAATGCGGAGAACTTGATGGAAAGTGCTGTCTGTCGTGTCATTCGGAGTTTACCTGGCGCTTTTAGGTTTAAAAAACTGTTTTAGGTTTTTTTGTGGCATTTCCAAGCCAATTAAAGGGACTGTGTGTAACTTTTTAGGTATTTTATTATCTAAAATCAATATTTTCATTAATAAATATGCCCTCAATTATGTACAAATACCTATGCCAATGATCAGACTAATTTAATTGAAGAATTTATTATCTTTATATACATGGGACGGGTAGGTCCACGGAGGCTTCCATGTAGTTCCGCCATCTTGAAAAACTATAATAGCAGAGAGGGACAAAAAGCACTAGGCCAATGCGTTTCCACAACGCGTTTCGTTCAGAGCCAGCGTCACGTGACTGAAGCCAGCAGAAACGGAGGAGCAGAGCAGTGAGCCACTGCCGCGGCAAGTTTAAAAGGCTGCACTGCACGGTTATTTATACACTGTTCATTCATACATACATATGAGTCACAGCAGTGGCGTGCACAGGGGGGGGGCCGGGGGGGCTCAAGCCCCTGCCCCTTTTGTCTCAAAATATATTGTGCCCCTCTCTGATAAATGTAAATAATTATTATTATTAAAATAAATATTATAATAAATAACAATACACTTATACACCATTGCCACGAACAATAATAATACAAACAAATATTAAATATTATTTTTTTGGCGGAAGCATTTGGCGGAGGTGAAGTGGCAGTAGGCGGAGTTCTTTTTTTCAGCGCTAAGTACGCAGCAGTTCGCCGCGAGTCTTCAAACTGCACGGGCAGCAGGTAATATTAAGCTAATACGGAAAAGTTACATTTATCCTACCATGCTACTGTAAAAGTTGCGGCAGCATGTGAGTTATGCTTAACAATCATAAAAGTATAACTCAATTTCAGCCGCATTCTGAGTCTGACAATGTCATTCGTTTTTGTCCAGGCCATAGCAAGTGTAATTAGCTTGGGGAAATACATCTAGTGAAAGGAAATTTCATGTCCAAGGAAAAGTCCATGTCCAGCTCTAAATTGTAAGGAATTTATATCTTTGATTTCATAGCCTACACTTTACAATGAGGTTTATTTGTTTATTATTCATATTAACTAACATTAACTAGTCATGCAAAACAACTAAAAACATTACAGATCATGTACAAAGTAAAAAATCATCAATTGCCAGAAAGTATCCAAGGGTTGTTCACAGAAAGAGAATGCCAACATGACTTAAAGGAATACTCCACCGTGTTTTCATATTAAACTATGTTTTTCCCTTAACTAAGACGAGTTGATACATACCTCTCTCGTCTCAGTGCGTGCACTCAATCGCTCTGTCTTGCGCGAAACTTTTTTAGCACTTAGCTTAGCCCAGTTCATTCAATATGGGCCAAGCAGAGAAGCAACCAAACACCTCCACGTTTTCCCTATTTAAATACAGTTACTCGCGTAGTGTAACTCGACCTAGGACGGTGACACAAAACAAAACGTTGCGCTTTTCTAAGCGTGTAAAATGGATAACTATATTGTATGGCGGAATACCATTGCAAGTGCTTGTAAGCACTTCGTCTTGGCGGAGTAATATCTTCACTCGTGAAAAATCCTCTCACCGGCCCCCGCTCCCTCTAGCGAAGATATTACTGCGCCAAGACGAAGTGCTTACAAGCACTTGCAATGGTATTCCGCCATACAATATAGTTATCCATTTTACACGCTTAGAAAAGCGCAACGTTTTGTTTTGTGTCACCGTCCTAGGTCGAGTTACACTACGCGAGTACCTGTATTTAAATAGGGAAAACGTGGAGGTGTTTGGTTGTTTCTCTGCTTGGCCCATATAGGGCTTGGGCGTCGTGACGTCATACTTGGCGTGGCGGCCATGTTGATGGCCTCGCGAATGTAAACATACAGCAAGTCGAACGAGGAGAAGCAGAGTTGGGAGAAAGAAAAAAGATGTTAAAATCCCGAAAAGGATGTGGAATTTACGGGGATACGTTAAATAGGGAAACCAGGGTCCAGTAAGTTATGTGGACAAATTTTCCTGTAAAATATCCCGTATTTTAATAACTTACTATCATAACATTAATGTTAGCCCTTCCATCGGACCTGTCAGTCTCTGTACTGTTGTCCTGTTGCTACCCCCTTGCCCTTCCAGAAAAACAGATGTTTTCAAAGCATCGTTTTGCTTACTTGAAGGCAACCTTAGCGTGATATTGGCCTTTTTTAGATAACAGCGTGGTTGTGAGAGCACGATTTCACGCCAATCTGTAAGCAAAGTCACGTTAGACCTAGCTTCACAACTCGCTTAGTTAATGCTGCAGTTTTGTAGTACGAATTTTTGCTGTCAGCAGAGGGATAGCAACAGAAAGATGAATGTTGAAATTGTAATTTTTCGGGATATTTTATAGGTAAATACTAAAACGGGAAGACAGCGGGAAAAGAGCTCAAATACATGAGAAACCCGGAAAAAACGGGAGGGTTGACAGCTACTAACTACACTTTTTTTTTGCCGATTTTGTCCACATACTGGTCCCTGGCTTCCCTATTTAACGTATCCCCGTAAATTCCACATCCTTTTCGGGATTTTAACATCTTTTTTCTTTCTCCCAACTCTGCTTCTCCTCGTTGACTTGCTGTATGTTTACATTCGCGAGGCCATCAACATGGCCGCCACGCCAAGTATGACGTCACGACGCCCAAGCCCTATTGAATGAACTGGGCTTTCAAAGTGTCACCGCGCGCCTGAGCGATTAAGTGCACGCACTGAGACGAGAGAGGTATGTATCAACTCGTCTTAGTTAAGGGAAAAACATAGTTTAATATGAAAACACGGTGGAGTATTCCTTTAAGGGGAACTTGTACAATTCAAAAAGAACATAGGACCAATGCAAAATACCATTGCATTTCAGTTAAAGGTGTAAATCTATGGAATAGCTGTCATGAGGAACTAAAAAAAAATATGTGGGGCACTTAATAAGTTAAAGAAACTATTTAAAAAATAATGCACTGAAACTATATGAAACCATTTAAAGAATGATAAATGAACAAGCTGCTTTTGTTGTATTTGGATTGTGCAACGGTATTGCACAGGAAATACTAATGTTTTTGTATTCTGTTTATATTTGTTTGTCAACATTATAATGATGTAAGACAATAATTATTTGTATTTTTAATTAAAATATGAGATGTTTTAAAAAGGTAGGCATTATAAGCAAGAGCTTCAGCCTACACCTCAGACTGTGCTGTTGTTTGTTAGCTCAACTGTGTCTGAAACTAAACTAAACATTTGTTAGGCTACTGTATAGGCCTATTTGTTAATCTTAGTTAATAATAATACAACTTTTAATTGTTTGTTCATGTTATGTCACAGTCAGTGCATTAACTAATGTTAACAAATACAACTTTTGATTTTAATAATGTTTTAGTAAAGGCTGAAATTAATATTAATTAAGATTAATAAATTGTGTAGAAGTGTAGTTCATTATTAGTTCATGTTAACAAATTTAACTAATGAAACCTTATTGTAAAGTGTTGCTGATTTCATGATAGCTAACACTTTATTGAATACATAGGCCTACAATTTATAACATCAACATAACTAAACATGAATTCCTCATAATTACCGACTTGATTCTCTGTTTTGTTTGGTAAAGTAAATAATAATTAGTTATATTATCATCATTTCCGAGAGAGGCTCTCTGACCGACTGCTGCTCTCCATCGAGTGAGATATTCCAAATAATTGTGAGGAAGTCATTAAAATATATAAAACACAACAGACAGACGGGTGCTGCTTTAAATACAGGTGATTTATTTTAAAAATAAATGTTTTTTTTTTTTAAGTGCCCTTTTTGGTCCTTCCGCCCCTGCCCCTGAGGAGGTCTGTGCACGCCACTGAGTCACAGGATAAGGAGTCCTCGTCGTCGAAAAAGTCCAAAATAGACCGTAAAAGGAAACGTGACCGGAGATTACAAAAACAAGGGCTAATGTCGGGATAGCTAATGCAGGAGAAAGCTTTTAAAAGAGACCCTGAAGTTGCCTGCTTTCTTCTCGACAGGTAAGTCAATGTTACGGTCTTAATTACAAGCTTTTTTTTTTCATTGCTTGGTTGTGTACTTTATTATATAGACAGAAGAACATTTATAGTAAAAGTTAAACAGGCTCTTTTATGAATAGCAGCTATTGAGTAAAGTAACATTAGAGAAGTTTTTTATTATATAGACAGAAAAAAAAACTATATAAGTTTTTTATTATATAGAGAAGTACTTTATTATATAGACAGAAGAACATTTATAGTAAAAGTTAAACAGGCTCTTTGATGAATAGCAGCTACTGAGTAAAGTAACATTAGAGAAGGCTCTGATGATGATGATATCTAACAATGCAAGTACTTCAAAAAATATAACGAGTAAAGAAGGCTTTATTACTACCTTAGTTAATGTTTTTCACAGTCAGTAATTCATACTGTAACATTCTTTTTTCGTTGTTTCAAGTTTCAGTTTGTTTTAAATAAACCTGTTCACCCGAAGAAAAACTCGAAGTGCTATTATAAGACATCCTGTCATAGCTTTTTGGTACATAACGGCTACCGTAGATGCAACGCGCATTTGAAAAAGTGAGGCGCTGGAGAGCATTATTCGTTTGAATGCAAAATATAATTTCACCACTAGATGGGAGAAATTCCTACTTAAGACCCAATGTTGTAAAGCATTTTTTTTAAAGCAGTTTTTTTTTTTAGGCTATCATAATTTTTATGAAGATCATGCAATCATGACCATGCCGATTACAGTATATGTCACTCAGGCTTCACTAAGGTGATTGGTACCAGACTATAGGCTAGACCATAGACTGCCATCAAGGCCTCAATGAAGGGGATTATGTGAACAGAAAGGGGGATTATGTGAACAGAAAGGGGGTTCACAATGTAAATGTGCAGCCCAGTTACTATTGTGATTCTTAATATTCCAGATTAGTAATATTATATCAAATAAAAAAAAAGGCAGTTGACTAAAATCTTCCATATCACAAAAGTGAAAGCAAAATGGCCAGGATCTATGCATGACTTAAGAATTTTCAGAGATTCACATTTATGCACATTATTTGAAAGTGGTAAGGAAAGTTCCACAATTAAATATCAAGCTCACTGCATTACATACACTTATACTGATCCTAACAGAACTGCATTTTTTTCATAGGTGATTATGACATGTTCCTGCCTGCAGACAGGTGTTTTATGACCCCATTGCCTGACCCAAACCAGTTACAATGCAGCTCTAGCCAGGACAAGGGCACACAATGAAATTAACTTTGGCTAACTAAAGGGAAGATTTCAGTGTCTGAAAAGTCTGAGGGTTGCACACCTGACAGGGCCTGTGACATTGTTGCATGTGCCATATTACACAACATTTCCCAAAAAAAACCCCACTTTTCATTGATTGTTTAATAAAAGACAAATATGCTTAGTTCCTTGAGTTTTATTTCAGTTGTTCTTTGTAAAGAAAAGCCAGTGGTAAAGTGCCTGCAACAAGAGATATTAGACACATGCCTCATGCAACAAATAAAAAGGAAAAGTTTGCTATACACTGCCCACCTGTAGGCCTATGTCTCCTCTGTCTGTGCAGACTCTTCTGTAGGCCTTTCTGTAGGAATCCTGCAACTTATATTGCAGCCATAAAGCATACAAGTATAAATTAAGTAAAGTTATTTATGCACTTGCAGGTAGGCTAGTTCCTCCATATGACAGTTATCTGAGAGGGTTTATTCACTGTCCAGTGCAATGGAAACAAATGGACATTACAATGTCTTATACTTTCTTTCCTTTGGAAAGTTAGAAAATGTCCACTTACTGCACATATTTCAGCCACCACTTTCTTGGGAACAGATACAAGTGTTTGTGTATTATGTAAAAGTGCACAAAAGAGGAAAACACAATGTCATTACAATGAACTACACTCAGGCAAAATATTTTTACATTAACATAAGTTTATCAGGTTTCACTTTCACAAGTCAAAGCAATTCATCATTACTCAAGATTTAACAGTTGAAATGACTATATACGGCCTTAATTTAATGCAGCAAAAATTATTTTACAGTGTAGGCTACTAAGATCTTTTCTTCTTTTTTTTCTCAGCCTTTTTCTTGGTTGCTTTTATAAACAGACAACCATTTATTTAACAGTGGCTTTTATAAAAGTGACTATAATATATTATATATAACTAAAAATTACCATTATGTAGAATATTTTTAATATATATTTTTTTAGTAATTTAATAATAATAAATAATAATAATAATACATTTAATAATAATAAATTTCTAGTAATTATGCAATTATTAAAATAAAAATAGGCTAATAAGTGATAAAAACATCTAACATGGCCACTTCTAACGGATTTAAATTGTCTGCTACTTTTTGCCAGCCCTCTCTCTTGGCTTTTGCAGACTTTGAGGTGTTCCCTGGCGTTTTGATTAAACATTAAAATTACGAATAAACTTCGACTATTAGTTCTTGCTCTGCTGAGGAGAAAAACTGACCCCACTCTTTGGCCACACTGAACAGCCAATAGCAGCGTTGCTGATCAATGTTTCTACTATCGATACATATCCCCTTTTAAACCATGAACGCGCAGTTAATCTCAGATAGACTGTAAAAAATAGCTCTCAATACTAATCATATCCGGCAAGTGTGTTCGAAGAACCTAATTAGCCAGATCATGATTTGCACGATGATATCATCTTGGATGTGTAATTTGATCTCGGATGTTTTAAGCAACGTACGAAGAACGGGCCCCTGGTGTCTGCCCACGTCACAACGAAATGGCTTATGACTCGTTTGAAAAAAGATTAATTTCATTGACTCAGAGCAGACTCTTGCTCCGTTTGTGTAGTACTATCAATATTATATACAACTAGTGCAAAATGCCCGTAAAAAATCAGTTTTTGTGTGTGTTTTTAGTAATTGTTGGTTTGGTGCGTTTGAGTGCTCATTGTAATTACACAGCAAAATTTCAGTGATATTTTTATTTGTGCATGGTAAAAAGCACACAGTGAACTCCGAGAAAACGCTATGCTTGAGCAAACAGTTTGTGAATAGGCTACTACAAATGATGCCCGTGAAAGAGACTGTGAACACATTGAATAGGATATGTTTAGCATAGGCTACTATTACACAGTAGCGATAACGTTAAGTGCTCCAGAATGAAATATAATATTCAGAAGTAAACAGCATAGCTGACTTCAGTGGCGTAACTTTGTTTTAAAAAGTGGGTGGGACGGGTTTTTTTTTTAAAAAACGGGGGGGGGGGGGGGGGGGGGGGTTTATGAATGCTAAATCATAAATCGATGTATGTACAATAACATTACGATGTCCAGCAATCGATTGAAATAGTGCATGGGTTTAATTTGTCGTTTAATGAGGTTTGATATATGTTGGTGTGGGTAAATCCGTTATAAGAATATGTATATTGAAATGGTTCAGTGGTAGAGCTTTTGCCAAGCGTGTCAGAGGTCGTGGGTTCTAATCCGCACTCGTATAAGTTTTTTTTTTTTTTTTTTTTTTTTTCTCATTAAAACCGATTATGTTTATCAGTGGTTGTATATCAGTCAAGCATACGTTTGTATGCATTTTGTTTTGTAATTTCACCGGAACGAATAGAGAGTCTCCACAACGGATTGAACACTGTGCGCGAGCCACAAGAGAACAGTATCCGCGCCTGTGTCTCTGATCGCAGCGCAACGAGCACTTTGATCACTTGATTTCAAAAACAACACATTTCAGTGCTAGGTCGCCTCTTACAAACGAACTAAATGAATGCTCTGCTAGTTAACTGGAGATGTTTTATTTATTTGTATTGGTACATTCGTGCCGCGAGATGTTTCAAAAGTGGTGGGGACAATATCGACCTTAGCAAAAAGTGGTGGGGACATGCCCCACCCGCCCCACCCGCAAATTACGCCTATGGCTGACTTATAGATTCAGTTTACATCCACAAATGAATAAGCGCGTCGCGATTCAGAGAGCAGTGCAAAGTGCCCGTGCAAAATCAGTTTTTGTGAGCTGATCGCCGTCAAAAAAGTTCAGGAGATATTTCTTAGTGATGTTTGATTTCAACCGTTTCAATATGATAGCATTTTGGAAAAAAAGTGTCATGAATTTATTGCATTTTTGGGGAAAAATAATCCGTTTTTATAATAGATCTTTGAAAATCCAAATCTGGATTTGAATTTTTTATGATATTATAACCTAAAGATGCTATGTGAAAGTTTTAAACAGAAAATAGTGGTTTTCATCTTGCCACTTTCTTGGTAAAGAAAACACATTTTTACTCAAATTAATCAAAATTGATTTATCACGTTCTGGAACCAAACTATAATATTCAGAAGTAAACAGTGTAGCTGACAGAGTGTTTATGTCAGAATGTTTATTTTTAAAACCACAACCTTCTTGGGGCTTCTTTGACCGATACAACCCTCTAATGTCAGAATGTTTATTTTTAAACCACAACCTTTTAAAAATGATATATTTAACGATATCTTTAGCATTTCTCATCCAAACAACGTCAAACTTGGCACTGCACTTACTCGTGCCCGTAGCAAGACACCTGTCAAGTTTGAAATCCATCGGACTAACGGTTCGAGAGATATGTGGTTAACAGACACACACACAGACAGACACACACACAGACAGACAGACGTTTCTGTAATTTATAGAGAGATAAAAAACAAACAAAAAAATTATTTAAATGTGAACTGGTTGAACTATGATTTGTCCTTTGTACCCCTGCTTCACTCTAGGGGCTCGTTCTTCGTACGTCGCTAACTCAGTTAGCAGGATTTGATTGTTGGCGATTTGGCATGATCTTGGATCGTTTGGTTCTTCGAAGCTCATCCTGGACTTGCTGTCATAGCAAAGATGCGCAAGCTCAAACCTGCTCGGGAGCAGGCTTATTTCATGTAAACAGGATTAGATCGCGGCTTCATAAGCGGAGTTGATACGGGAAGTCCAGCGCAGCGCGATAGTGCACTTTCTGAGATGTTTTTTTTTCTCGTGACTCGTTTTTTTTTTTTTTTTTTTTTTTTGGCATTTCCAAGCCACTTAAGACCCAATGTTGTAAAGCAGTTTTTTTTTAAGCAATTTTTTTTTTAGGCTATCATCATTTTTTATGAAGATCATACAATCATGACCATGCCGATTACAGTATATCACTCAGGCTTCACTAACGTGATTGGTAGGGGTCGGCAATAGGCGGCCCGCGGGCCAAAACTGGCCCGCCAGCAATATTTCCTGGCCCGCCGGATTATTTTGGATTATTTTTTTTATTTTTTTTCAGCCTATTTTTATTTTACAATAACGGTTTACAAATAGGCCCCGTGTATCATTCGTTACTTATTATTTACTCGGGTAGGCCTATAACACACTGATAAATAATATGTATTAGCCTACCTGATAAAAAATATTTGCACTAAATGCTGCACAAAACTCTTCCACTAGGCTACTTGAGAAAAGCCGTAGCCGCGCGGCGATTTCACCGCCGCATACTGTGTAAAACGCGCATGAATCATGCGGGATTCAATTTTAAAATATAAAGACGGTAGCGGTCGGAACTCTGTAGGTACCTATACTTTGGACGGAGCGGGCGGTCTGACTGACAATAGCCCACTCCCGACATCTTTTGACAGCGTATCCGCACTTCATTCTGACCACCTGTAGGCTCCTAGCTCTGAGGAGCTGTTTGGTACTGAAACCATTGTTAATAAATAATAAACAACATTATTTTTTTGCAAGGATGTTTGAAATAGTTGGCAGAAAATAGCATGCTTCATTTGTCAGTAGGGCAATATGGTTTTCGTTTATGTTGCTTAACAATTTGAGTGATAGGCTTTGTCCTATTTAATTTATTTATATTTCATTATTTTTTTCTGTGACATTTTTTTCTCTGCTGACAGTAGCCTACAATGTTAAAATAATATTTTATGTTGACACGAACACAAAGCATTTATAATTGTTATAGGCTGCTACTTAATCTCTCAAATTTCCGTTAGAGACATTTGAATGTGAGATTCTGGAAACTAGATCTAAATTTTGCGGACCCGTCAGGTCGGGAAATAATGCGGGTGTATTTTAATTGCTGAATTGAACCTTGTGGGAGCGGGACGAAAAGAAGAAAAAAAAAAAAACAGTCCCGCGCAGACCTCCTTAAACCATAGGTGTGTATGTGTGTGTGACAGTGTGTCCCGAATAAATAATAATAATAAAAAAGGAATAAAGTTCAAAAGTCGGACTGTAAGCAAATTAGGCATTGTATTGCTATTCACACCTTTATTAAAATAGCTGTAATATGTTAACACAATAGTACTTGATCTGTTTAAAATGATTTCATTGATATATGCAATGTAGACGTTAAGAGTATTCATTAAGACAGAGAATGTCTAATAGGAGACGGGCTCTGATTAAAGGGTCATTTCACCCATTTGAACATTGTTTTTTATTTAAAGTGGGTCATATATGTAGTCGAAATGTAAAATAATTTTTGAATTTGGTGCCTTCGTGACCGAGAAAAGACAAAAAATAACTTCAGAACGCATTTGTATGAAAGACAACAACTCCCACAATGCACCACATTGCACAGCTCCGCAAGCCACTCCCACTAATCCAGAAAGCGCATATCTGCCTATAAGAGAAATCACTCTTCCGTCTACAAGGCTAGCTACTACCAGAGCTTGAAATTCATTTCACATTCACACAAAATGTCTAGTTAGTTGGCGAACTCATATAGTGCATTACTCCTCGTTTGTATTTCTTTCGAAAAGGTGAATTATTGCATGGTACCTGGATGTTCAGTCAGAACATATGCGGTGCGAAACTAGGATAGTTCTCAACACAAACGTCCGTGTCCTCGTCTGATTCAGAGATTTCGTCCAGGAGAAATTGTCATCGTTGAAATTCTTTGCCGCAGACGGACTCTATCTCTGTGTTCGTAGCGGTTCGTAGCTGCATTGTGAGATCACCGGCGCCACCAGTCCGCCCTAACTCGAGCCAGTCCGGGCTCCTCGTCCGCGGCAGGCAGGTCTTCTGCCTCGGCTGCTCTTCGCTATAATGCGGCTTGTAAAGGTAGCCACAAACACCAGATTCAAGCATCAGACTTCCGAAATCCTCTTCTTCTACTATAGGCTGCCATCAAGGCCTCAATGAAGGGGATTATGTGAACAGAAAGGGGGTTCACAATGTAAATGTGCAGCCCAGTTACTATTGGGATTCTTAATATTCCAGATTAATAATATTATATCAAATAAAAAAAAGGCAGTTGACTAAAATCTTCCATAATCACAAATGTGAAAGCAAAAAGGTCAGGATCTGTGCATGACTTAAGAATTTTCAGAGATTCACATTCCTGCACATTATTTGAAAGTGGTAAGGAAAGTTCCACAATTAAATATCAAGCTCACTGTATTACATACACTTATTGATCCTAACAGAACTGCATTTTTTCATAGGTGATTATGACATGTTCCTGTAGACAGGTGTTTTATGACCCCATTCCCTGACCCAAACCAGTTACAATGCAGCTCTAGCCAGGACAAGGGCACACAATAAAAATGAACTTCAGCTAACTAAAGGGAAGATTTCAGTGTCTGAAAAGTCTGAGGGTTGCACTGCACACCTGACAGGGCCTGTGACATTGTTGCATGTGCCATATTACACAACATTGCCAAAAAACAAACAAACAAAAAAAAAAAAAAAAACATTAAATGTTTAATAAAAGACAAATATTCTTAGTTCCTTGAGTTTTATTTCAATTGTTCTTTGTAAAGAAAAGCCAGTGGTCTAGTGCCTGCAACAAGAGATATTAGACACATGCCTCATGCAACAAATAAAAAGGAAAAGTTGGCTATACACTGCCCACCTGTAGGCCTATGTCTCCTCTGTCTGTGCAGACTCTTCTGTAGGCCTTTCTGTAGATGTGGAATCCTGCAACTTATATTGCAGCCATAAAGCATACAAGTATAAATTAAGTAAAGTTATTTATGCACTTGCAGGTAGGCTAGTTCCTCCATATGACAGTTATCTGAGAGGGTTTATTCACTGTCCAGTGCAATGGAAACAAATGGACATTACAATGTCTTATACTTTCTTTCCTTTGGAAAGTTATAAAATGTCCACTTACTGCACATATTTCAGCCACCACTTTCTTGGGAACAGATACAAGTGTTGGTGTATTGTGTAAAAGTGCACAAAAGAGGAAAACACAATGTCATTACAATGAACTACATTCGGGAAAATGTGATCAATAACTCATGGCAAAATATTTTTACATTAATAGTTTATCAGTTTTCACTTTCACAAGTCAAAGCAATTCATCATTACTTTTAATGCGGCCTTCATTTAATGCCGCAATATTTGTACAATTATTTTACAGTGTAGGCTACTAAGATCTTTTCTTTTTTTCAGCCTTTTTCTTGGTTGCTTTTATAAACAGACAACCATTTATTTAACAGTGCCTTTTATAGAAGAGAAGAGACTATAATATAACTAAAAATTACCATTAGGCTGTGTAGAATATTTTTGTACTTCACTTTTATTTGTTCCCATGTTCTAGTGTGGTGAATCTGACATTACAATGAACAAAGTAGCCCAATTATGCAATTATTAAAATACAAAAAAGGCTAATAAGTGATAAAAACATCTAACATGGCCACTTCTAACAGATTTAAATTGTCTGCTACTTTTTGCCAGCCCTCTCTCCTGGCTTTTGCAGACTTTGTGTTCCCTGGCGTTTTGATTAAACATTGAAATTCCGAATAAACTTCGACTATTAGTTCTTGCTCTGTTGAGGAGAAAAACTGTGCGCGCTCTTTGGCCACGCTGAGCAGCCAATAGCAGCGTTGCTGATCAATGTTTCTACTATCGATACATATCCCCTTTTAAGCCAGCGCATGAACGCGCAGTTATCTCAGATAACTCAATCCAGCGATACTAATCATAAACAACAGGTGAGTTCGAAGAACCCAATTAGCCGGATCATGATTAGCACGATGATATCATCTTGGATGTGTCATTTGATCTCGGATGTAAGTAATAAGCAACGTACGAAGAACGAGCCCCAGGTTTATGAGTTGACTGGCCCTTTAAGAAGCGTCGCCTGTGTTTCCACTACTACACGACAACACACAATACAGCAGCAGCACAACACAAGCCTCTACCGAGCGAAACAGTCCATCATCCACAGGCTGCATATCCAATGACGAACATATCCATTTTCAGTAACATCTTTTTTTTTACTGTAACAATGTAGTAGATGACAGAAGAATTCGTTTAGACTATATTATTATCATCGTTAGCTTAGCTTTCTTACATCATCATCAGCAAAGGGAGATTCTAGTAACGTTAGTGGCTAACGGCTATCAGATCCAACAACAGAGCTTAACCAAAAATGTGCAAATAGAAGTGATGCCCCTCCACCGCGTATGACCAAAGGTACTATCAAGCGCAACAGGACTGGTAGCAATCGACGTCAAGATGATGAAGAAAAAGAAGTTTAAGTTCAGAGTGGATTTTGAGCTTGACGAGCTGTCTTCGGTTCCGTTCGTGAACGGAGTTCTGTTCTGTAAAGTCCGCCTGCTCGACGGCGGATTTTCAGAGGAGTCATCGCGGTAAGGAGGCTGTTAAATGTGGAGGAATTAAGATGGGTATTATTTTGGGAATAGGTGATATTGAGCTGCTTTCATTCTGTATTAACGTTACTTTCTAATAAAGCATAACCAAAACATAAAACGTTAGGCTATTCATTCATATTGAGAATCAGAAATTAGTGCACATGCAGTAGTACGTATATATTCAGAGCTGGGGGACGAAGGGTCTGTGTTAAAAGGTGTAAAGATTGTTAGTTGTTTACGTTCGTGTGTAAGAGATGTAACGTTACATTAAGTTACTTAGGTCAAGACTGATGTGGTCTGATCATTTCAAAGCAAGTTTAATGGTGAATTCATTTTGTCATGCTAGATTAGTAATGTAGGATTATTTTACATATAATGTCCATATTATGTGGAATTTACTCAAAATGAATTAATTTCATGTAGATTTTTAGCCAACTTTAGGTTGTCAAAAACCTAAAGTTTATGTGTCAAAACCCTTGTCCAAACTACTCAAATATCAGAATGCAAGTCGTATTTTTATATAGCCTACAAATGAAGTTTAAACCGTCATAGCTTATGAATAATTACACCATGCTTGACCTTAACCTCATCATGCATTAACATTTATCAATCAACCACATCCTGTATGCTGTTTGTGCTTTATTTTTTTAAGCAGTTCTTGAGCTGAGTCACTTCAGGCCACGCATTAAAACAGTATGTGTGTGTGTTTGATATGCGAATGAGCTGTTCTGTTCTCAGACCTGCACACAGGTTGACCTCCATGCAGTATGTTAATGCATCACAGGTTTAAATGTAGAGCAGCAAAGAGAACTGTTCAGTGTTACAGATTATTTCTGCAGATGAATTTCTTGTAAATGTGACAGTCAAGTGCTGGAACCTCCAGTGTTATGTTTAATTTATTCATGTTTTTGGCATAAAGATTATTTTATCCAGGGGTTATACAGGGGTTGGACAATGAAACTGAAACACTGGCTAATATAGTATTGGAGGTTTCACGCCCATATATGCGCGGCCTAGTGGCCAATCTTCACTGATCACAATTCCATCAGTAAGCAATAGCACAGCTTTACATAAAATATTGCAATCCACACAAAATAATATGAGACATATCAGAGTTCAAAAGAGGACAGATTGTTGGTGCTCGTCTTACTGGCTCATCTGTGATCAGGACAGCAAGTCTTTGTGGTGTATCGAGAGCTATGGCATCCAGGGCAATGTCAGTATACCACTACGTGACGAACTACATCCAACAGGAATAACTGTTGACACAAGAGGAAGCTGTCTGAAAGGGATGTCCAGGTACTAACCTGGATTGTAGGGGTGGGAATCACCAGAGGCACCACGATACGATATTATCCCGATACTTGGGTCACGATACGATATTATTGCGATTTTAAACATATTGCGATATTCTGCAATATATTGCAATTTATTACCTTTTTCCAAATTCAAATTATGTCCGCAAAGGAAAACTGTCAACATCTGTTTGTTCATGTCACATCAATTTTAATAATCTCCGTTAATAATCTGCGTTAATAATCTGTTACACAGAACTTTATTAAATATTAATCAAAAATGATTCACACCTTCACAAAATCCAAACATTCAGTGTAAGAGTAAAACAATGACATAACATTATTTATAGTAAGTTTATTTGATTCACATCTTATTTAGAGTTTTGACCTCGACAACCCAAATCCATTTACCGCAAACAGTCTAAACTAAAAGATTGTTTTGGTTGAATCGGTTCAAAGGAGTAGTTCGCGAATCAGACGTGTCATTAGCGGACTTGTACAACGCGTGTGATTATCCCGGCAGTCAGGACATCGCACAAGATTTGTCAACACAGAAAACATTTCATCATTGGATTTTGTTTTGTTTATTGAAAGTGTTTTTCATGTCAGCTGAATGTACGGAACGCTTTTCAGAGAAGATAAGGCAACGTAAAAGTTTTTCTTCTTTTTTTTTTTGCACAACACCCAGCAGTAATTCAGGGAAAAAATACCCGAATGCTGCACGTGAAACTTCGGTCTTCCGATCTTTTACCATCGTGTCAATTCTCAATTGATTTTGATTAATATGCGCGAGGGAGCGAGAGTGAGAGAGAGCAAGACAGTTTGAAGACGGCGAGGGTGCGCGCGCGCGACCGGGGCTCTCTCTCTCTGCTCGTTCTTTCAGTAATATGCGCATTATCGCAAGCGCAGCAGTCATGTACATCACTCACCGATCAAATAAGGCTTTGGCGAGACAAAAAATTGCTTGTGAGAGAGACGCGTGAGTGACAGAGAGACGGAGGGAGAGCAGGGAAAGAAAATGCCGCTGAATGAATATGCTGCGTGTTTTAAATTGCGTAAACATTTTTTTATAACGAAACGCAATATGTGGCCGGTGTTGATTCTGTGGCGCACCGCCACGAATTAGTCTATGTGTGGGATTTCTTTCTCTGATGCTGCCATGTTTATTTTATCTACGTCCTCCAGCACGCTGACAGTGGGACTCGTAAATTTTGGGGCATCTCGCCCGGGGGGCGGGATTACGTCCTGCGTCACATCTCTCTGGGTTCTCGTCGACCAGGCCACCAGGGTCAGCGCGCACCATAGCGCACACAGGCAGGCACGGAACTAGCTAGCGAACCTAGGTCTTAAATCTAATAAATTATGTTTTTTACAACACGTTTTTTGACGGAAAAGTGATGTTTAATTTCCATAGTCTTTGTTTAGTGAACGAAAGCGAAATCAGGAATTGCGGTCTTTCAGTTTGTTTATCGTTACCTAGCTACCAAGGGTTTAAGTTGTACAAGATGTGCTGTAGCCTTAATTACAATGGCCAAGTCGCGTTTCATATTAACAGATGAATAGGCTTCGCTCAGTTTATTAAATACATCCAACCTGAAATGTCTCTTACAAACTATGAAGGGACAATGAATCAATACACTGACATGGCAATGCTAGACAGCTAGCCTACTTTGTTTGCACAGTCCTACCGTGATTTTGTCACTCTTCTCTCCACTCCTAGACCTACGTCTGGGAAACTTTTACCTCGATAAAGTTAGGCCTACTTATTGTATTGCAGAAAAGAAAAGTAAACTTACAGTAAACTCCAGTTAACCAGTTCATGTTTCTTCTTTAGGTGATTCAAGCAGTAACGACTAATTAGACTCAATACTGCTATTACAGGTGGAATTATGAAATAGAAACAGGCCTTAATGCAAGATTTTAGTCATGTCATAACCATAGACTGTGGTCTAACACAATAAATAGAACATTTAATTAATAAGTTAATCAATAAGTCAGGACAGCCCATTCATGCAGGTAGTGAAATAGTTCAATCAAATACAAATACACAGTAAAAAAAAAAAAAAAAGTCGTTGTTAACCTTAACCCGTTATCAAGTCAATTAAAAAATATATTTCATGGTGTGCATGGTGTGTTAATTGTTTATGTATGGTGTGTATGTTTTTTTTTTTTTTTTTTGTAATACAATGTTTTCAACATAGGGAAATATATACAGCATTTGTCAAAATTTCCCATAACCTTAACCGACTTGACCTTTTTCAAGTCGAGCCCGAAGCAAACAGCATAAATTTGTAGCTATCGCGAGAGCCGGGATCGAACACGGGTCTCAAGCGCGAAAGCCTAAGATTCTGCCACTGAGCCACAGGGGGAAAACACATTAACTTTTGGTCAGCGCGAGCATAAGAAAGCATATACGACATTGAGAGCTCTTCGCACTCGGGAGTGCGGTGACGGTTGGAAAAACTATAGAATCTTTGACGGGTCCCCGCTGGTGCGCGCTGACCCTGGTCGACGAGAACCCGCATGAGAGATGTGACGCAGGACGTAACCCCGCCCCCCGGGCGAGATGCCCCAAAATTTATGAATCCCCGCTGACAGTCAACCCGACAGTCACCCCGCTGACCTCACCAGAAAACAAACAGCACCATCTAGTGGACTGAATGAGCAATTGATTTTTAGCATTCTACTACCAAAGTTAAATTCTCATGTGTAATTTAAATAATAAAAGATCGATACTTGGCGCCCGTGTATCGATACAGTATTGCCACAGAAAATATCGCGATACTATGCAGTATCGATTTTTCCCCCACCCCTACTGGATTGTATCCAAAAAAATATAAACCCAACTCACTGCAGAATTAAATGAGCACCTCGACTCTCCTGTTCACCAAAACTGTTCGTCGGGAGCTCCACATCCACTGTGTCAATATTCATGGTCGGGCTGCTATAGCCAAACAACCTTTGGTCACTCTTGTCAATGCCAGAGTTTGGATTAATTTGTTCCAACAGTGCAAATCCTGGGCTGTGGACAATGTGAAACATGAATTGTTCTTTGAGTTCACCTTCTCTGGTGTGGAGAAGCCCCAAAGAGGTTTAACCTCTTTTGCTGTTGCTGCCCAGAGTAAAGCACAGGGGTGGATCAGTGATGGTTTGGGCTGCAATATCATGGCATTCCCTACTGTGCTTGATTACTTGACAACTGTTCTGGAAGAGGAATCCCTCTTGCCACTGTGAAGAACTTGTATCTGTCATTCCCAAGACAAAATGATTCTGGATTGGCTGCAAAAAGAGACTCTGCACAATACTAATAAATGATTGTGGTCTAAAACCACAAAATATAATAATAAAATTAATTAAAAAAAAGTATTGACAGATCATTTTATTGTTGATTGGTCGGGTGTGTGGTCTTGTCGTTTTTTTAAAATTATTTAGTTAGTTAAATAGTTAGAGTTATATTAGAGTTACCTTACATAAAGTTATATTTATGTTACCTTTCATTTTTGAAACTATTTTTGCACACACAATGTGTTAGATTTGTTATATAGACTTGTGCACTGATCAAGATGTGCAATATCCAATTAATCAATAAAATGGAGACAATTAATTGATCCCTTAAAAAACTATTTGTACAAAATCAGCTGTCTTTTCCCTCTCAGTTTGTCTGTGTTCTGCTGCAACGTTTGTCATTCACTCGCTTTTGGAGCTCCGCAATACAAAGGCTTCCCACAGTTCAATATTAACGTGTCAGGCAGTGACAGTGGGCTGTCAAACTTCACCATGACAACATTCTCCTCAAAGCATCTCCCCCACAATACATAAGCAAGTAGCTTATTCATCCATACAGAAAGAGAGTTGTAGACTAACACTGCAGCAGCTTCCCAGCAAACATTGGTCCGACGGCAACGTCGTGTCCCTGGCCAAAAATAGTCGCGGTAGGACGGCATAAATCGGTAAAAATATGTAACACAGAACATTTCCTAAAAATGCATTCAGATACATTTGTACATGTCTACAGTTCTCTGGGGTTGCATGTATAATTGTTATTTTGACTTTTAGCTACGTGTAGTTCAATATAGGGACATCCCGCGTGACGTCACGCCATTTGGAGCAGCCATTTTGACGGAATAGAAAATGCTAAACCGCCGGTGATACTCATAGACAGTATAAACAGAGACGGGCTCTGGTATAAACTACATTGATCCTGCAGCTCGTCGCGATATTCTATCATGCCCGAGCGATGCTGTGCAGTTGGATGCGATCAGATACGTGATCATACTAAAGGAATAGGCCTATCTTTATACCGTATCCCGAAAGAAACAAAACGGAGAAACAAGTGTTGGCGGCAATATACAGGCAAAACGCTGATGGTGGTGCTTGGCTTCCAACTGTTTGTGATATAAGGTACAAGAAGAAAAATGTAACAAATAATAAAAGTGCATGTAAAATATACAATAAAGTTGAGATGAAATTAGACAAGGTTACTTGACTTTTTACGTCTATTCAGTTTTTGTAACATGTCCATGACAACCGATAGCCTGCTTTTGTATGCTTTTAATGAAGCTCTGGTGTAGCGTGATGGGAAGTGAATAAGGTAACGTCAGCTGTAAATGTCACCGAACTCAATGTCAGGAAGTTTTTCTACACATTAAATGCCTGTAAAAAGAACTTGCGGTGCTTCATATGGATCTATGATTCCTATCTTCCTCTTGTATACTTGATATATATTTGTGTGATGCTAATAAGTGCGATGACATGACGTGAAGAGTTAGCTGAAGCTAATAATAGTGGTGGAGGAAAACTCGATTCTGTTCAGTATCGAGATATTTTGCGCACGCAATTATATCAATACTGTAGCGCAAAGTATTGCAATATTTAGGCTAATTATAAAACAATTATACTAATAATTATATTATTAGTATAATAATATACTCCCTAATATATTACCCACCCCTAATAATAGATCTATTGCCATTAGACAGTCCATAGACAGTATAGCCAATGTGAGTAGCTGACGGATGTATACCGTCAAAATGGCTGACACACGGCTAGGGGTCACGTGACTGGGAGATCCCTATAGTGCACAGATACTCAACAGGCGGCCCGCGGGCCGCATCCGGCCCATCGGCATTAATTTCATGGCCCGCGTCATGCAAAAGATGAACGCACTTTTTTTTATAATTTGAGCTCAAAAGTTACGCGAATATTAGACAGTGTGATTTTTATCTATATAATTGCGGACGGTCGATAATCCGTTGGTCGATTAATAAAAAGAAACATTCATCATCATCATTGTGATGTGTGTGGAATGTTTAGTGATAGTGCAGCAGATTAGTAAAAAAATCGTTCACTTTGGTATAGAAGCATGAAATTTGGCACAGATACTCTCTAAGGGCCACTATTTTGGAAAAAGGCGTTGGCCACTCAAAAATTCAATATGGCGGCCATTTTTCAAAATGGCCGCCATTGCTATTCAATGCTTATTATATCAATTATTCAAACAGTGATCCAAGCATAACATTTGATACAAAAATACTCTCTAAAGGACATGTTAATAGAAAAAGATGCTTGTCCCTCAAAAATTCAAGATGGTCGCCATTTTTAAAGATGGCCACTGTTCCTGTCGAATATTAAGGTGAGACATGGCAGGCAAAAACATTGTTTTTTTTTTTACTGGTCAATTTTGAGATTTTTGGATATTTGTCTTCAATAACATGTCTTCTTTCAGACTGTGGTGAAAAAAAGTCCAAAAAACACATTTAGATCTTTATTTTACTACACTTTGTCTGTTTGCGCCTGTAGATATTGCGTAAATTCAACAAAAGTTGTCGTTGTAAATCCTCCTGCCGATCCGCGATCTCTGTCTGCTCTCTGTCTTCACAGGCATCGCTGGAAAGCTCTCTCTTCACTGCACAATGCTGTCGGATCCAAATATGGTCATTTCCTTTTTATCAGCAGCCAATCGCGAAAGTAAAAGGGCTGAATGCGCAATCTCATTGGCTGATGATAAATCTTTAAAGCCTGTTTTCTCAAAATTACCTTTCTCTCATACTCCAAGTCTGAAATCTCCACTTCAGTAGCACCTATATACACCAATCTTTCCAGTCTTGTACCTAGTCATATTATGAAGACATTTACAGAGGGATCTGTAAATATATTTTTCCTAGCCTGATTTATATAACATTTTATTCCAAAAAACATGGCGAAAATCATTTTTTAAGGCTATTGACAGTATATTATGATTTACAGGATAACAAAAGTAGATATCCATAAATGCCTCTGTATTTTTTCCCCATCTAATATGTGAACACAATGAAAAAATAATTTTTAATCTGGCTTTATCCAATACTCAGATTTCGTTTTTTTAAATATATACAAATTAGCGCATATTTAATTAGATATTGCCTAATTTGCTCATTTAAACATTAAATTACAGAAAACTTTTAATACATTTTTTTCTCATCTTAATGTAGGTAATCAACTGGGAAAGTTTCATGGTGATATCTGCTAGTTTTTAAATTTTTACCCTATTCACCCGTAGTGTCTCGCCTTAATTATTTAAATTGTTAAAATGGTGATGCAAGCATACAATTAGGCAGAAATACTCTTCAAGGAACACTCTTTTGGAAAAAGGTATGTGCCACTCAAAATTTCAGGATGGCCACCATTTTCAAGATGGCCACCATTTCTGTCAAATAGTTATAATGTCTGCTTTGTCTGCCTCCTCTTCTTTGACCTGTCCAGCTTAGTTAAACTTGCCAGGGATATGAAATCCCCGCCGGCATAGCTCTCAGGTTCAATGGAGTTCATACACAAGCCTCTCCACCACGGCAAGGTGTAGTCCACAGAGAGGAAGGGCCACTGTTAGAAAAAAGGATACGCTACTGGTACAGGTTGCACATACAGTGGGGAGAACAAGTATTGGATACACTGCTGATTTTGAAGGTTTTCCTACTTACAAAGCATGTAGCGGTCTGTAATTTTTATTATAGGTACACTTCAACTGTGAGAGACGGAAATCCAGAAAATCACATTGTATGATTTTTAAATAATTAATTTGCATTTTATTGCATGACATAAGTATTTGATCACCTACCAACCAGTAAGAATTCCGACTCTCTCAGACCTGTTAGTTTTTCTTTAAGAAGCCCTCCGGTTCTCCACTCATTACCTGTATTAACGGCACCTGTTTGAACTCGTTACCTGTATACCTGTACACAAACTCAATCAAACAGACTCTAACCTCTCCACAATGGCCAAGACCAGAGAGCTTTGTAAGGACATCAGGGATAAAATTGTAGACCTGCTCAAGGCTGGGATGGGCTACAGGACAATAGGCAAGCAGCTTGGTGAGAAGGCAACAACTGTTGGCGCAATTATTAGAAAATGGAAGAAGTTCAAGATGACGGTCAATCTCCCTCCATCTGGGGCACCATGCAAAATCTCACCTCGTGGGGCATCAATGATCATGAGGAAGGTGAGGGATCAGCCCAGAACTACACGGCAGAACCTGGTCAATGACCTGAAGAGAGCAGGGACGACAGTCTCAAAGAAAACCATTAGTAGTAACACACTACGCCGTCATGGATTCAAATCCTGCAGTGCACGCAAGGTCCCCCTGCTCAAGCCGAAGCATGTCCAGGCCCGTCTGAAGTTTGCCAATAACCATCTGGATGATCCAGAGGAGGAATGGGAGAAGGTCATGTGGTCTGATGAGACAAAAATAGAGCTTTTTGGTCTAAACTCCACTCGCCGTGTTTGGAGGAAGAAGAAGGATGAGTACAACCCCAAGAACACCATCCCAACCGTGAAGCATGGAGGTGGAAACATCATTCTTTGGGGATGCTTTTCTGCAAAGGGGACAGGCCGACTGCACCGTATTGAGGGGAGGATGGATGGGGCCATGTATTGCGAGATCTTGGCCAACAACCTCCTTCCCTTAGTAAGAGCATTGAAGATGGGTCGTGGCTGGATCTTCCAGCAGGACAACGACCCGAAACACACAGCCAGGGCAACTAAGGAGTGGTTCCGTAAGAGGCATCTCAGGGTCCTGGAGTGGCCTAGCCAGTCTCCAGACTTGAACCCAATAGAAGATCTTTGGAGGAGCTGAAAGTCCGTATTGCCCAGCGACAGCCCCGACACCTGAAGGATCTGGAGAAGGTCTGTATGGAGGAGTGGGCCAGAATCCCTGCAGTGTGTGCAAACCTGGTCAAGAACTACAGGAAACGTATGATCTCTGTAATTGCAAACAAAGGTTTCTGTACCAAATATTAAGTTCTGCTTTTCTGATGTATCAAATACTTATGTCTTGCAATAAAATGCAAATTAATTACTTAAAAATCATACAATGTGATTTTCTGGATTTTTGTTTTAGATTCCGTCACTCACAGTTGAAGAGTACCTATGATAAAAATTACAGACTTCTACATGCTTTGTAAGTGGGAAAACCTGCAAAATCAGCAGTGTATCAAATACTTGTTCTCCCCACTGTATCTGCGAGAGGGAAGGCGGAAGGACCATCAGAATTAAGACTGGTTTCAACAATATAGGTGACCAGTTCAGAAAGAGCCATAAGAAAGATGGCTGGTTGAATCGTTTCACTCTGTGACTCTTTCTCAAGCCTTCTGAGGTGGAGTTTCTCTCTGTTGTAAAGATGAATGAGACACAAATGATGGTATTTCAGCTCCTGTGCAATGGCATCAGCACCACTTAGTTGAGACAATAATTTAGCATCATTCAGTGTTTGTGCACATTCATGTAGTCTGTCATTCAGTTGCAGTGTCATTACCTGACGTAGGTCAGATTCAGGAGATATGTTATCACAAAAAAAGCAAACCTGATCATCTAGACTTTTCTGCATCATGGTTCTGCGATGCTTTGTTTGGCCTTCATCTGTCTCACTACATTGAGCATCGGATTGTTGCTTCTGGGCACGAAGTAACTTTGTGTTGTTGAACCGAAGTCGACAATTGTAGTGATACTTTGCTTGGTTCCTTCTCAAAGTAGCTTCTATACCACCACCAGTCGTTCCAGGTCCAGGGTCATTGGCATTTTGTTCATCTTGTGAAAGAGTGGAATGTTGGTGGCAATCATTTTATAGCCATCATGTTGAGAAACATGATGGGTAGGTGGTGATTGGAGGGGTTCCTTTGTGTCTGTCTGACAAAGACAACATTTCATCCAATCAGTTGGCCTCTTGGCTGACATGGGATTTTCATTTGCCATTTTGGAGGTTTGTTGTCTGATTAAGGCCGAGGGGTTATCCTTTTACCACCTCAATCATAGACATAGTACACATTCAGGTATGGGATACAACTAGGTACGGGTCACCTACACCTAGCCCGATCATTCATCCAGTGCCATTTAAGTCCCGTGTGATCTGTACACCTTCCAGGTAAGCATACATGAACAAGTCATGTATTGCCCCGCTTACCCTTGGCTCGGCTCTCCCACGCTGGCACAACCTGTCAATTCGGGTGCGGTTTAGGGACACTAAACTTAGCTATACTATTACTACTAGTCAAGAACTACAGTGAAAGTAAAACTAGATCAGCTGATACTGAATCCCATGCTGAGTTCCACAGCAGTGAAGTCACCAGTGTGCCCTGGTTGTGTAATGACGTTCACACTATTAAACAAAACCTTCCTTAACATTAAATTGAGCTCTGACAGAAATGGTGGCCATCTTGAAAATGGTCGCCATCTTCAATTTTTGAGTGGCACACATCTTTTTCCATGATAATGTTCCTTTAAGAATATTTGTACCAAATTTCATGATAGCATCACCATTTGAAAAAAAAAAATTAAGGATTCAAGAAAAATGGCGGCCATCTTGAAAAATGGCGGCCATCTTGAAAAATGGTTGCCATCTTGAATTTTTGAGGGACAAGCACCGTTTTCCAAAAAAAACATTCTGAAGAGAGTATTTTCACAAAATGTTATGCCTACATCACTGTTTGAACGATTGACATAATGAGCATTTGACAGAAATAGCGGCCATCTTGAAAAAATGGCCGCCATGTTGAATTTTTGGATGGCCAGCGCCTTTTTCCCAAAGAGTGACCCTTAGAGAGTATCTGTGCCAAATTTCATGCTTCTATACCAATTTGAACGATTCTCTTGAAATATGCCATTAATCTGCTGCACTATGAGACTTTAAATAGCTACTTGATATCTCCGAAATGTACCATTAACTTGCTAAGCGCAACAATAGCAAAACAAGCGGTAAAACTGTCAGGCAACTTGTGTGTGCGGCACGCTATGCATAGCTCGTGCATTCAGAGCTGCGCACTTTCACAGCTGATTCGGGTGACGTTAGAGCTGATCCGCGCATCTCTACTGCAGTGTGTAATTAGCCGATGATCCTCTTAACAGCATAAAAAACAAAATTATTTTCAAAGTGTCAATGGGTTATAAACAGTAGCAAAAAGCGCTCCCATTACAATTACGAGCTGTCAATACGTCAATGAGTTTGCGACACTCTTGCAAAGCCTCCAGTTTTAACCTGCAGTTTTGTTCGGAACGGGGCACGGCTCGCATGAAAAACTGATCAAAGCTGCTTTTGAGCGAATTCTGGCAAACTTAAAAGTTATATGTAGCCTACTGGGATAATAGTTGGCCTAGTATTAGTATACTAATAATAATAGCCTTATAAATTTGTAAAGCGACCCTGTATAACGTCATCTAAAGAAAACATATAATAAATAATTGAACATTTGATGTAGGCAAATTGCCTATATATAGGCCTAATCAATAATTGTTAAATATTTAAATATAAAGATAATATATGAAGAGCTCTTTTCCAAAACGCGATAAACGCCATTTTTAAAGAAAGGTTTGTGCTTTCTGTTTGAGGTCTCTGTGAAAGTTTGAAAGTCTTTTAGTGCCGCTCACGTCCGTAATGGAGAACTGTCACGTAACATTGTTTTTGCCTCATAAATGCAAACACGAAAAATAAAAGACAAAAGACTTTTTAAAAAGATTTATAGCGTTTTGGGGGGAAAAAAGGATGGATTTATAGCGTTTTGAAAAGAAAAAAAAATTAACTCTGTTTGAATATGAACTTATATTAAGATAGGTAATAAACTGAATTTCTATATAAGTAAAAACTGTAAATATTGTCATAAATAAAGTTTTATGATGCAAGTTGTAATTTGTGGCCCTTCACATTTAATATGGTTTAAATGTGGCCCCCTTGGCATCTGAACTTGAGTACCCCTGCTATAGTGTATCGGGTGAGAGGACGTCACCTGGCGACGTCTTTTACACGTGCATTTATAGTCCATCATGACCCTCCATCATGGAATCCTTGTGAAATATGCAAAAGCTGTGCTTAATCCTTGCATGGTTAATACTGTAAAAATTAATTTAATTGCCCAAGTAGTTTTTAAGAGGTTGTGAAGACGTCCACTGACGTCCTTTACACGTCAAGGCTGTGAATAGACGTCCACTGATGTCTTTTACACGTCTAGTCAAGCAAGACAGAAAAAAAACCCAGGAATTATCTTTATGAAATACACAAATTGTATACAAAGTAAATATATTTACTTTATCTTGTTTAAATAAATTATAATCACACAGTTCCTAGTGTGGTTAAGTGAATGCAAAGCCTCTGCATTTTAGTCATTATTTCAACCTGTAGCCTACCTGATACGTTGTGTGTGTTTTTTTTATTATTTTTTTTTTTTATGGAATGTATGCATATACATGTAAAACAGAAATATATCTGGTCACCATTTATGTCTGAGTTGGATGTAATTGCCAAAACTGTGCTGCCAAGATGTAACAAAAGATCTCCCGACATTACCAAATCCCGCGATAGGTTAGATTATCTCACGAGATGTTAACGCGTTTTCCCCATAGACTCACTCCGGAACACTGAAGTTTGAACAACCACGGAGAGAGGAGGAATTGAGGCCCATTTTATTAGAAATCTGTTGGGTACGTACATTTTGTATTATTAGATTCACGTGCTAGAGTTTTACTTGTTTGACATGAATGAACCGAAAGAAATGATGCCCACATTGTCAACTGAAATTGGCTAACTGAGTTTGGCTAAAATTAGCTAGTAGGCTAAAAGTTAATTTGAACTTATACAACGGTATACCATAGTATAAAGTATGTTTAATGATACAGTCAAAGTTATTACTGTAAATTATTAATGTAGCCTTTTGAGAGTTTCTTTCAGAAAGTAAATTATCTGAAGTAGAATGAAATTAGCTGGATTTGAACATGTATGTTTTCAGTAACTGCTTTAAAAATATTTTGTAATTTTAGAATTGCTAAACATGTCTATTCAGGGGACATCACAGCCCACCTGTCTTTATCAGAAATGTCCTGTTCACTTTCTCACTGTTACACACCTAGTTAAGGGTCTTTCTCAAGGGCACCACAGTGGTATTGAAGAGGCAGGGGACAAATGCTGTTTTGAATTTAGCTGAAGACCATAAAAATATTTTGAAAATAAGTGCATGTCATTTACCTCATTTTTAATTTTCATTTATTTTAAAAAGAAATATATTCTCTTCCCTTAGATGCTGTGAAGAGGTGGAGCCCACATGCTACAGACACTGAAATTGATGCAGCAATGGCAGAACACCTGAAACACGCTCCTGGAAGAGCTGGGGGTGGTGGATACAAAAAATGAGCCAAACAATGTGTTTAAGGGATAGTTCACCCAAAAATGAAAATTGTCATCATTTACTCAACCTCATGTTTCAAACCTGTATACCTTTCTATGCTAAACACAAAGATATTTAGAAGAATGTTTGTAACCAAGCAGATGTCGCTTCCCATTAATAATCATTTTTTCTCCAATAATGGTAGTCAGTGGATGCTCTATTTGCTTGGTTACAAACATTCTTCAAAATATCTTCTTTTGTGTTCAGCAGAAGAAAGAAACTCATACAGGTTTGGAATTTGGTGAGTAAATTACATAATTTTCATTTTTGGGTGAACTATCTTTATATAATAATTCAGTATTTTGCTATTGGTATTTAGTTTGGTTAACAAATCGAGAGCTTAGAATTATAAGGTTCGATCTCCGTTTATTGTAGTTTATTGAGGATCAAAGTTTTTAAACTCGGTTTATGTTTTGTGAGATGGAACCTTTTATTTTATTAATAACTACTAACAAAATATTTTTTTTACAAAAATAACACCACACAGGCATTAATAAACACCTAATGAATCAGATTGTCAAAAACTCAATTTCGACCAAAAGTGAAGATAGAACCTTATAATTCTAAGCTCACGAAATGTTAAACATTGAAAAAAATAAAGAGAAATTTTGGCTGTTCAAGATCAATAAAATGTTGTGCTTAATCAGAACATGCTTCTTTTTTGCTTATGTCCACAAATAATGTGTTATTGTTTTTGATGTACACCACGTGATTAAAACGTTTTATTGACGTTCAGGTCTGACTGGACCAATTTTGGACCTTTTTAGAACCTTTGTCAAGATGTGTAAACCTCAAGACTTGATTGTCTTTCACGATGTTACACAATAGGTGAGTGATTATTTTATATGCAGGCTTATACACTTAAATTATGCAGCAACACATTTAAACACATATGACGACGCATTTAGACGTCCAGGGACGCGCAGAAGAGACGTGGAATTCACGGCCAGAAAAGACGTGGAATTCACGGCCAGAAAAGACGTCGGTTCAACTTCCATTTTGGAACTATTTTTCAACCATGACGGGACGTCTCGGACGGACGTCTTTTCAACGGTCATTAAACGTCCAAATGTTTGCTGGGTTAGATCTAGCTTGGGCTGCACCAGTGCTTCTCTTTTCAACTGCAGTTTGCAGGGAGTGTCTTGAGGTTCGTGAGTTTATTCTCCTTCTAGGCTTGAGTGTGCCTCCATCTGCCTGTGGTGATCATTTTGAAGAACTCCTGTTTCATTGCAGACATCCTTTGGGAGAACCCAAGGAAGAAGCACACAGAACCAACGCACTCCTGCTTTCATTCATTCAACTGACTTTGCCATGGCAACGGCATATATTCTAAATACGGAAATCAGACCAGTGGCTTGTCATGGTTATGGTTCTGTATTACAATATTAGGCCTGTTGCACATTTTGGCATAATCAAGCCCATCAATGAGATTAACAGCTTGTTTTTCCCATGAGAGGAGTGATGCTAATGACTCTAGCACATGCATAATTGTGTCTAATGGACCAATGGGAAAAAAGTATTGTACCATAAAGTATTTCCTGGAAGAATTGTTTTCATTTGTGCTATTAATGCTTGGCATTAGCACTTAATGCTACTAAATACATTATGTTCTTTATGTTTTCACATCATTAGTGCTTTGTAGTGAAGGTTATAATGAGTCATTGTGATGCTGAATTTGTTTCAGTAAGCTCTGTGCGCCAGCAATGGTGTCTATTATATCAGAGCGTCAGTGGCTAAACATAATTCATTATGTGATGGCTGGAAAGCAAAAGTCTTAAGTTTGACCTGTGGTGCAGTTATTACAAACATGGAGCATCTTGTATCGATTGGAGCTCTGGCCTTGGCCAGGTTTTATGTCTGATTTATGAGTCTGCAGTTTTTCTTTTATAGTCTCACTGCCAGTAATTTGCCTATAATCATATTGGTTAGGAAAGGAGTCAAATTACCTGACATTATCATGTCCTCCTTTTATTATAAGTATAACCTTAAAAATAACCTTTTATGTTGGTGAGAAGAGGCAGCAAAGCAGCACTTTGGACTGGTAAGGGAGCAATAACGGTTTAAATCAACATGAAATCTACATGTAATATAATTTGATGGCATATTAGAATCCTGTTTTGATCAGAAATATGTCCTATTACAGAGGAAAATGGCTTGCTAAATTAATTTTGCATTGATTTTAACTTCTTGTCAATGTTTTTGTAATATGCATGCCAAGAGCTCAATTTATAAAGTGAAATGCAGGTTGTTGTTTACAGTGAGTCATGCAAAGATCTGTAGAGCCTTAGTTGTTTACAAGACAACTAAAAATGGGATACTTTGGGAACTGCATTTTGGCCGTTCATTTACACAACAACGGCTTTTTGGGGGCCTGAAAATGTAAACTTTTGAAAATGGGATTCATTGTTTCTGCGTAAACTACAAAAATGAGAATTTGTGAAAACTGATGTCATGTGCATGCGTTTTATGCGTTCAGTCTATAGACAACTTTTCCGTTTGCAGTACATCATGTAAACGTACTCTACGTCCAGGGTTTTCAGTGCTGGCTAAGTCATCTGAGGTTTTTCTTAACACAGCAGGATCATTTTCCTCTGCCCATCTATTGTGAATAAAAAGTGTGATAATCTGAGCATTACAGCCATTATGAATCACTCCTACATGTGTCATTGTGTTGTTAGTAAGGAACTCTCGCACTGTTTATTTCCTTAGAAACTGCCCATGTTTAGTAGAAGAAAAAATATTTCTTGTTGGGAGGATACATACTGTATATTGACATTTGTTTTGGGAAGTCATTGGCCTCTGCTGCCTTGGTGAGAGAATCAGAGTTGAGGGTTTCATCCAGCTGTGGTTTCACCCAATGACTCAATCAGCACTAAGCTTGAGCCTTATGGTAGGGAATCTCTCCAGCTGGATGGGAGGTGCCCGATTATGTGTTATTTTGGCTGTGTTTCCCACAAACGACATTGTGGACCGTTATGAAATGATAGAATATGAGGATGTTAATGTAACTGTAGTATGTGGTGTGGAATTGTTTTGTTTTATTTGTAAAAAAAAAAATGTGGTCACACTTTATATTAGGGTACACACATTCACTATTAACTAGGAGTTTTCCCCTCAATAAACTCCTAAGGGTCATGTTTTGGGGTAGGGTTTATCTATCTATCTATCTATCTATCTATCTATCTATCTATCTATCTATCTATCTATCTATCTATCTATCTATCTATCTATCTATCTATCTATCTATCTATCTATCTATCTATCTATCTATCTATCTATCTATCTATCTATCTATCATCATATTAGAATGATTTCTGAAGGATCATGTAACACTGAAGTCTGGAGTAATGATGCTGAAAATTCAGCTTTGCCATCACAGGAATAAAGTACATTTAAAAGAATATTAGAATAGAATAGTTATTTGTAATAATATTTTCTATATTTATGATCAAATAAATGCAGCCTTGGTGAGCATAGGAGACTTCTTTTACCCCAAACAGTAGTCTATATGCTTTTAACAAAATATTTATTTATTAATATGGTACACTTTCCCTCAATACCTTTGACATTTTAGTCAGATGTGAAAATCTAGTTTTACAAGCAATGCTGCTTTCAGTTCATCAAAGATGGTGCAAGGGCACAACCATGCATCTTTGAGTTAGCAGCCCTGTCCTTTGACTACAACTTCATCCTTAAATTCACACCACTCTCTTAGTCTTACGTGTGTATAATAGCATCACAATTTCCCTGAAGTTCATTTCATAGACTCATATCTCTCCAAAAGCCCTCTGGGTATCGCTCGTCTGCCCTGTCTGCAAACATCTGCAAACATCTGTCTAATTAGGAAGGAGAGCACTCCTGCACAGGGAGGTCCATTTTCAGATGGGAAATTAATTAAACTTCTTGTTGTCAGTATGGCCTTTTGACTCCAGGCTCTAATTAATCACAGAATGTGAGTCAGACTCTTTTAATGCAGTCGACTTGAAATGAATATTAAAATCACTCTATTGAATTGGGGCTGGATTATGTGACTCATTCTGTTGTGAAATCATTTCAAAATCGTCCTGAGGAGCAATGCTGCAGGAACTGTCCACCCGTTGGATTTTGCAAATGCAGGTCAGATGGTGGTGTGAGAGAGGGTTCACGCTGTTTTGGATGAGTGCGTGTTTGTTTTAAAGCCTTGAGCCAATGCTGGGTTCTTTACTGTGACACCCTGAATTAACAACCTAATGTGTGTTTGCATTTTGCAGGGAGACGGTCCAGGCAAACTGTGTACGCTGGAGAAAAAGATTCTCCTTTCCCTGTAAAATGAGCGCAAATGCTGTAACCGGAGTCCTTGACCCCTGTGTGTGTCGAGTTTCAGTCAGAAAGGTACAAACACACTCCTGCACATTCTGTTGGTTTGCAATAAACAGTTTGGAGTTGAAATACTGAGAATGATTTGATTTTTTTTTTTATGTAACAGGAACTAAAAGGTGGAAAGACTTATGCAAAGGTAATAATATTTTTTTTTTTATTAAACATACCAACACTATTCAATATATTTTGGTAGCTTACATGATGTGCAATGTTTAACATGCTGTAAGTCATCTAAAACGATTTAAGCATTTTCTAATTATTTTGTAATTATTACACATTTGCTTTTTATAGTATGATAATAGTTGAGAAGGTATGTGGAATAGTTTTAGAAATTAAAATATTAGTCACACTGCAGGGCTATTTAAATCAACTACAAAAAAGCTAAAATGTGATTCTAAATGGTGAAAAAAAATATAAAATATAAACATTTACTTATAAATTCATATATGTTTCATATAGCTAAAATCTTTTTTTACCAATTTACCCTTCATGAATGGAAACTAACACAGGGCATTGGTAATTCATCAAATAGACAGTTCTGAGAGGATTATAAAATATTGATAGCAAAGTAGCAGCTAAAAATAGATCACCCTGGAACATTGTGTTTGTATGCGCTTCTGTTTGTGTATGAGCAGGGCACTTCTGTCCATAAAGGCATTAACCTTTTTATTTAGCTTTTTATTCAAAAGCTGCATTGCCTTTTATTTTTAATAATTATTTTATTGGCAAAAGCAAGATTAAACTGAATTTCTTTCCTGAATGTGTACTGCTTTGTCTCTCTGTATAGCTGGGTTTTGCTGATCTCAACCTGGCGGAGTTTGCGGGATCGGGTAGCACTACACGCAGGTGTCTGCTGGAGGGTTATGACACCAAAAACACTAGACAAGACAACTCCATCCTTAAGGTATAGAAAGGCTCAGACTTCCTCTCAGGATCTTTCTTCTCAGCTAAACTCCATTGATGCTTTGAGTCTTGATTTATGTAACTTGTTGTTGCTATTAAGTTATAAGTTAGTAAGTGGTTCTTAGTGGTGCTATTTGTCACTAATTAGTATTACAAACTCCTCAACTTAGATGAGTATATCTTTAATCATACTATCTTAAAGAGGTCATATGCTTTTTAATATTTTCTTTTTCTTTTAGTGTGTAATGTCTTTCTTTGTGCATGTATACGTTCTGCGTTCTGCCTAAAAAGCCTTGATCAAAGTCCAGATACTACTTCCCCAAAGGAATGTGCAAAGAAAGTAGGACAGGTTTCAGTGAATTAAAGTGTTGTCATATCACGGAGACGCTGTGTGTTTGGATGAGAAAGCAAAATCACTTTTGCTTTTAGAGGTTAAGGTTTATTTATAAAGCTGTTTCTGAGCAGTACAACCCAAAGTTTGCTTGTGCACAGGGCATTTTACAGAGGACAGCTTTCTGAACCTAGGAGAGTACAACGCAGGTTATATACAGTAGTCAAGTCAAGTCAAGTCATCCTCGTTTATATAGTGCTTTTAACAATGTAGATTGTTTCAAAGCAGCTTTACAGAGACAAACATATAATTTAGGGTAACAGAGATTGTTTTGGCTTTATAGCGGTTCTTTAATAAAGTTATTTTCCAGCTAAAGTTAGTTTTGATTGATTCGCTTCCGTCGCAACGATCATTTGTTATTAAATTAGGGGCCGCTAAGACGACACCATTCTCTCTACACAGACTTTAAACGCGAACCTGTGATAAACGCTGATGGCGTTCACATGCGCATTAAGAATTGGTTCTATAGTTATATGCATTTGAATATATGTGCGCAGGTTTGGAATTCCCTACAGACCAAGCCTAAACAAAGTACTGGTCTTTGCTTATAAATTTGGTACAGACTTTTATTTTATTTTGTCACTTCGGGGTAGGTACGCGAAACAAATTTTCCGGCAACGCTTTATCTGTAGAGTGGTAAAGGGATCCTCCATAGGGAGAGACTAGTTGGCACTTCAGCACTGCGTTGACATCGGGTCCAGGCGAAGGTCCTTTGTCAGATCTGGATACAGCCTGGATCCGGCAGGCTGCGGGAAAACCTTGTGATAAACAAAGACACTAAAATTAGCGTAGATGCCATTCTTCTTATGATGTAACGAGTACATCAGGATTTATGGGAAGTGTTCCCGTTTCCTGCTGACCTAATCTATGCAGCCTAACATTGAATTATAGATGTCTATAATGTATTATGTGAATGCTAGGTCAAAGAGATGTGTCTTTAATCTAGCTTTGAACTGACAGAGTGCGTCTGCTTCCCGGACAATGGTAGGAAGACTGTTCCAAAGTTTTGGTGCTAAATAGGAAAAGGATCTACCGCCAGCAGTCGATTTTGATATTCTAGGTATTATTAACTGGCCGGAATTTTGAGATCGCAATAGACGTGAAGGACTATAATGCGTTAAGAGCTCGCTCAAGTACTGCGGAGCTAAACCATTTAGTGCTTTGTAAGTAATCAGCAATATTTAAAAATTTATGCAATGTTTAATAGGGAGCCAATGCAGTGTTGACAGAACAGGGCTAATATGGTCATACTTCCTGGTTCTGGTAAGAACTCGAGCTGCTGCGTTTTGGACCAGCTGTAATTTGTTTATTAAGCGTGCAGGGCAACCACCCAGTAGAGCATTACAATAATCTAGCCTTGAGATCATGAACGCATGAACTAATTGTTCCGCATTTGTCACTGAGAGCATATGGTGTAATTTAGATATATTTTTAAGATGGAAGAATGTGGTTTTACAGATACTAGACACATGACTTTCAAATGAAAGATTGGTATCAAATAGCACACCAAGGTTCCTAACCGACGATGAAGACTTAACAGAGCAGCCATCAAGTGTTAGACAGTATTCTAGGTTATTACGTGAGGACGTTTTTTGTCCAATAATTAGAATCTCTGTTTTTTCAGAATTTAGTAGTAGGAAATTGCTAGTCATCCAATTTTTTATATCACCTATGCATTCCGTTAATTTTGTGAATTGGTAAGTTTCGTTAGGTTTTGAAGAAATATAGAGCTGTTTTAACTGCAAAGGGTCGTTACACCATATATTGATTTGAATTAGTTAATAGAAGTTAGATCATAAATAAATTCAATTTGTGATTTTATTTTTGAAAGCATACTCACTTTACAGCATTTTAACACAAGTGCCAGTACTTTTCATAGTACTGTAGCTTTGCAGGAAGGTTTCTTCAAGCATCTCGGACACGTTCCCGCAGTTCTTCTGGATTTAGTTTGTCTCAGTTTTTTCTGTTTCTTCATGTAATCACAGACGGACTCGATGATGGTGAGATCAGATCATACCGGCTGTTGTCAGACTCCTTGTGCTTACACAAATTTTTTGGAAATGTAAACTAATATTTCCTACTGACACACTACAGCAAAAGATATAAATAACTGACTTAAAGCCATTTTTTTTGTGGGGGGCGGTTATTAACATGCCTGACTTTTGCACAGTACTGTACAAAGATTACTTTCCACTGTGAAACATTCTGCACAAGTTGTGTTTGCAAAGTTGGTCCCGGTCGATAGGCTTGATCCATCCGCATTTTCAGAATCTGACTCGGGCTCGATCTAATACCGTAAAACAGACAAAATTATTATTAACTGTGTGTTTACAAAAATTGCTTTAGAAGCCTTGGAAGCTGAAGCTCACGATTATGGCATGAGGCGTTATATTTCTGACACACGCTTGAGGTGTTTGGCCAATCACTGGGTCAGCTGGCCAATCAGAGCACTCTAAGCTTCTCGGAAGGAGAAATCAGCGTGTTTCAGTAAGACTGGGAATAGAGGAGCTGCAATAAATGTACCAGTGGTGTGCAGTGGTGTTCTAAAATGAGGAGGCAATGTCCTCACATTTTTTTTTCAATAAATCAAATGTAAATTCATGTCCCATGTTACACTTGATGTTGTCACATTTCCCTGGTTAAATAAACATTACATTACATAAAATAAGAAACTAAATACAATTCTGTATTTTTAATTAAAACCAAGTATAAATCTCATCAAATTAGTGATTTTAAGCATGTTTACATATATTCCAAAATAATATCTAATGGCAGTATTAATTTAAACAATATATTTTATTTGTGAACTGAAGTTTTGCTGTTATTTATAGGCTAATAGTCTATTTATTTTTGGATTTTCAATCATCAAGCTTGGTAAACACTAGGGTGGCCATTTCCTTAACACCAAAAAGGAGGACACTTTGCGGCATTTAGTGAGGCAAGAATAATTGCATAGGACTCTGGTGTACTCGCAACTACAATACAATTTTGTCCATCATATCAATGGTATCATGATACAGTGATTCTGAAATAGCCTACTCTATTCGCTAGGACGAATGCGCATGCGTCGCGTCTGAACGCGTTGTTGTCTTTGGAGTTCCATCGATTTGATTTATAATTCTTGATTTTTCTCTTTAAACTCACTTACAACGAACATTTTCTACTTTTCCTCACCTCATAGTTACAACGCGGACTGTTGAGCAGACGCGTCTCAAGCCTATTATGGTGCGTTCACACCGGACGCGAATAGCGCGTCAGGCGCGAGTGATTTCAATGTTAAGTCAATGCAAAGACGCGTAAAAATTCCTGCGGCGCGAATGAGGCGTAGAGCGCGGCGCGGTAGGCGCGAATACGCCTCATTCGGGCGAATGGCGCGAATTGAGCGTCTGGCGCGTTACGCGCGAATGTTTTTATAGTGCTTTTTGTGCATTCACGCGTTTGACGCGAATTCGCGTCTGCCGCCCGAGTTGAAAAATCTGAACTTCTGCGTCAATTCGCACCGCGTTAACCAATCAGGAGCCTGCTTGCTGCAGCTGTCACGTGGTGAAGTGACAGTTTATAATGTTATTTTATGTTTCACCTCAATAAATTATTTTGTAATATGACTAAAATGCACAAAGCAAATCTTTCACATAAAAACTGTCGCTGTCCTCGTCAGCGTCCTCGCCGGTAGGTAGCTCCTGGAGCAAATTGTGAAACTCCTGAAACCCTCCGGAGGGTCTGGTGGACCCGAGTACAGCGACGATGTCCCCTACGCAGCTGTTTCTGCTCTCCAGAGCATATACGAGCTGTGACTCTCTCGATTAATGCTAATGCTAATGCTCGATAAACATCTAAAAAAGATGGCCACCAACGGGTTTCGAAACTTTCGCCTCCGGATTTCGCCTCTGACGCGCGTAAATTTCGCTTCAAACTTTTGTTTTTACGCGCGTCAATTTCGCTCTTGACGCGTGAATTAACACAAAGTGGTCAAGCGTATAACTAGACGCGGCAGGCGCAAATTTGACGCGCTATTCGCGTCCGGTGTGAACGCACAGTTAGTGATCCAACATCGGATACTCTTATAGGTTACTCCTGTGGATCACGGCTGAACGCGTCTTCTCCACACTCACTTACAAACAAACATTTTTTCGCCTATCGTGCGTCTACTCTACACCCGTACCACTAAAAAGATGGATTATATCCAAGACTTCAGTCATAAATTAGTATTAATATTGATAGCATCACTGGTAGCGTCGCTGCTAACTTACTGTCCATCTGTTAAAATGGCGTATATATCAGATGTAAGTAGTCTACCTTTTGGTGCAGGTGAGGACACATTTGAGCTGCACGCACTGCAGTCTGAGCTGGAAGCTGTTGAGAAACAGATCCACGACCTTTTAGTGAGACAAGCCGAGCTGAGAGACCGGCGTTTAGCTCTTGAAACATCACTCGCCGATGCACACAAATCAGTGATTAACGTTACTAACCCGCTGACTCCGACCTCGTCTACTCCGTGCGTTTCTCAGCATCGGTCCCGAGCGCCGAGGTCGCGATCAGCCATGGTCTCGTTCACTCCGGCTCCAACACGCCACCACGAAGCCTGGATGATTCCGCAGCGGAAGACGCGAGTCAGGTCTAGACCAAGACTCTCTCCGACCCTCCCGGTTTTCGAGATATCCACCCAAAATCGTTTCTCCCCTCTTCGCGAAACAGAACGCGATGCTGTCATCATCGGCGATTCCATCGTTCGGCACGTACACGCTACGTCAGGTAAAAGTAAGGTGCACAGTCACTGCTTTCCTGGTGCTCGTGTTTCTGAAATCGCTGCGCGCGTTCCCGAGATTCTGAACGGTGACGAGCGCGTCGGAACTGTGGTCCTGCACGCGGGAGTGAACGACATCAGGCTGCGCCAGACGGAGGTTCTGAAGAAAGACTTCAGGACTCTGATCGATACGGTACGCAGCACATCGCCTGAAACAACGATCATTGTGTCAGGACCGTTTCCCACGTACCGACTAGGACATGAAAAGTTTAGTAGATTATTCGCGCTAAATGAATGGTTAATGTCATGGTGCAATGAGCAGAAACTGCTCTTTGTAAATAATTGGAATCTGTTTTGGGAGCGTCCTAGGCTTTTCCGTGCTGATGGCTTCGGAGCAGACACCCAAGCAGATTCGGAGCGGATCTTCTGTCGGATAACATCTCCAAAATGTTAAATACCTTTTGACTAGTAACCAAAAGTCCAAATCACAGTCTCTGCTGCACCAATTTAACTGATATAAATACTAGTGTAGAACATTGCATAGAAACTGTGTCTATTCCTCGTTTAGTGAGATCAAATAATAAATCTACTGCAGGATCTAGGAAAAATCTAATTGTTATTAAAACAGAAAATGTTGCTATTAGTAAACAAAAACAATTTCTAAAGCTAGGTCTTCTAAACATTAGATCACTCACACCTAAGGCAGTTATTGTAAATGAAATAGTCACAGATAATAGCTTCGATGTACTTTGCCTTACTGAAACCTGGCTTAAACCAAATGATTATTTCGGTCTAAATGAGTCTACTCCATCAGGATACTCCTATAAGCATGAGCCCCGTCTGATTGGTCGTGGCGGCGGTGTTGCAACAATCTATAGAGATATTCTCAATGTTACTCAGAAAACGGGTTATAAGTTTATTTCGTTTGAAGTACTTGTACTAAATGTTACACTCTTAGATGTTAGAAAAACATCCCTATTATCTCTAGCCTTGGCTACCGTATATAGACCGCCTGGGCCTTACGCTGATTTCCTAAAAGAGTTTGCAGATTTTCTCTCAGACCTATTAGTCAATGTCGATAAAGCATTAATTGTTGAAGATTTTAACATACACGTAGATAATCCAAATGATGCGTTAGGGGCTGCGTTTACAGATTTATTAAACTCCTTTGGGGTCAAGCAAAACGTTACCGGACCAACTCATCGTTTTAATCATACACTCGATTTAATTATATCACATGGAACCGATCCAACCGATATAGACATCATTCCACAAAGTGATGATGTCACTGACCATTACATGGTAACTTGCATATTACGTACTCCTGTAATATGTCATGCTGCACCGCGTTATCGATCAGGCAGAACAATCCTTCCATCCACCATAGATAATTTTTCAAATAGCTTATTTGATCTGTCTCAGCTGCTCAGTGAACCCAAACAAATAGATGAACTAGAGGAATTAACTAGCACTATGAGCACCATTCTCTCTGGAAAATTGGATATTGTTTCACCCATTAGATTAAAAAAGGTCAGAGAGAAAAGTAAAGCACCCTGGTACAACAATACTACGCATGTTCTAAAGAGAGAAACCCGTAATTTAGAGCGTAAAATTTCCTAGGTTTTTATTTAACACCGTGGCTAGACTAACAAATAAACAGATGTCACCTGAACAAAATATTCCGTTACAGTTTAGTAGCAATGATTTCATGAAGTTCTTCACTGAGAAAATAGAAAACATCAGAACCACAATTGTAAACGTTCAGTCCTCAATCGCGCCTTATAATCCAGCCTCAATTATCACCCCGCAAGAACAATTACAGTGCTTTACAACTATAGAACAAAAAGAGTTAAATAAACTTATCACTTCATCTAAAACAACAACATGTTTATTAGATCCTATACCAACTAAACTACTGAAAGAAGTGTTACCTGTAGTGGAAGAGCCTCTCCTCAATAGTATTAACTCATCTTTATCTTTAGGTCATGTTCCAAGAACATTTAAATTGGCAGTTATAAAACCACTCATTAAGAAACCACAATTAGATCATAATAACCTAGCAAATTATAGACCCATTTCAAATCTTCCTTTTATGTCTAAAATACTAGAAAAAGTTGTATCCGCCCAACTGGGCTCTTTCTTGCAAGAAAATGACATCTATGAAAAGTTTCAGTCTGGATTCAGACCGCATCATAGCACTGAAACTGCACTCGTTAAAATCACAAATGATTTACTATTAGCTTCTGACAAAGGCTGTATCTCAATACTAGTTTTACTTGATCTTAGTGCTGCGTTCGATACTATAGATCACACAATACCCTTAGATCGACTACAAAATTATACTGGTGTTCAAGGACAAGCATTAAGCTGGTTCAGATCATACTTATCTGACCGCTACCATTTTTTCTATTTAAATGGAGAAAAATCAATCATAACTCCAGTAAACTATGGAGTGCCGCAGGGATCTGTGTTAGGCCCTCTGTTATTCTCAATATATATGCTGCCACTTGGAAATATTATAAGGAAACATGGAATTAGTTTCCATTGTTATGCTGATGACACTCAAATCTATATTTCATCACAGCCAGATGAAAACGCTAAATTATCCAAATTGACAGAGTGTGTTAAAGATATAAAAGATTGGATGACGCGCAATTTTTTTTTATTAAATCCAGACAAGACAGAGGTACTAATCATCGGTTCAAAAAAACGCCCACAAAACCTCTCACACTACAACTTTAACATAGTAGGATGTCCTGTTACTTTATCCTCTACAGTAAAAGACCTGGGTGTTATACTTGACTGCAACCTGTCTTTTGAAAATCATATTTCATATGTTACAAGAACCGCCTTTTTCCACCTTAGAAACATTGCTAAGCTACGTAACATGCTATCAGTTTCTGATGCAGAAAAGTTAGTTCATGCATTCATGACATCGAGACTAGATTACTGTAATGCTTTATTAGCTGGTTGTCCTGCATCTTCAATAAACAAGCTACAGTTAGTCCAAAATGCCACCGCTAGAGTTCTTACTAGATCAAGAAAATATGATCATATAACACCAATTTTATCACCACTACATTGGTTACCTATAAAGTTTCGTATTAATTACAAGGTATTGCTACTGACTTATAAAGCCCTAAACGGCTTAGCTCCAGTCTATTTAACGGACCTTCTGTCGCCCTATAATCCATCGCGCTCTTTAAGATCACTAAATTCGAGGCTTTTGGTCATACCTAGGATATTTAGGTCCACCAATGGAGGGAGAGCATTTTCACATTTAGCTCCAAAACTCTGGAATAGTCTTCCAGATACTGTTCGTTGCTCAGACTCGCTCTCCCAGTTTAAAACTAGATTAAAGATGCATCTCTTCAGCCAGGCATTCATTTAATACTTTTAATCTTACAGTTAAATCCGACCTCTAGTTCATAGACGCCAGAGGAGAACTGGCTCCCGACTGAGCCTGGGTTCTCCAAAGGTTTTTTTTTTCTCCATCAGGTCACCTGATGGAGTTTTTTCGGTTCCTTGCCACTGTTGCCTTTGGCTTGCTCAGTTGGGGATATTTAATTTAATTAATCAATCAACAATACTATTGATCAGCATTACCAAACGTGGACGTTTTACACTAGAAACAAACATTGATGTATTATTTTAATTTAATAATTTAATACTGTGAAGCTGCTTTGATACAATCTGTATTGTGAAAAGCGCTATATAAATAAACTTGACTTGACTTGACTTGACTATTCATAGCCAGACAATTTGATCTACGATATATCTTGATGTAGACCTATGTGTAACAGAAGAGGCAAAAAAAGTGTTTGTTCACAGTATTTGTATTTATTCAAGACATTGTGATGTCTGTTTCAAAAACTGACCACTGAGATGAACCTGTCTTGCGAAGTGCACAGTGCCAGAAAACATAAAATTTCTGGACTTCTGGAAATATCAGAAATACATAAATAAACAAATAATGAATGCGAAAAATAAATAAGTACACATTTCAGTTCTTAACAAATAAGTTAACCCTCTGCAGCAGCTCAGGCGACAACAGCACCTCTAGGGTCATCATGGCCAAATTCGTGCTCTTTTATCCTGACGTTTCGGCATGTTAATGTTATGATATGACGTAACCAGCATTGGACTCCACGTCGTGGAGGCTTGTTTACATTTTTAACCAATGATATATCAGATATTTATTTGACACTGCTTTCAGCCAATCATTTGTTTGACCAGAGATCTTACGGCATTAGACTCTATGCTGCTGCGTCCCAATAAAGATTCTAGAGCGGGTTTTTTTTTCAGGCCGATTCAGCGCAACTCCAAAAAGGAGGACAAATGAGTGTCCGGCTTGAGGTTGCGCCGGACACCGGACAGAGGGCTTAAAATCCGGACTGTCCGGCCAAAATCCGGACGTATGGCCACCCTATTAAACACTGATCACAGACATGGGATGAAAATGTACAAAAAATTTACCTTTAATTTCACCATGCTGATTGATCACTAAAAAAACCCCAGTCATCATGATATCTAAGTGGGTGAGTTGTTTACTTGCTCTTTAATTAGTCTTCCCATTAATTCCATTATTTTGTTCATTCAGACTGATTTGCGAATGCGGAATATGCACGAAAACGAGAGGTAGGATTTATCGCACAAACCAATCATATACAATCATAACACGATGGAGGCATTGCCTCTCATGTGACATTTCCCCATTCATTATTAATGACCCAATTACCCCACCAAACACACCGCACGCTTTAGAAAGTCTGTTAAAATTGAGGGAAAAAACCTTAAAAACAAAAACAAACAAAAAAACATTCAACCTAGAATTTTACCTGGCAGATGATTAAACAGGTGAAAAAGTCCCTCTCTTTTTACCTGGGTAGTAAGTAGCAACCATTCAGAACACCCTAGCAATCGCATAGCAATGCTCTAATAAACACTTTAGCAACTGCCTTGCAACATCCTGGAAACCATCCAAACATTATTTATTTATTTAGTTTCTGCAAGGGCCAAAAATAAAATGTTAAATGTCATACACATCCAGTTTCTTACATTTTGTCATTTGTCTTTGCCTGCAGGTGATTATTAGCACACAGCTGATGTCTGGGGACCCCTGCTTCAAAACGTGAGTGTGTTATAATTCAGTATTGAAGTGAGAAAGAATTGACGTTTAGGGCCTATTTCTATCTCTATGGCATCCTATCTGCATTTTTAAATTTAGATTTAGCTAAAGACCCACAGAGACCTTTCCTGTTAAACATTTGAAGTTGCTATAACAGTATTTTCTCAGAAATGGCCCGTGTGTTGGGAAGGAGTGTTAATTTGTGCTCTGGGGAAGTCAGAGCTTTGAACACAGATTTGCATACTGGAAACCAACACAGTCCACCCACACACTGTAGCTCACACTGTGCGTGAAGGCAAAAACCTGCTAAAAACATTTGTGTGGGTTAAAGCGTGCAGGAGAGAGTATGGAGTTCGGGAATTCTGGGGGTTGCTTTTGGACCACCGTCAGCAGGCGGACTGAAATGGTTTAGTTCTTTAATTCAGCATTTTTTTACAATCTGTTCATTCAAATCCATTTGAACCATATTGTTGAATGCGGGTTCTCCATGTATTAGGCCTCCGTCCACCGCCATGGTGATAGGCATTCAAGGTGATGCCGAGAGCCTGCTGGAAGACAGGAAAGGAGGAGACACACAGAAACCTTTTCTGAGCCTCTCAGGTAAACTTAACACAAAATGCACTGGTCACTGTTTGTAATGAATCGAAATGAGACACACAAATACAACAACTCCAAACACAGACCTTGTTTTTTGTTTTTTGTTTTTTTTTACATTTGTCCTTTACATGTGCTTAAATGTGTATGCATTTCTGATATTTTTATGTTTTCATTGTGTTGGTTGCTCTAATCAACTGTCCAAATCAAACACCCTTTGAAAAGCTTCTCATTAATTCTGCATCCAGTCCTGGAGTAAAGAACAAGACTGTGTGTTTGATTTGATGCGGCTGAACTAACAGGAGCTTGAAAGAGTGCTCTCTCTCCCCCACTCTCTCTTTTATCCTTTCTTTTCCCTCATACATGCTATGTGCCTTTTCTGTCCAGAGGCTGGCGAAAGCTTTAGTCTTTAATGTATAATTTAGCCATGTGCCGCTGTTGACGCTTAACTCGTTTTCATAGTGATTCACTATGACTGACTGCTTATGATGAAGAGCAGGCTTACGATTCATAAAACATGATTAGCTTCCAAGTGCCTCTTCTGTAGTGATTTTGAGTTGCGATCACTGAACAATATTAAAGCCATATTAATATTCATAGTATTTAATCTGAAATTTTAATGCAATACAAGACAAGATGCCAAAAGTGGCTTGCTGTCTGAGGCGATTGATGAATTAATCAGTATCACCATTTGTTCAGAGGAACATGTTGAAGAGTTAAATATGATTTGGCCTGGGATTTTGGCAGAGAAGTGCTACTCTTTTGAAGGGAGTTTGTGGAGAAGACTCATTTAGAGATTGGTCAGGATGGTCTCTAGTCTTCGAACACCCAACAAGTCAGTGAGAGCAACGATTTGATGTAGATATTTTTAATTGTTTTTTCAGCTTGAATATTTTAGAGTTTCCCGCCATTGACGGAATTTTACATAATTTATGAGAACGATTCCCGCCATTGACGGAATTTTCCGGCTTTCCGTGTTTTCATTGTTATACGGTAGGGGGCACTATTAGGCATTGAGCAGAAACAAGCGATAAAAGCATTGCTTAATCTGTTACCTTTAAGGCTGTGCATATGTTAGCCAGTGTTATTTTAGCATTTTTTTAAAAATACTATTATTGTATTTATTCATATTTTGAATTAGCTTTTATTTGGATTTTCTCTTATTTTATATTTAAAAAAAAAAAATTTGTTGCTTTTGTCATTTTTCAAACAATTTTAGTAATTTTAGTACTTGAACTTAAACTTATTTTATTAGTTTAAGTTCAAGTAAAACTTAATTGTCAAAGGCAACATTTAAAATTGTTTTTAAGTGTAAGTTTTCCATCTAATATTTATAATTTATTTAATTTAATATTTATTTAAATTATTTTTAATAGTTTAAGACACTGATGCTAACCAAAATATTAATGGCAAAAAATGATTAATGAAAATGATTATTATTTTGTGGATATGCACATTTCTAGCCAATAAAATACTTAATAGAATAAGAAATTCCTTCCTTCTAATACACCACCTGCTCTCAACTAGAATTAGCAAGTAGAAAATCATGATTCATATATGTGATGTTAACAGAAGGATCATTTAAAAATGTGCCATGCCTCAACCGGTTTTAATAGGAAATATGCTAACACAGGAAATAAAACCTTGTGCTTGCAATTTTAAAGGCTACAATCTTCATAAACTTTTGTAACCAATTCAACAAATTTTGAATTTTGCTTTTAATTAATATCCATAATCCTTTTTTTCTCTTTGTGAACACTAAAGGTTATAGTGGCAAAAAGTTTGTAGGTATTTAGTATATATAAGGAAAATAAGTATTTGAACACCCTGCTATTTTGCAAGTTCTCCCACTTGGAAATAATGGAGGGGTCTGAAATTGTCATCGTAGGTGCATGTCCACTGTGAGAGACATAATCTAAAAAAAAAAATCCAGAAATCACAATATATGATTTTTTAACTATATATTTGTATGATACAGCTGCAAATAAGTATTTGAACACCTGTCTATCAGCTAGAATTCTGACCCTCAAAGACCTGTTAGTCTGCCTTTAAAATGTCCACCTCCACTCCATTTATTATCCTAAATTAGATGCACCTGTTTGAGGTCGTTAGCCGCATAAAGACACCTGTCCACCCCATACAATCAGTAAGAATCCAACTACTAACATGGCCAAGACCAAAGAGCTGTCCAAAGACACTAGAGACAAAATTGTACACCTCCAGAAGGCTGGAAAGGGCTACGGGGAAATTGCCAAGCAGCTTGGTGAAAAAAGGTCCACTGTTGGAGCAATCATTAGAAAATGGAAGAAGCTAAACATGACTGTCAATCTCCCTCGGACTGGGGCTCCATGCAAGATCTCACCTCGTGGGGTCTCAATGATCCTAAGAAAGGTGAGAAATCAGCCCAGAACTACACGGGAGGAGCTGGTCAATGACCTGAAAAGAGCTGGGACCACCGTTTCCAAGGTTACTGTTGGTAATACACTAAGACGTCATGGTTTGAAATCATGCATGGCACGGAAGGTTCCCCTGCTTAAACCAGCACATGTCAAGGCCCGTCTTAAGTTTGCCAATGACCATTTGGATGATCCAGAGGAGTCATGGGAGAAAGTCATGTGGTCAGATGAGACCAAAATAGAACTTTTTGGTCATAATTCCACTAAACGTGTTTGGAGGAAGAAGAATGATGAATACCATCCCAAGAACACCATCCCTACTGTGAAGCATGGGGGTGGTAGCATTATGCTTTGGGGGTGTTTTTCTGCACATGGGACAGGGCGACTGCACTGTATTAAGGAGAGGATGACCGGGGCCATGTATTGCGAGATTTTGGGGAACAACCTCCTTCCCTCAGTTAGAGCATTGAAGATGGGTCGAGGCTGGGTCTTCCAACATGACAATGACCCGAAGCACACAGCCAGGATAACCAAGGAGTGGCTCTGTAAGAAGCAGTCTCCAGACCTTAACCCAATAGAGAATCTTTGGAGGGAGCTCAAACTCCGTGTTTCTCAGTGACAGCCCAGAAACCTGACTGATCTAGAGAAGATCTGTGTGGAGGAGTGGGCCAAAATCCCTCCTGCAGTGTGTGCAAACCTGGTGAAAAACTACAGGAAACGTTTGACCTCTGTAATTGCAAACAAAGGCTACTGTAACAAATATTAACATTGATTTTCTCAGGTGTTCAAATACTTATTTGCATCTGTATCATACAAATAAATAGTTAAAAAATCATACATTGTGATTTCTGGATTTTTTTTTTTTAGATTATGTCTCTCACAGTGGACATGCACCTACGATGACAATTTCAGACCCCTCCATGATTTCTAAGTGGGAGAACTTGCAAAATAGCAGGGTGTTCAAATACTTATTTTCCTCACTGTATTTATGTATCAAATAAAAATATATTTATTGAAATTGAGCCATGTTTGCCATTTATATATCCCTTATATGTCTGATCAGTATCTGGTGGACATGACCCTAAACCAATCTAATTATATTGGATTTCCACTGACTAATCGATTTCGAGAAGTTTTATTTTGAGAATGTTGATTTTCTAATCAACAGCCCTAATTTAAATTGCCAAATCATATTGAATGCCTGAAAACTGTCAATGGACAAGTGCATGGCTACATCAGATATATAATCTATTATAAGGTTAAAAAATGTGAGAAGAATGATTAAATTGGCATTGAATCCCGTAAAGAGATTGAGCAGGATTAATTAGGACTGAACTGAATCCCTTATGTCCACAGAGACATCAGGGAAGTGTGGCTCTCTGCCTGATGAACTGGGGCTGTGCGGACACTCTCGAACATCCAGTTATGCTAGTCAGCAGTCCAAAGTATCAGGTAGGCTTTCCTTTTCCACTGTTTTCTCTCTAATCACTAATTGGCGATGTGTCAATGTAACTGCTGTCTTGCTCGACTTGAATGGATTGTATTGTCTGCTACCCTGGCTGTAACATCAGGCTGTCAATCAACATCATGCCGTTGTATTGCAAGATGATTAAAGAATTTTGTATTTTGCACGTAGGCTGCATGTCATGTGACTCTGTTCTATGTGATGGAGTGGAGATATGTGTGTGCACATATGAGAAAGAAAGAATCTGTGCGCAAATTATTATTTATATTATATTATATTTAGTTAGGTTGCACTTTCCACATATAGGGTACTTTTTGGTGTCCCATTATTTTGACCTTTTGAGTTTGAACAATTAACAATTTAAGCACCTCCTTTCACTGACCATTTTGCTAAACAAGACATTTTAAGGCCCTATTTTGTTTTCAGTTTGTGGAAAGTGCTATTTGCTTTATTAAATAATATGAAACTGGGCTCTTAGAAAGATTCTGTGCCATCACAAAATGGCTGGATTAAATGTCCCAGATCTAATTTGATAACACTACTTCCTCTAGTACTTCCAGAGAGGAGACAGCACTCAGTCCTTATTTCATTAAGCTATTCTCTTAGATTCAGTTACACATTCCTCACTTTGACCTTTTTGCATTAGAGCTGCGAGCATCTCAAAGTGTAAAGTTAGTTTTAAAGTCCCACAAAGCAAACAGAAGTCATCACTAGGGTTGGAAATCTAAAATTGTTTCCAATTCTGGAATTGGATATTTAAGGTCAGGAATTAGATACTTGTCAAAAAATTACAATTTTGATTCCGCTTATTGATTTCTGTGTGCGCATTTTAATGTGGTTTTAAACCATTAAAGCGCAAGAAGACGCGAAAGAGAACTCAATTCGGCACTAGAGCGCTATTTTCTGTGCTGGGCACATCCAGATCGAACACACAAAAACCTGCCTTCCATATTGTGTACTAATACTGAATTGAGTTCTCTATCGCGTCTTCTTGTGCTTGCATGGACAAATACACACAAAATTATGTCAAAATATCCTCGTAAACACAGTTGGTTATGTTTTAAGTGAACATAAACAGTTGAGAAAGAAAACACATGTGTAACAGTATATTGGATCCGTGCATTAGGTCTTAAAGTGACAGCAGGCTAATAAACCTGCTGCCGTCATTACTGTTAATCAAAGAACAAAAGAAAAAGAAAATCACTAACTGTGATTGACTGAATAACTTTTGTAACTTAAATAAGGATAATCTATGTTTTATTAATAAAAACTATGCAGTGTTTTACATTTGATTTCAATTTCTGAACTTTGTTCAGTTGTATTTTTATTTGCTAATTTGCTTATTTGTTCTTATTTTATTACTGACTGTATACTTGTCTTTAATAATGTTTGAAATTCAGATTAGTTAGTCTAGTTTATTGGTTAGTTGTTCTTTAGGCTACTGGTTTTTGTTCATGGTATTTCAGCTGCGACAGAATGTTTTGCAAAAAGACACAAATGTTTGATATCTAGCCTAAATGTTTGAGCTTTTTTTTTTTTTAGCATATTGGATTCGAAACTGGGAATCAGAATCTGAATTGTAATTAAAATCACTAAAATTAAAAGGATACCTAACCCTAGTCATCACATATCTGTCCGGGACCATGGGAGTTGTTGTGCATAGGCATGTATGGGATGATATTCGTCCTCCACTGGTGGCCCATACAGTGTTTTCATTTTCTGAAGCTCCCCGGCCTTCAATACAAAGTGATTGATTCATCTGTGAAGGTTTTTAAAGTGTATATAGGCTGTGCATTACCAGGGCAGATCAACTTTTTCCTGTCTTTAAAAAAAAAAAAAAAATTAACTGAATTTTAATTTTAAAACAATGTTGTGTCATGTTTTCTTAGGCTATAGTACGAGTCACTCGCGTTCCTCCAGTCTGTCGGAGTTCTCCCACAGGAGAAACACTTCGATCGGCAGTGCTTCCACTGGCATTGCAAGCATCCCTGAGCCCAGTGAGGAGAGTGACCAAACTACAGCGCCACCTACAGCCTGTGCTGCTGTGCCTGAACACCCATCAACCCCTGACAGGGCTGCCAGCAGGTCAGGCAGACACTGCTACCACTGCATGCTCAATATTCATCAAGCTTTAGATGCAGGATATTAAATCAATATAGGTTATTTTTCTCATATATACAAAGGTACCCAGTGAAACAGGACTCCATGGAGTCTCAGCTGAAAAGGGTGGATGCCACACGGGTGGATGCTGATGATGTAGTAGAGAAGATCCTGCAAAGTCAGGATTTCACCCACAGTATGCTGGACTCCAGCGCTGAAGGTAAAAATGGCTTCTTCATGTTTATTAGCAGACATCCCCAAAGGTACTACTAGAAAATTTCCATCAGAGTTTGTGAGAGGCACTAAATAACATTTTGTAATGTAAAAAACATTTATAATGTTTATATTACAAATAAATGTTTTTTTATTCATTAAAGAATCCTGAAAAAAATCCATGTTTATTTTATTTTGACTGCTTAAGCGTCCTGGAGCACTGGAAATGCGCTATATAAATAAAATGTATTATTATTATAAATCTCATTTTATATTGTACCATTATTTGTTTAAATAATTTGTTTCATGGGATTCAAGTTCATCTCTCATTAATTGTTACTAAACATTCATATTTTTGATTTGTTGTCTGTCCAATAATATTGCATAAATTCCATCTTTATTTCATTCTGATTGCTAATAACATGGCGAATTCTTGCTGACATGAAATTGCATTTTGGCCCATTTATTTGTCATGCTTGAGATGAAGTGGTATCAGAGCAAACTTGGATCAATAGAAAACGCAGAGCTAGAAACAGTATGTGTAATTGGTAGCAATGTTTACCGGTACCTGCTTCTGCTACTCAGTTGGTGTATTGAAGTGTATCTGTGCCAGAGCCTGTCTTTATATGTGTGTCCTACTGTATTAGTTTTCATATTATTTTTTTGATGACCTGTCGACAGGTTCTCATTAGAATTGGACCGATTTGTTTTTTGTATGCCCCAGAGAAGTCGTGACTTTGTGTGTGCGCAATGGAGGCGATATCTGATTCAAGTGTGTGTGTGTTTCAGAGGAAGGTCTGCGCTTGTTTGTGGGTCCTGGTGGGAGCACAGCACTTGGTAGCCACCACCTTCCTGCCAGGTAAGTTTGAAGGAAAATGTTGTCATCATGTACTCACCCTCATGCTGTTCCGAACCCAAATGACTTTCTTTCTTCCTTTGAACACAAAAGCACATGTTTAGCATAATGTCCTAGCAGCTCTTTTCCACACAATGAAAGTGAATGGGGACTGGGTCTGCCAAGCTTTAAAAAAATACCTAAAGGGATCATAAATGTATTTGTGTGCCACCTTCTAAGTCTTCTGAAGCCATACAATAGCCTGTATGATGAAGATGTGAAATATAATACATAGATTTATATGGATTACTTTTATGGTAATTTCTGGAGCTTGACATCTCCAGTCACCATTCACTTTCATTATATGAAAAAAAGGGCTTGGATGTTCTGATAAACCTCCTTTTCTGCTAAATCTCTTTTTTAGAAGAAGAAAGTAAGCCATGTAGGTTTGAAACAACATGAGGGTGAGTAAATGATGACAATTTTATTTTCGGGTTACTGTCTCTTTAAATAACACAGCAAAATTAAATACTAAGCAGTGGTATTCCCCCACGCTTTTAAAAAAGTGTAAATCAGTTGTTGTATGTAAATGCTGATTTCTTCTTTTCAGGGTTGGAGCTGGTGCCTACGAACAGGTGGTGATTAAACGCTAGAGTTGGGAGATGCCAGAAGGAGAAGTGTCAAAAACCAAAGTCTGTTTCGTGGGAGGAGAAAGGGACAAAGAGATTCAGACATGTTCGTCTCCTCTCACATTAGCAGTGTTAGTCACAAACTTGTTTCAGCCTTTCGATGAAACAGTGTCCTCTGCTGGCTACATAAAGAACTGACAGCTCCTCTGGATGAGGCTGCCATTTGGTGTCTTGTGTTTCACTGTGAGGTAAAGTTTGTCTTATAATATGTCTGCAATTGCAAATCAGAGAGCTTTTCCCTATATTTTCCTCGCTGATTTAAAAAAAATTATATTTCATATTGTTATTTTAGTGAGATATGTTTATTTTTTACCATGTTTACAGGTTTGAGCCATTTTAAGGGGTCTGTCAGTAACATTTGGTGGATTATATACATCATTACATATACATCTATATGTCTGCAGATGAAGGTGACCTCTTTACGCATTTTTTTTGTCATTTCATTACTGTACGAATGGAAATCAAACCGTCCTCACCCACCCGCGTCTCACTTTTTAGCGTGTAAGAAGCATAGACTGTAAAAAAATATGGACGTAGTGCCCGTGACGTCACCCGTAGGTTTCTGAAGAGCATTTTTGAAGCCTAAAGTGGGCGTAGCCGTCCGTCGCCATCTTGGCCTTGCGTCACTCCAGGATAACAGAAAATAGGCAAACAGGCGGGGCGTGAGTGGAGCTGAGCAGCCTGGCTATCTGAAATCACCTAGCTCGACGTGATCGAGTTAGCTGATAATGTAAAACCAATTAAACATTCCTATTTTTGCCCTTCGAAATATTATAATAGTTAAAAGACGTGGCTACAAGTTAGACTGTGTATTACTTCGAGAGTGTTTGTGTGTGACAGTGATTTATGTGCATACATGTCCGTCACTCTTTCATGGTCCGTCAGCGCGGCATCGCTCAAGTTCGTAGAGAGCTTTATTCAGTCCATTTTAAATTCTGATTTTGGCCGTCTCTCAAATGGGTTAAACCATAGATATATTACCTTTGAATTGCAAGTAAATGCGCTAGAAAATCCGCGCTCATTCATGTGCATTTATTGCACGGACGGAGAAAGCGCCGACGCCTGCATGATTTCATCTGACGGTAATTTACATAAGCATATTATAATCCATCTGTTCGGTGAGAGCAGAACGAACGAGCATTTATTGACGTTTTAAATGTGAAAACCCCAAAAAGCAACGAAATTGTCAGACATCCATTAGTGCATGTTCACAGAGGAAAACAACTGAAATACAGCTCTGGTTGTTCTCTCGAACGATAACGACGGAATCCAAAGACGTGGGCTTTGTAACGTTACCCAAGTATTAAATTGTATGAAATAATCCCGAAAAAAAGCACAAACACTGCAGAGATGGCAAGTTCAGCAGCTAACATTTGCTGAGGTGAAGTGTGACGACTAGTAACAGCAGACAAACGGCTAGCAGCCTAGCACTGACAGCGGCAATCCATCTGTCACTCAAGTGGCCACTGGCCACACCCTTAAATTTAAATATTAATCAACTAAACGGACGAGTTATAAAATAATTCACCCCCCTCACAGTTGTTATGAAGGGCAAAATTAGCTGTATAGACCAAAGCCACATAGAGATCCAGGCTGTAAACATGTTTTTTTCTGCTGTAAAGTTGGTAATTTTAACATGAGGGAGATACAGATTTGACTCACTCCTGCAGCCAGGCCAAGCGGCCAGTTAATGAATTGCAGTTTAACTCACTTCCGTGTTGGTTTCAAGAGAGAGACGGGGAGGTTGCCGCTTGGTAAGAAGTCGTGATGTGTTTGACAGATGGAGGCGTTTTCAGACTTGAAAAAAATGTGCAACTGAATAGCACTTTGAATTGAAGGACTTTACATGAACTTTTTATGTATCGCCAACATTGTAGGGAGTTTTGAGACTGAGCTTTTGATCAAGTTAACTCATACACATTAAATGTGTTATTCTTCTTTATTTGTAGCTGAAAATGACTTTCGGCTTGAGCATTTAAATGTAGATTAAACTCCTACAGCTCCATTATATGTTAAATGGGACTAAGTCATTTTGCAGTTCAGTTTATAGACACATTAGCTACTTCAAATCTGGGCAGGTGAATATCTGATAAGTACTTCTCTGGCAGCAGTCTATGACATAATTAATGACATCACCTAACTATATTACGCTTTCACACAAGGACAAAATGAGCCAAGCTGTTCTCAAGCTACACTTAGTAACATAGCAGCACAGAATGAAGCATTTAACCATGTCAGCAATGCTTGAAATGTTTAGCACAAGGCTCTTAAGCGGCGTGTACCGTGTAGCTCTTCTAATCCTATCTATAACACTACAAAAACATCTTTTTATCCATGTTTTTGTAGTTACTTGATGTATCGTTAAAATGAAGGTATTTTAATGACTACTTTTCATGGTATCTCTGTCTGTAAGATCAGCTATAGGGCATATCAGAAGCATAAGTTAGTGCTTCTCTAGTTTTATGTGACCGTATTCCCATATCTTCTCAAAAGCCATTTACTGTTTTATAAATGTAAACTTACTTGCCTCTGCAATTTAAGTGTGTGTGGGGATTATCAGCTGAGAGTGTGTACAATCTATTTGTAGCACTTGATTATATCATATTGTCTAGAGTTATAGTGTAGAAATGCATGGGTGTCACACCAACTCAACGTGTCCGAAGTGTTTTTTTTTTTTTTTTTGTAGTCTTTGCTAGGCCCGCTGAGATCCAAACACTAAAAAAATACTGACAGGAAGCTTGGTTTCAACTCAGCCACACATCTCAGGTTTATTATTTCCTTTCACTATTACTGCACAAATATCGAAGCACCACACTGCGAATGTACGGAGCCCCTAAAGAGTTTTCTGTGACAGAAAAAATATGAGATGGGAGAGAAAATTCTATTTCATTGCTTTTGTGTTCTTTCGCAAAAAGAAATTTTGCGGTCACTTGCAAAGAACTCAAAAGTTTTACGAGCGAAAGCAAAGTTTCTCACAGGAACGCAAAGAATTTGTGAGCAAATGAAACATTTCTTCTGGGAACGCAAAAGTATCTCATACTTTTTCCATCAAGGTGTCCTTTTAAGGGCTCTGTAGTGAATGTTTGCAAATATTCATTTATTTAGAGGTTATCTGCGATATGTTAGCCTCATTACTTTTCAGCAGACACTCAGTAATATGAGTTACTTTGAACTTGATTTTTAATTGTTTAATTGATCTACTGCCAAAATGAAGTCTATTTTTATGTATTTGAGCTTTAGTGATACTGATATTGTAAGATTTTACTATAATTTTTCTTCCCTAATTCTCTTACATAACCTGTAAGTAGGTCCTGGTACTTAACATGTTGTAAAAACATGGTGGCTTTATCTCTTCTGTGAAGTTTTGGTCCTCGTAATTGTACTGTGTCTGATGTTTAAAGGTGACATTGCTTTTTAAATGTCTCGCAATGTTGTGTTCCAACTTTTGACCAATAGTGGCTTCCATGCCATGTGTTCTGTTATGATGCTGGTAAGGTATGTACCACACACTGTTAAATAAAACCACATTCCAAAGAAGGTGTCACATATTTGCATTTTTAATTACATGTTTAATTGTTGTCTTTTCAAGAACATTTCCAATCGATAACAGTTTTGGCCATATTATCTAAATATGTCCTTCAAATATGGTTTTGACAGAACAAACATCAAGTGCACCTTCCTTTTTTACATTTTGGTTACAGAGCTTTGCGGATCTGTTATACACCTTCGTAACCCCCAAGCTCCCTATCCCAGTCCTCCTCCACAATGTTTGATACACCTGATACTGTTTTCACAACCTCCTCCTCTTCTTTTTCTTCCTCTACCTCTTCCTCATCATCTGCAGGCAGGTTTAGCACCGTTCCATCAGCGCTCATCCTCACCCGCTCCTCCTCCAGCAGTTCCTCCCTGAGACGCTGCACGCTCCCGCACAGCGCTCTCACTTTGGGGCTAAACCACACACGCGTCAAGGGCACACAAATGCTGCGGTCCTGCTGGTAGACAGGCTGCCACTCACATGCATCCCCATGCTGCAAAGCTTCCATAAATGGAGGACCATAAAAATGTGCATTGTTGTTGGAGTCCATGTTCAGCCTACTAAGCCATTCCTGTTTTAGGTGTTGTGCCTCATACAGGACTTCATTAACCAAAGTCTTCTGGTAGATGTTGTTGTCACACAGGCTCGGATACACCACCTTGTACAACTTAATGAGGAACAACAAAAAAAAAGATGAGTTGCGAGTGCAATAAGCAGTTTTCAGACAAGAAATAACACACATATTGTAAGCCCGTCTATTGGTCCAATGGAGGTCTCCAATAATACGGGGAAGGTTTCTCTGCGCGTTACTGTCTTTCCTTTTACGCAACACAACAAGATTAAATGCAATATATTTTCTCACATGCAATAGCTCGTTTCATCTGACTCCATAAATGAAAGGGTTTTAATGATATCTGTGCATCATTAAACGTGATCGAATATTTGATTATTCTCTTAAACTCTGTTTATATTTTACCCGCTTAGATCAGGAAGACTATATCGCTCCGAGTTCCTTACCCAGGTCTCCGACACAAGTGGTCAGCCCCGAAGATCAGAAGCTGAGGCAGTTGGCTAAATATCTAGGATTTTGCCGTACACGCGCAACAATCAAAGATATATACAATAGCCCCCTTGGATGCCCTTCAGGAACTTAATTCAATCGTTTTACTTTAGTAGGTTTTGGTTTTTTAATAGCTTTGGATTAGCCAAGCCCGTACCTTTATCTAAAGCTGTGGTTCTCAACCTTTTTTGGGCCAGCGCCCCCTATCCAATATCCAGGTCCCTGAACGCCCCCAACCCCCAAACTAATGAGCGACCAGGAACGAGTGAGACTTAATAGATGAAATAAGTGCAAAATTGTCTTTTAATTGAACTATACTCCACAGTGATTCATCCAAAAAACAAGTTATAAACTGCATTGACATAGCAATACCAGTGTTTCTCACATGATTTTGGTAAATCTGTGGTGGGTGGACCTCGGGCCTTCTAGGGGGGTCCGGGGGCATGCACCCCCGTAAGAAAATTTTGTGCATTTTAATGTTAAATTCATCAATCTGGTGCACTTTGAGAGTTCAAAATTAAAAGTGCCAACCCATATTCAGTTTTAGTTGTGTCTGTCTACATTACACTACTACATAATAATAGTTATAATATTAATCCCATGACAGTGATAGCCATATATTGTAAAACAAATGCACTGAAAAATAAAGGACAGTCATTAAAGTAGTAATGTTTGCACTTAGGTTTTATTTCGCATTTAGGAGAGTATTGGAAGAAGCTGCTGCTTACATTAACCTTACTTTCGAAAAATAAATAAATACAATCTTGATTCATGAAAATTATGTTAGAATTGTCGGCCTAAAATACCATGGTATAAGCTTGTTTTCTTTAATGGTATAATTAATACAATTACAATTAATTTGGTTTGTTGTGATTAATTTGTGTTCATAATCAGTAAAAAAAAAATCTTCTAACAAGAATAAACACATATGAATAATTCAATTATTATTGTATTATTAATTATTTTTATATCTTGAAACTACCCAAACGCTCAGATGGCGGAATGAATACATTACCAAAATGTGATTGCAGAATATATTTAAATTATCCATCAAATTGTCATTTTCTCCTTACAGTCTTGCAAGTTAACAATAATGCCTGACCAGTAAATTACTTGGTGAACAAAGAAAACATTTTGGCATTTGGGATTTGAATTAGTTAATGCCTAAAAATGTAAAAGTTTTACCTTATAAATAGAATATAGTTTAATTAATTTTAAAATTCGTCGCCAGAATGAATGGGAACATGATTTATTTAAAATATTTGAAAAAAATATAAGTGTTTCTTAAGTCAATACTTTTTAATGGCTTGTTAACTTTATATTCCTCCGCTGCGTGATTCTAGTCAGCGCTGGATTCTAGGCACCACCGGATTGTTGTCAGCGCGAAACACATTTTTGAGCTCGTGTTTGCTGATTCTTGTCAGCGCTGGATTCTAGTCAGTGCTTGAGCGCTGGTCTATGACTGGAAAAATAATAGAGTCGTTGCAAAAGTAACGATAGGCTACATGTCGCATTAAACTGGAAGATTTTAGAATGTTAGGCATTCTAAACTTTTGAATAAGAAATAATATCAAGTCGTCAAAATACAACTCGTCAAAACTCCTCCAATCACAACAAGCGCGCGCGGTGAGAACACTCACAGCATACACATACCCGAACTTGATATGACTGCACATCATATTTTTGACATTATTGATACTGCTTTGTGCTTTCAATCGTAATGCAATAGAAATGAACACAAAAAACCTGACTAGTGCCTACCTACAACACTGACGGTCGACTTGCGGTCAGGAGTAGAGCAGCTGTGGACAAATGTTTTTTTTGTTTGTTTGTTTTTTAGCGCTGCTGAGGTATTCTTTCACGCGCACCCACAATATGATATCACACTCTGCGCATATGTTTTACAACATAATTTAACAAAAACATAGTCCTAACACTTTTTAAATAGCCCACTTAAAGTGTTTATTACAACTAAATTACTAAATGCTTAAAATGAATAAAAGTAAATGAACAAAAATGTGCGTTACATATTTAAACTCGTGAACGCCCCCCTTTCAAAAATCTTGCTTCCAACGCCCCCCGTTGTTCTCTGAACGCCCCCGTTGAGAACCACTAATCTAAAGTAACATTAAATTAGAACAGAAGTCATCGGAAGCGTCCAAGCTAGGTTAACCAACCAGCGTCTTGCTGATCCTAGACGGACAAACACATCCTCTCATCCAAGCAGTGTTTTTGGCAGCCCTTTTAGTTTTAGTCTTAGTCTTTTGGACGAAAATTCTTTTTAGTTTTAGTCACATTTTAGTCACTTATAAACTTGATAGTTTTAGTCAAGTTTTAGTCGACGAAAACACAAAAAGGTTTTAGTCAAGTTTTAGTCAATTTTAGTAAAAAAAAAAAAAAAGTAGTCTTTAACAATTTAATTTAGGTTAAAAAGTATTGGAAATGGGCTTGGTTTGACAGGTTGTAACAAGTGTTGCAATTCATAATTTTTTTTTTGTTGAAAAATAATCCCTGAAATGATGACTTCTGGTGAATATTGTGAAAACTAATTGATACATTTAGATAAATATATTTCATACCTTATAGCATATTATAATACAACTTATTAGGCCTATATATTTATAGAATAGCAAAGTAGGCCTAATCAATATACAAGACTGAACCACATAGTGAAATATAAAGGCTATCATGATCATTTTGCCAACAATGAACCATGGATTTGTTTAGTTTATAATACGTTTTATTTTTAACTTAAACAAATACAACATATAACATTCAAAACTCACCGGCTTAGACTGCATTTGAAGAAAAATAAACACAAGTTTTCTGTAGCCTTGTGCGAATTTATTCAATAGAATTATTAGATTATCTCCTGATGCGTGCTGCTTAATATCACACACTCCGCCGTGACAAACAGAAAAAACGCGATGGCATATGGTACAATTGGCCTTGTATTCATTGTCCCTCACGCATTCCAGCCACGGGTAGTCATTTTCCCATTCAATTTTACATTTCTGTGCTCTTTTCTTTTTCGCCGGCTGCTCGGAGGTAGTCATTTTTACATTTCCCGCTGTTGTCACTTGTTGTCGTCATCATTGCTACGATACGTGACTCACAATGACTGAAACGACCAATTAAAAGGGCATTCTCTGATGATGTTCCAAGATGTTAAAAACGCTACGCTGATCATAGACAAACAGAGGGAGAAATTAGTATCTACCGCACCGTCAGGTTTTTTTCTCATAGCCTAGTAAGCCTACAAATGTCTTCGTTCATAGTCTGACATATATTAGTAGCTATGTGTCTGTCATGGATTTGCACTGAATTGATTCTCAAAAATACGAAACAAAGTGCGTTCCGTATCAGTTCACTACGGAACAAGACTTGAGTTGTACGTGTCAAATACGGGACGATTCCGTAGGCTATTATACGGAACGGTTGGCAACGAACGTCAGACTTAATTTTCGTTCCGTCTCGTCTCGTCAACGAAAACTCGAAAACGTCTCGTCATGTTTTAGTCATCTTAGAGCCATTTTTAGCTAGTCATCGTCGCGTTATCGTCATAAAAAAAGGTGCGTCAACGAAATCATTTAGTTATCGTCATCGTTGACGAAAACAACACTGCATCCAAGTCGCCCGCACACTTCCTGATATCAGTTTTTAGCCGTCGCTAATCTCTGACGCAACCTTAATATACGAATCCGTTACTTATTTGGGAAAAACAAGTCTCAGAGTCGTTCAGAATAAAATCAAACGTTTACAATTTATTGACCAGGTAATGAAGCAATAATTCAAAATACAATTCGCAAGAATAAAATCATCAGTTAATCATAACATAACAACAATTCAGGAATCGAAGAGTTTGTAAAGATTATTACCTGGCAACGAAAATTACACACAGCGTTTGTGTGGGCAGTCAACCTACAGACTCCTCGAACTTTTCTACACCTTTTCCTTATATACCCAGATAATTAAATATTCTTACCAAATGGCCGTCTATCATTATAATTAGATTTTGGTTCCCTATTCAGGGATTCACACTGGGAGATCAGAATTTGTACTTGAATAGGTTCTTGTTTTACATACAGGAGGTACAGTCTATATGGAGGACCTGGGGGAGGGAAACACCTTTAGAGGATACATCACTTTTCTCATATTGTATAACTTCTTTTAGCTTTTCCTTATGGTTGGGAGAATGAGACCATTTTACCAGACGCACTGAGACACTTTAAATGATATCAAACATGCATAGATACTTGTACATACTTTACATTGCATAGGTTTTCAGTGTATTTCAGGTGAGGAGGAGGGGGGATGAAGGGGAGATAGTGTGTGTGGAGTGTGAAATGCGTCTCGAAATCCCTGTTACATATGCAGGAGATAGTTCGTGTTAAGGTCCAGGGGGGCCTTTTGTTCCATCGAGGGGTCGGCCAGACATACTGGCAGCAGCCTTACACACACACACACACATACATATACATATATATATATATATATATATATATATATATATATATATATATATATACTGCCCTACAAAACAAAAAGGCAGTAACTGCATTTTTGGTCAAAAATTTGTTATTATCATTTTCATGACATTCAAGGCATCCTTTGTTATGTGACAAAACATCTTATCTCAAATGTGTGTCGTTTTGGAGAAAAATGGTAATAGTTTTTGGAGAATCTGTAGTTACTGCCTTTTTCCTTGGTATGGTGCCACGTTTTTGGTAAGTAATACAAAGCAAATTTACAAAGCAAGAATACAGTAACTGCAAAATAGGGGTAAAATATCAAATTAAATATGAGGATTGATATGTACAAAGAATAAGCTAATATAACGTAACAAAACAGCCACATGTCCAATAATCTACCTACAACTACTTAGGCTGGATGACAGGATAAATTTAAAGTAATTTTTCTCAGTTCTGCACTCAGCGTAGTTACTGCCTTTTTGCTTTGTAGGGCAGTATACATACATACATACACTCACCTAAAGGATTATTAGGAAGTAGTGTTGTCACGGTACCAAAATTTCAGTATTCGGTACCAATACCAGTGAAAATCCACGGTTCTCGGTACCAATTTCGGTACCAAAGCTTAATTTAGATTAAATATACATAATTATATTAAAGTGTATATCACAGTTACAAAGATGGAAATTGTAGTACTAAAAACACTTTATAATAAGATTCCATTTATTAGATAACATTAGATAAAATGACCTAACAATAAACAATAGTTATATACTGTCGCAATTATTCTCCTTTAGGGGTTAATTTAAAAATACATTTTTAAAATCAAAAGTTAACATTATTTCTGTTAACATTATTTAATGCACAATGAATGAAGTGAACAAACATGACCAATCAAGTGTTTGTATTAAATAATATTCACAAACATTAATTAATGTTGTAAAAATATATTGTTCACTCAATGTGTTATGTTAGAAGATAACGCATTAAGTGATGTTAATGAATGGTATCTTATTGTAGCGTTACCAAACTATACAGGAGATAAAACGTGTTTTATTTGACTTGACTGTACTTTTATTTAATCCAAAACTGCATTCATATTTAATTTTAAAAGGGCTTTTTAAAACTGCTAGGAGTTATCCAGCCAAGAATAAGCCTAGAACTGCTTTTCTGACGGACTGATATTAATGACGGCTTTTTATTTCTCAGCTCCATAAATATATCTAGTAGTAAAGCTAATGCAAGGGCTAGAAATCAATTAATTCTTTGCTAATACTTTCTCGTCATCATGGAGAGTGCAGTTCGCACCGCTTTCTCCTTTCCACAAGCGCTTGTTCTCCCGTGGTGTCTGTCATTGCTATGCATCCATGAACATAGGCGCGCATGGAAAAACGAGCGCGCCACTTCTATTATGAGCGCGCTTGCCGCGCGCCATTTGAAATAACGTATCTGCACGCGCAAAAACATCAGCACCACATCAGCAGCACCGCCGGTCGCCATGTCTCAGCGCTTTTATGAAGAGGACGCAACTGCACGCGCTTCGGACATGCACGCGCATCAAGTACCGGGTTTGAGAAAACCTGGTACCGTGACGTTTAAAAAAAATTTAGTACCGCCTTGTCCCGAAGTACCGGGTCTTTTGACAACACTATTAGGAACACCATACTAATACTGTGTTTGACCCCCTTTCGCCTTCAGAACTGCCTTAATTCTACGTGGCATTGATTCAACAAGGTGCTGAAAGCATTCTTTAGAAATGTTGGCCCATATTGATAGGATAGCATCTTGCAGTTGATGGAGATTTGTGGGATGCACATCCAGGGCACGAAGCTCCCGTTCTACCACATCCCAAAGATGCTCTATTGGGTTGAGATCTGTGACTGTGACTGTGGGGGCCATTTTAGTACAGTGAACTCATTGTCATGTTCAAGAAACCAATTTGAAATGATTCGAGCTTTGTGACATGGTGCATTATCCTGCTGGAAGTAGCCATCAGAGGATGGGTACATGGTGGTCATAAAGGGATGGACATGGTCAAAAACAATGCTCAGGTAGGCCGTGGCATTTAAATCTGAATGTCTCAACAGAAATCGAGACTCATCAGACCAGGCAACATTTTTCCAGTCTTCAACTGTCCAATTTTGGTGAGCTCGTGCAAATTGTAGCCTCTTTCTCCTATTTGTAGTGGAGATGAGTGGGGGACCCCGGTGGGGTCTTCTGCTGTTGTAGCCCATCCGCCTCAAGGTTGTGCGTGTTGTGGCTTCACAAATGCTTTGCTGCATACCTTGGTTGTAACGAGTGGTTATTTCAGTCAAAGTTGCTCTTCTATCAGCTTGAATCAGTCGGCCCATTCTCCTCTGACCTCTAGCATCAACAAGGCATTTTCACCCACAGGACTGCCGCATACTGGATGTTTTTCCCTTTTCACACCATTCTTTGTAAACCCTAGAAATGGCTGTGCGTGAAAATCCCAGTAACTGAGCAGATTGTGAAATACTCAGACCGGCCCGTCTGGCACCAACAACCATGCCACGCTCAAAATTGCTTAAATCACCTTTCTTTCCCATTCTGACATTCAGTTTGGAGTTCAGGAGATTGTCTTGACCAGGACCACACCCCTAAATGCATTGTAGCAACTGCCATGTGATTGGTTGATTAGATAATTGCATTAATGAGAAATTGAACAGGTGTTCCTAATAATCCTTTAGGTGAGTGTATATATATATATACAGTCAAGTCAAATAAAACACGTTTTATCTCCTGTATAGTTTGGTAACGGTACAATAAGTACCTCGACCTCAGTGCTGCATTTGACACTGTTGATCATAACATACTTCTTGACAGGCTGGAAAACTGGGTGGGGCTTTCTGGGATAGTCCTAAAATGGTTCAGGTCATACTTAGATGGGAGAGGTTATTATGTGAGTATAGGAGACCATAAGTCTGAGTGGACATCCATGACATGCGGAGTACCTCAAGGCTCAATTCTTGCACCACTCCTGTTCAACCTGTATATGCTCCCAATGAGCCAAATAATGAGAAAGAACCAAATTGCTTACCACAGCTATGCAGACGACACACAGATCTACTTAGCCCTATCGCCTAACGATTACAGCCCCATTGACTCCCTGTGCCAATGCATTGACGAAGTCAACAGTTGGATGTGTCAAAACTTTCTTCAGTTAAACAAAGACAAAACTGAAGTCATTGCGTTTGGAAACAAAGATGAAGTTCTCAAGGTGAACGCATACCTTCACTCTAGGGGTCAAACAACTAAAAATCAAGTCAGGAATCTCGGTGTGTCCCTAGAGTCAGACCTTAGTTTCAGTAGTCATGTCAAAGCAATAACTAAATCAGCATACTATCATCTGAAAAATATTGCAAGAATTAGATGCTTTGTTTCCAGACAAGACTTAGAGAAACTTGTTCATGCTTTCATCACCAGCAGGGTGGATTATTGTAATGGACTCCTCACTGGCCTTCCCAAAAAGACCATAAGACAGTTGCAGCTCATACAGAATGCTGCCGCCAGGATTCTGAGCAGAACCAGAAAATATGAACACATCACACCAGTCCTCAGGTCTTTACACTGGCTCCCAGTTAAATTTAGGATTGATTTTAAAGTATTATTACTGGTATATAAATCATTCAATGGCCTAGGACCTCAATACATTGCAGATATGCTCACTGAATATAAACCCAACAGATCACTCAGATCACTAGGATCATATCAGCTAGAAATACCAAGGGTTCACTCTAAGCATGGCGAGTCCGCTTTTAGCTATTATGCCAGCCGCAGCTGGAACCAGCTTCCAGAGGAGATCAGACGTGCTCCTACAGTAGTCACTTTCAAATCCAGACTCAAAACACATCTGTTTAGCTGTGCATTTACTGAATGAGCACTGTGCCAATGTTCGTCCGACTGTTTGTACTGTATTTTATTTTATTTTTCTAAACTGTTTTAATTATTCCTATTTCTTTTATTATTTTAATTTCTTCTATGTAAAGCACTTTGAATTGCCATTGTGTATGAAATGTGCTATATACAGGCATGAAAACAGGCCAGGGGTAAAAAAGGTGAGAAGGATGCGGCATATATACTACCCCCCCCCTCACCACAAAAAAAAAAAAAAAAAAAAGCTGCATTAGTAATACCAGTGTTTCTCACAGGATTTTTTTGGATCACTGTGGTGAGTGGACCTCTGCCACTCTATAGTTAGGGAAAGGTAGGAATTTTTTTTGCCAATCTGCAAAAAAATGTCTTACCAATAGCTTTTTTTACCATGTGTTCCTATAGGTGTCTAGTAACACCTCCCAATTTATCCACGGCCAAATCCTCGGGGAAACGCCTGGAGAGGCAATCAAAGTTGGGGTGCCCAGACGGCCTGGGTAAAAATAATGATTTTTTTTTATTTTTTTTAATATTACCTTTTGAGATGTCTAACTAGGGGTTTTTAGGGGTGCCGAATCTATCCCAACCATTAGTTTTGAGTAAAAATGACTTTACAAAAAAAAAAAAAAAAATGACCACATAAAATGGTTTTATTGAACAATTACAATACAAAACTTACTAAATCGGTTTAAGGCGAGACACTACAGGTGAATAGAGTCAAATTTTTAACTAGCAGATATCACCATGAAACTTTCCCAGTTGATTACCTATATTACGATGAGAAAAAAATGTATTACAAGTTTTCTGTAATTTAATGTTTAAATATGCAAATTAGGCAATATCTAATTAAATATGCGCTAATTTGCATATATTTTAAAAAACGAAATCTGAGTATTGGATAAAGCCAGGTTAAAAATTATTTTTTCATTGTGTTCACATATTAGATGGGAAAAAAATTACTGAGGGATTTATGGATATCTACTTTTGTTATCCTGTAAATCCCAAAAAAACTGTCAATAGCCTTAAAAAAATGATTTTCGCCATGTTTTTTGGAATAAAATGTTATATAAATCAGGCTAGGAATAATATATTTACAAATCACTCTGTATATGTCTTCATAATATAACTAGGTACAAGACTGGGAAGTTTGGTGTATATAGGTGCTACTGAAGTGGAGATTTCGGACTTGGAGTATGAGAGAAAAGTCATTTTGAGAAAACGGGCTTTAAAGATTTATCATCAGCCAATGAGATTGCGCATTCAGCCCTTTTACTTTCACGATTGGTTGCTGATAAAAAGGAAATGACCATATTTGGATCCGACAGCATTGTACAGGAGAGAGAGAGAGCTTCCTAACGGTGTGTGAGATGACAGGGTGACGGCAGAGATCGCGGAGCAGCGTGTTGATTAAGAACGCCAACTTTTGTTGAATTTATGAGAAATCTACAGACGCAAACAGACAAAGTGTCGAAAAATAAAGACCTAAATGTGTATTTCTGACTTTTTTTCACCACAAGTTTGAAAGAAGACATGTTATTGAAGACAAATATCCAAAAATCTCAAAATTGAGTAAAAAAAACACGATGTTTTTGCCTGCCGTGTCTCGCCTTAAAATTTAACAAACCTCATCCAACTCCCCTGCATCTTCCTCACTCCTGTTATCATCTGGCTGGTTGATGTTCTGGCAAGAGTTACCATGACAGTTCCCACAAACAGAAATACGCTTGACGCCTTGCTTTTTACAGCAGCACCTGAGAGTGTCACAGTCCCCTGCACAGTTGAAGCTAACAAACTTCAGAAGGTAGTGCAGGGCAATGGGATCTGTTGTAGGGACTGGTGCTTAACCTTGTTCTTCTTGTTTCCATCCATACTCAAGGACATCCAGTGATGGACTTTGTAGCAGTAGCCGATCTCTGGTCTGGAGATATGCCCGCAGAGAGTGCTGTGCTGCAGCTCCTGATGCTCCCGGCTGCGACCCGCTTGCTGATGATATCAAATCTTAAGTCTTTCAAATCTTCAGGTGGATTTCCACAGAATGAGCTTGAACAGTTCGCAGCCAGCTTTGATGATGTCACTTTTCTTGGCTCTGATGTCATTGAACACATCCATGGCCCCCTCTGCTTTGTCAGTCTTGCAGAGCTTGGTGAGCAAAGTTGGTTTGCTAAACCCAGAAATTGCTGATATGGTATCGCAACCAGAGAAGCTGTGTAGGAAGATCAGGTATTTACGGTATCTCTCCGGGAGGGCCTTTCAGATCTTTCTGACATCGTAAGATGTGTCTTTAAGGTAGTTTGTGACGTCAGAAACACCAGTGATTTCAAATCGCGTTTTTGAAACTGTCTTTAGTTCACTGCAGATCTTTTTTGACCTCACTCAGACCGTCACCACGGTCTTCCCTTGAATGACACCATTCTTCCACCTATCCTCGAGAGGCAGAGGCGGACAAAGTACACAACTTCCTTACTTGAGTGAAAGTACAGATACTACTGGTCAAATATTACTCCGTTACAAGTAAAAGTTCTAAAGACCGATTTTTACTGTAGGGAACTGTGACACTCTCAGGTGCTGCTGTAAAAAGCAAGGTGTCAAGCGTATTTCTGTTTGTGGGAACTGTCATGGTAACTCTTGCCAGAACATCAACCAGCCAGATGATAACAGGCGTGAGTGAGATGTAGGGGAGTTGGATGAGGTTTGTTAAATTTTAAGGCGAGACACGGCAGGCAAAAACATCGTGTTTTTTTTACTGGTCAATTTTGAGATTTTTGGATATTTGTCTTCAATAACAAGTCTTCTTTCAGACTTGTGGTGAAAAAAAGTCTGAAATACACATTTAGGTCTTTATTTTCCTACACTTTGTCTGTTTGCGTCTGTAGATTTCTCATAAATTCAACAAAAGTTGGCGTCCTTAAAGGTATAGCGGAGGATTTTCCCGAATTTTAGAAAAGAACCGCCCTCTCCACTTTTTGAAAAAATGTACATGCGCAACACTCTACCTGCTCCCGAGAGGGAACGCCTATTAAACGTGTGCACGAGAGAGCATCCACGAGCTAATCATAGCTTACATTAACTTTTACTAGCAGTGATTTTAAATGGATTTCTCCAAATAGCATGCCAAACTTTACCTGTCAAGTAGAAACTTCACGACTGAGGCATCAGTGGGAAGCCCAACCTGTGTTTTGAGCGCACGCCATCGTGTGAATCGTGTGCACGAGCACGTACGACGGCCTTACGTAAACATATCACCAGAATGATTGACACTTAGAAGGACCAATAGTCTTGATGATCCACCCGGAAAAAGAAAATCCTCCGCTATACCTTTAATCAACACGCTGCTCCGCGATCTCTGCCGTCACCCTGTCATCACACACACCGTTAGGAAGCCCTCTCTCCTGTACAATGCTGTCGGATCCAAATATGGTCATTTCCTTTTTATCAGCAACCAATCGTGAAAGTAAAAGGGCTGAATGCACAATCTCATTGGCTGATGATAAATCTTTAAAGCCCGTTTTCTCAAAATGACTTTTTTCTCATACTCCAAGTCCGAAATCTCCACTTCAGTAGCACCTATATACACCAAACATCCCAGTCTTGTACTTAGTTATATTATGAAGACATATACAGAGGGATTTGTAAATATATTATTCCTAGCCTGATTTATATAACATTTTATTCCAAAAAACATGGCGAAAATCATTTTTTTAAGGCTATTGACAGTTTTTTGGGGATTTACAGGATAACAAAAGTAGATATCCATAAATCCCTCAGTAATTTTTTTCCCATCTAATATGTGAACACAATGAAAAAATAATTTTTAACCTGGCTTTATCCAATACTCAGATTTCGTTTTTTAAAATATATGCAAATTAGCACATATTTAATTAGATATTGCCTAATTTGCATATTTAAACATTAAATTACAGAAAACTTGTAATACATTTTTTCTCATCGTAATATAGGTAATCAACTGGGAAAGTTTCATGGTGATATCTGCTAGTTAAAAATTTGACTCTATTCACCTGTAGTGTCTCGCCTTAAACCGATTTAGTAAGTTTTGTATTGTAATTGTTCAATAAAACCATTTTATGTGGTCATTTTTTTTTTTTTTTGTAAAGTCATTTTTACTCAAAACTAATGGCTGGGATAGATTTGGCACCCCTAAAAACCCCTAGTTAGACATCTCAAAAGGTAATAAAAAAAATAAAAATAAAAATCATTATTTTTACCCAGGCCGTCTGGGCACCCCAACTTTGATTGCCTCTCCAGGCGTTTCCCCGAGGATTTGGCCGTGGATAAATTGGGAGGTGTTACTAGACACCTATAGGAACACATGGTAAAAAAAGCTATTGGTAAGAAATTTTTTTGCAGATTGGCAAAAAAAAATCCTAACTTTCCCTAACTACTAGGGGGGTTCGGGGGCATGCTCCCCCGTAAGAAAATTTTGTGCTTTTTAATGTTAAATTCATCAATCTGGTGCAAATTAAACAAAGAAAAATTCAAAACTCTTTTAGTGTCTGTCTACATTACTACTACAATAATAGTTATAATATTAATCCCATGATAGTAATAGCCATATATTGTAAAACAAATGCACTGAAAAATAAAGGAAACTTTCATAATTAGTTTTGTACTAATTTCTATACTTGAAAGAGTATATTTCTATACTTCACATTAAAGATGTGATTGGGCTAGCCCAGTATCAATCAAGAAAAGAACCAATGGGCCGCTGATCTACGTGTTTCATCCACTGATTTATATAATGACATGTCATTATATAGAGCCGTGGTTTCATCGGGTGTCAGAAAAAAAAACTAGCGCCGACTTTTTTTTGACCAATGCATTACACACTAATTACGCACTGTCTAACCCAGCGCCGCCAAATAAGCAAAACAAAACGTATGGGCCGCCGATGTACGAGTTTTATGGGCCGTTAAGACAAAAACAAAACAAAAAAGTATGAGATGTATCGGCCCAAAAAGCACGTCGATCCACCGGGAATCTCCCGGTAGTCCCGATGGCATTAGCCTACATGCCTGGACGTCACACAAAACAAAATCCTACCTGTAGCCTTTCACCATACACTTATTTAGCTGCTTTCGCATCAGTTGACATGCCATCTCATTTCCCCTCTTTCTTTTTCTATTTTTAGCCCCCAACAGCTTTTTTGCGTTATCCATCTTTTTCGACGACAACTCACTGTTACTCGTTCCTGCTCGCTCAGAGCTCACGGTGCCCGCGCCCGCTCGCGTAATTATCCCGCCCACTTCTATGTCAAAATTAAAAATAATGACATTGGCAACATTGCTGTCTGTATCTGACAGGACAGTTAACATTGTAAGCTATCTTACCTCAGGCTTGCTTTCCGACGTGCGGTTCTTTGTTCGGCAGTGTGTCCAGTTGTCAGACTCGCGGTGTAAAAGACTTTGAAAACATTTCTGCCCTAACGTTACTCTAACTCGTATTGGCGGTCATGTTTTGGCATTAGGAATGATGATTGTTTTTTAAAGCTGCGAAGTTTATGGTAACTTTACAGCGGGTAAATGCTGGCCTCGGCCTCGACCATACATCATACATTGTGATTTCGGCTTTTTTTTTTTTAGATTATGTCTCTCACAGTGGACATGCACCTACGATGACAATTTCAGACCCCTCCATGATTTCTAAGTGGGAGAACTATTTATTTATATATTCAGAGTTATAACTATATATTCAGAGTTACATTTATATATTCAGAGTTATAACTATATATTCAGGATTTACATTTATATATTCAGATTTACATTTATATATTCAGAGTTATAACTATATATTCAGGTTTACATTTATGTAACGCAAAGAAGATGATCAGATTGTCAGCTCTCTCCCTACATGATTAAATTACTGAAATTACCCCTATTGTCTCAAGATTCCGCCGCCAGGACGTGCAGACCAAATGGCACCACAAACGGCGTAAATCAACGACTGCCTATCTGAAAACACAGATCTCTCACTTTTGAATCAAGCGTGAACTTTCAGCCTCGGTCAGCACACACACACACACACACACACAGAAACACACACAGATCCTACCACGTGTGATCAAAATAATTTTGTACAATGTTTAAAATGTATTTTCTTGATGTGTGCATGATCCCTTGTCCCAAATATTATGCCTATATAGCTTTATTGGTGTGTAATCAATTTGATGTGACTATAATCGCGAGAAATCATGTATCTGTGTGTAATTAGGTCATAGAATTGCCATTCGTGGTATCGTCTTGTTCCAGAAATCCCAACGGTCTTGAATCTTTAACACAACATATCAGAGGATGCATTGTTTTATTAATACCAGTGATATTAATGTTACGAACGAATCTATCGTTCCAATTTCTAAGAGTAAGGGGCGTATAGATCTCGAAACGTCAGGAGGTGGGCCCGATCCGTTGTTAAAGACGATTGGCCCACGTACGTGAGAGGGCGTGAGTTTGGCCCCTTCAAAATATCATGCTTCCCTCCTCTTTTCTCTCTTCTTTCATCGATCGCTCTGATCTCCTCCTCTCCTCCCCGGCAACGCTTCTCCAGGAACCTCTGGAAAGGCTTTGGCCTTCTCCTCGGACCAACACATGTTCGAGTCGTAGCTGCCGGTCTTTGCAACTAAGCTCATACGTGCCTTTCCCCTCCAAAAGGGAAACGATCTGAACTTTCTCGGTAACGTTACATTCAGTGAGCCTTTTTAAGCTTCCCGCGACACCGGAAGACGCAGCAGAAACAGGACACCATCCTCGCTTCCTGCCTCAGCCTCAGCCTCACCCGAAAGAGCACAGAATCTTGCAAGTAGGCTATATTGATTTCTATACAAGCTGTTCCAGGGGTCTCGTGAACTTAGGTTTCTGTATGTAATAATTACTAGCTTTTCCCTTCTCTCTATTTCTTTCTTTCTTTCATTTCATTCTGATCATGCTATGTTTTATGTTTTGGTTCGGTTAGGTGTTTGTTTGTTTATTGTTTGCATTTTTACGTACGTTTATATTTGTAGCTCATATAATCTCTAGTCTTACATTTATTAAAATCCATGAAATACTTTTCACTGTCTCTGTGTTTGAAAGCCTACCTTATAAGTCAATGAAACTAAAAGATCTAAGCTACAAGCTCGATATTACAGACTACATTCAGTAGTTTTAATTAATAAACTCAGAAAGTTTGATGTTCGTGGCCAGAAGATAAACTTTCTTGGAGTTTGTAAATAGATACCCCCTTCTTAACTGTGATAATCTTACATTTATTCGCTGGACGAATGATGGATGACCAGACCAGTTACAGAACAAGGTAATCTCGATAATTGATAAAGTGAATGTACATGCGATTTCTGAATTATTATGACCAGGAGTTATGATTATTAATATTTCCAAAATTCCCTATATCCTTGAGCTAATTCACATTTACTCAGAGTCGTAGTCGCTACATTTATATATTCAGGATTTACAATTATATATTCAAAGTTTTAACTATATATTCGGATTTACATAGAATTATTTCTTGTTTGGCCCCCCATACACACACACACATACATATACATATACATTATATATATATATATATATATATATATATATAGCTTAAACCTGTGAGTTTTAAAGTTGCCATGAAATGCAATGTTCATACGTGCATGTTTAATTTTTAATCAAATGTCATAACTCGATCTTCTGTGGCATATGCCGGATTTCTTTAATAATTTAGTTTGTTTAAACCCCAACTTCCATTTCATGCTGGGATGAGAGTAATTTTTACTATGAAAACATACGGAACATTCAGAACCTCTTCGTCAAAAAGATTATTATATAATTCTATATTGGGACATACATCCGAGTGAAACAGATTATTAAAAAATGCATGATTTGGAGAGGACTGGGTCTCCCCAAGATATCTTTGTTTCATTTTGCATTTGGTTTGAGGCACCTGGGACAATGGATGTTACCTCCAGAGCGAGCTCCGCCATGGTTAGCCATGGAAAAATCTGTTTGTCCACATTTACCATTTGAGTCCTTGCTGATAACAAAACTACCATTATCAGTGCGCAATCATCCAATTATTTCCCATCTACAAACAGTCTGGAAGAAAACTTCTTGTATTTTAGGGGTCGACCCCTTTCTAAGCCCTTCGTCTGCTATTTGGGCCAATCCAAAGTTGTTAATAGGTGGAACACCTGTGTTTTGGAAGGAATGGGTAGATACAAATATCAATATTCTGGAAGATCTTTTTGAGGATGATGCATTGATGTCTTTTGGAAGACTTAAACAAAAATTCATCTTGTCTAATGATCAATTCTGGAGATATCTTCAGATGAGACATATGCTCCAAAGCATTTTTGCCTCTCCCTCTTATGTTCCCAGGGGTAAAAACATTCTCAAGATGATCCAGAATATCGTGGGCACTGGTCACGAGGCATCTAAATATTATTCCTTACTGATTAGTCAGATGGGCCAAAATATTAGCTCTGCGGTTAAGATAAATTGGGAAAAGGACTTAGGACGCTCATTTGAAGATGAGGAATGGGGGAGGATCACTGGTAATTTAAAATTGATGTCTAGAGATATTAGAACACGTCTCATACAATTCAAAATTTTACACAGATTCTACTGGACACCCAGAAGGTTGTTTAGAGCAGGTTTTAAGGATAATCCTGAATGTTGGCGATGCCAGAGAGAGGAAGGCAACCTATTTCATGTCTTATGGCAATGCTCAGAAGTCCAGTATTTCTGGAGAGAGATACATGACTATATTTTAAAAATATCACAGACTCAGTATGATTTCTGTCCTAGTTTATACATTCTTGGTGACCCTAGGCCTTTAAGTCATGTTAAAAAAAAATGAATCACAGTGGATACAGAGCTGCATTATGCTGGGCAGACGTGTTATTGTAAAAAAATGGAAATCTTCCGGAAGGCCTCCGATATTTGAGTGGCTTTCAGATTTAGGGCAGGTCGCAGCCTTAAACTCTCCTATAGTGTGCACGGGAGGATTGATGTATATTTTGATAAATGGGGGAAATTTTTGCATTTCTGTAATCCACAGTAGTAGCAACATGTGGCAGGACAAAAAAAATAAATAAAAAATAACGGTCATGGCAAATATGATTTAGATTATAGTGGGAACTTATTATGTTGGCAACACCCCTTTCACCCTTTTTTTTTTTTTTTTTTTTTTTGTTCTTGTTTTCAAACTGTTCTAATTATTATTATTTATTTATTATTTATGTTGTTACTATTATATTGTTACCATTTATTGGTTAACTGTGTTGTTTTGTGCATATATCAGATTTTTTGTTTGTTTGTTTATATGTCAAGTACATGCGGGTTTATATAATTTCTTGTTTGCAAATGAGAAAATCAATAAAGTACAAATCATAAAAAAATAAAAAAAATGCATAATTTGTTGACTGGATGGCGGAAGATCTGAATGCGTGCTTGCAGTCCAAAAGGGGCGGGGTTTAAACTGACTAAATAATTGGAGAAGTCTGGCATGTCACCAGAGAAAAGTCTGTTGTTCCACCAGAAGATCAAGTTGTTATTTTGATTAAAAATGTGTGATCAATATGTTTTTTGCCTAATTGTGATCAAAAAGAAATCAAGTGCATTTAGTGCAAGTGATACAATGATGATTTAGAATGTTGAATGTACAATACAATTCATTTAAACAATTAAGAAAATGCAAGTGCAACACTTCTTAAGAAAAAAATACAGATTTCTCACCAGTCTGTACACTGAGGGTTCCAAGCGTTCAGCATTGCTCATGGACCAATTTATCCCATCAAAATTCCTCTGGAACACACCGATCTGTGTGCAGAATCCCACATCTCTCCAGTGGCCAAGAGCTTCTCCAACTCCAGTGAACTGCACAGAGTAACCATATTCTCTACAAACTCTGTGAGCCCTGAGGGAGAGACAGAATTGGGACATTTTTTAAAGGGTTAGTTTACCCAAAAATTAAAATAATCCCATAATTTACTCACCCTGCGTCGAATCATAGGTCACTCTTCCGCCGGAACTACAGTAGACTTGAGTACGGCAGTTACCGGAAACCAGTGATTATAGTTTATAAAGCTATAAATATGGATATTTTTCTTACAAAAACACATTGCTTCTCTTCAAAAGGCCTTTATTAACCCCCTGGAGCCATGTGGATTACTTTTATGATGGATGGGTGTGCTTTTTGGAGCTTCAAAAACTATGGTACCATTCACTCCCATTATAAAGCTTGGAAGAGCCAGGATATTTTTTTATTATTACTCCGGATTGTGTTTGGCTGAAAGAAGAAAGCCATATATACACCTAGGATGGCTTGAGGGTGAGTAAATTATGTGATATTTTCATTTTTGGGTGAACTAACCCTTTAAGCCAAAAATTTTTTTTAGAATTGATCCTTAAATCGGATCTTAAATCAACACTGGAAAATGTTTACACTAGATACTGAACATTTCCTTACCAAGTCTGAAACTCATCTCTAGTCCATTCGAATTTGTGATCGTGGTCTCTGAAGCCTCTCAGGCCCGGCAACAAAGGGTTGAACTCTGCATTGGGTGTGCTGACAATCACGGCACCTGGTGCCATGTACCCAAACACCACCTCTGAAAAGCTCTCCACCTTCTCAAGCTCCAGATGTTCAATTCTTAAAGGGGTAAGAGACGTTGGCAAGTTGAAAAACTCAAGTAGAACATACAATTTTAAGTAATGTTTAGTTTATATGCTTGAAAAACAAGATATGTGGCACACTCACAGCTCAACACATGTCACAAGATCAAATCCTCTGGTGCACGGCTCCCGCTCCGTGACAGACCCTTGGTACAACTCAATGGTCAAAGGCCCGTCGCTTGGCTGAAGGTAGTCACTCACAAGTGGAGCCAATGTATGCCTGGCAAGAAAAAAGATGGGTGAACACAGAAAGCCAGATTTTTTTGAGATGGCCCAAAGTATGCAGGCCCCTAATTCCACTTATGTAGTATAAAACGTTGGCCTTATGAGATTGTTCTTCCATTTTGATGCCGTATACTACACAATAGGGGTGTGAACCTACACTGGTCTCACGGTTCGGTTCGATTACGATTATCATGTCATCGATTCAGTTCAATTCGATATCACAATGCATCGCGATGCACCGCATCCTCAATTTTAAATTTCTCTTCAAAAGTGATGTGTGAGTCTATTATGGTCTATTACTGAACCGATACGTCCTCGTCTGCATCGCGATGCATCGTAGAAACGATCAATTTTGACACCCCTACTACACAAACATGAGTAGTTCACAGGCAAAATGCCAAACTTACATTTTTTTTAGGAGGACGACACTGTTGATATCAATTCCAACTAGTAACTGTATACCGTTGCGATGGAACTTCAGTTTTTTCATTAAGCGACATTCAGCGCATCCGAAATCGATGACCTGCGGACGGAGAAATGCGATCAAATTCAAGTAGGAAGATGTAAAAAGACTACTGATAAGCACGCAAGTTCAAACGAAGCGTCAAAAGTCAACGCAACTTAACTTTAAAATGCAAGTTTGAAATGTATTTACCTTTCTAGGTCGGCAGGTTTGCACGTAATTGATAACAAACTGGTATCGCTGCATGTACAGCGGGGGAGAAAACGGTGTGGTCATTGTGATGAGTGTCTTGGTCAGTCAGTCAGTCTGCTCGGTTGTCAGTCCTCATTAAACACATGGCATGCTCGAGGAGGGCGGTGCCACTTCAGCTCAGCAGTGTGAATGCTTTTAGTGCTTTACCCAAACACAATCAATCTTAACCAACGGCTATTAAAACAAATGCATTTTTTAAAAATGGACTATATTTCATGAACGAGGCCGTTGAGCTACAAAAATATCGTGTGATCCAATGAACCGTTTCCCATACGAAAATGTATTTTATAATAATTTCACCTATTTTTGTCAGGGATAAAATACTTTTTACAGTCTATGTAAAATACCCACTTATGCTTCCGCTAAGAAAAATAGTCCATTACAACGTACAAAAAGTAATCGGCCTAGCATCAAGGAACATTGCAACAATATTATGGTATTAATTTATATTCTTCTTCTTATTATTAATTGGCCTGCTATTAATCTGCAGGGTTACATTCCGTAGCCAGTTATTTGTGTTTTGAGTCGCAAGATGTCGTAAAGCTAACGTTGGTGTGAGATGACAAACATGAAATTGGGCTGCATCCGAAATCGTATACTTCCCTATATAGTAGGCGAAAACAGTATGTGACAAAAGAAGTATGTCCGAATTCATAGTACTCGTAGAAGAGTAGGCAAATAGTACCCGGATGCATGGCCGCGGGAACTAGGGGTGCTGAGGGTGCTGCAGCACCCCCTGACGACAGCTGTTTCACTACATTGGAATTTTAGATGACTTGACTTTTAAATAACTTTTTGTTTTTCAACCTGTTTTTTAAGAACACCTTCAATCTTTATAAAATTACTCTAAAGATTATTTATTTTTTATATGTTGTCGAATAGGGTTTTATGACTAAAAGAAATTAATATATCATAAGGCAATAAGCCGATCTCGCATGGAGTGAGTGACGTGACACTCATTTAAAGGAGAAGTTCACTTTTAAAATGAAAATTCTGTCATCATATACTCACCCTCATGTTGTTTCAAAGCTGTATGAATTTCTTTCTTATGCTGAACAGAAAGGAAGATATTTAGAAGAATATCAGTAACCAGACAGTTTTTGGGTCCCAATGACTTCCATAGTATATTTTTTTCCTACTATGGAAGTCATTGGGACCCAAAAACTGTCTGGTTACTGATATTCTTCTAAATATCTTCCTTTCTGTTCAGCATAAGAAAGAAATTCATACAGCTTTGAAACAACATGAGGGTGAGTATATGATGACAGAATTTTCATTTTAAAAGTGAACTTCTCCTTTAATGCATGTGAAAAAAATAAATAGAGATGTATTGATTAAAGCATTCATCGGCATTAGGGGCTGTTTACACAGAACGTCAACCATTCCACTCTGCTACCTTTCCATTGTTTTTCAGCGTGAACGCACTACTCATGTTTAAGTGTTGTGGTCGCGTCTCGCGCATGACACAGCATTCTCAAAACGCAGCACTCAAGTTAAAATTAGTTCAACTAAAACGCGCCTCGAGACCTTGCGTTTTCCCCCGTTCCACTGCCCGCGTTTGGCGTCTTGCGTTTTCGCTTTGAAAGATTATGCTTTCTGTATGAACCGGTACTCCTGAGTGAGTATCATAAGGTAATATGCAGATTTGTGTGCTGTGCTTTTTAAAATGTATCATGAGTTCTGAGCATTCTCACAACTCTGTACTCATTCATTTGTATGTTCATCTTTTTGTTTGGGCTGTTTAAAGGGTAAGTTCGGTATTTTACACTTAAAGCCCTGTTTACAGATCGTTTCTGGTGAAATAGAACGGTTAAGATTAAAATTTGGACACATGCTGCTGTCCCGAGAATTTTAGGTTTCTTTCGCTTTCCCCAAAACCTCTAGAATGGGTGTATAGGTGCACTGGAACAATCCTTCATAAAACGCATTAAACTACAAAGACGTGAAACTCACCGAGTGGTCAGGGGTGTTCACTGATATGCTCACACAAAAATCGCTGCAAAAGATGCTTTCCAACAGGTGTTTTACCATTCGATGTAAAACTGTGAATCTATTTTTCCAAACGTCTCACACCCGTAGATTCTTCCGTTGAGAGCTTGAATAATAGACACTCCAGCCCAGTTGGTGGCGATAATGCACCTTTGCCAATTGCAAGCAAACCGCTGGCATTTCATTGAATACACAGAAGCAGCAGAAGAAGAAGTGGCGGAGTAATACCGTACCTCACACAGCACATTCAATACAAGTCAATGGAGTTGGACAAAAACTACGATAAAACCTGTTGGAAAGCATCTTTTGCAGCGATTTTTGTGTGAGCATATCAGTGAACACCCCTGACCACTTGGTGAGTTTCACGTCTTTGTAAACGAAAGTTTAATGCATTTTAGGAAGGATTGTTCCAGTGCCCATAGGCTGCCATTGTGTAGGTGGGGGGGGGGAAGCGAAATAAACCTAAAATTCTCGGGACAGCAGCATGTGTCCAAATTTTAATCTTAACCGTTCTATTTCATCAGAAACGATCTGTAAACATGGCTTTAAGTGTAAAATACCGAACTTGTCCTTTAATATTAGGATTTTGTTTAAAAAAACTCTACCATAGCACCGCCCCGCAATATCAAGCCCCGCCCATTAAGCCCGACCCCCAGCACCCCCCTGATAAAACATGTTCCCCTGGCTATGCCCGGATGACCTTCTTCTTCCGGCAAGATTCTGAAGTGTGCATACGATGGTCACTTTATTATCCCATGAGGCCACGGGAGAGGATTCGTTATGGCAGTAAAGCGATGCAACTGATGCTGGTAGGTCACATAATAATGACAACATGGCGAATGTAGTACGTCCGGATTACATTCATACTACATAGAACATACTTTTTTAGCGGTTGTAAGGTAATTACTTATTCAAAATAACCACCTACTAAAGAAAGTATGCGATTTCGGAAGCAGCCTGCATATGATGGACACTCTATCCCATGAGGCCACGTTAGAGGATTTATGAGTGGCAGTGAAGAACTGCTAGGTCATATGATGATAAAAACATGGTGAATGCTGAACGTACAGATTACTAACATAGACAGTAAAAGAAATGGACACAGCGACCCCATTGGGTTCAAGTGAAGTCAATTAGAAGCACTCACTTCCCGATGGCTGAGCGTACTGCGCAGACTCAAACCGAGCTTGACGACGTAGATGTGACGTGAGCAACCTGTCTGTCTTCTAGTAGCTGTGCCAAGAGAAATCTGAATCATTCCCTTCCGAAACTTGCAGAGACAGAGAGCGTGAGTAGGAGGTGTCCATGAGCTAGGAGCAGGAGCAACTTTTGCTAAGTATTCTGATGAATTATTTTGTCATTTTGCCTCCATGTCCCCCCATTGCCTGCGAGCTTCTCCTCCTGTCTATACGGTAATTTCTCTACTGTGCGACAGAGAGTCGCGTGGTTATGACGCAATCGTTAGCCTATTTTTACAAAAACTGCTTCTACGGGGCCATAACGTAAGATACAAGGTAATGGAGCCTTTTATACATTTTCGTGTTTCTTTAGAAATAAATAATGGACAAATAGAGTCTTTAAATGCCTCAGAGATGTAAAGTTATTCGCTGTCAAAGTGACGCCAAAATTAATTGGAGTCAATGGAATGCTAACAGCAAGTGATGGTCTGCTAATCAATGGCGGCCCCCGGGGAAGCTTCGGTTTCCGGCTGATGGATTACCCCCTTGATTACTAGGCTTGTTTGAGATGAGCAAAATCTGCGCAGAACCGATCAGCGCGAGATGCATGCCAGTTAGAAATGTGTCAGAGTGCGGTCCGCCTTGCTCTGATATCATGTTGACATATGTCAAAAAACTCTTGCGAGCGCAAGGCGGACGTGTCAGATTCTGCAGTCGGGCACAGTTGCTCTCCACTGACTGCGCTAATCAAAAGCACGATGGGAAACGACTTGTTTGACGACACAGCTTAATGCTCATTGGTTTAAATAACCGTGATGTATTGTTCTCTTTTAAAATGTTTGATTTTAAAACTCTGATACCATGTTTTATGTGTATACGTTATGTATTATATTCCCAAACTATCTGACAGTGCGATCTCTATGGGTTATGCAATGTTATTCAAAAAACAAAACACATATGTCTGTATTACAGTAAAGAAATTATTGATAAACATGTATTTGGAATGGTATTAAATAACAAGTACTTTGGGTGTCTTGTTCATTATATTTATTTTCATATAAAAGCAACAGAACTTAAATTACATCCAGTTTAGCAACACTGTGCACGAGCGTGAATCCCGCGGTATCCCTCTTTGATCTCGCAGTTGTCTGATCCACTATGAGAAGAGAGAACTGTCCGGCTTGCCTGCACTTTTTTCACTCCTCCCCTCACTGCAGCCGCCTACTCTCGCCTATATTTCAGGCGAGGCAAGGCGCATCTCAAACAAGCCTATTTATACTACACACTGTCATCTCATGTGATGTGATATTGTGAATTGTTTCAACACTGTTGCTCAGTGACGAGAAGCATGAGGTGGTGTGTTGCGGGTTGTTAATAAACGCGGTGTTCATCCGAAGAAACTAGCCTACCTATTTATTGTCATTTTACACACACATTCATAATATAGATTATAGAACATACTTTTTTAGCGGTCATGAAGTAATTACTTATTCAAAATAAGCACCTACTCAAGAGAGTATTTAATTTCGGACAGCCTTCCCTTGTGAAAAAGAAGTGTGCTTAATTGTATTGAAAGCGCACTTTTTGTGGGCTTAAAATAATAAAAGTATACTTTTTGAAAAGTGCACTTGCAGATAATATAATAAAATTAAAATTAAAGACCACTTATGTGTACTTAAAGGGAATACACTTTAATGACAATATTTATTAACACACTTAAGTGCACTTTTTACAAATGCACTTTGTAATAATATCTAATTAAGTTTAACTTAAAGTAAGTACACTTTCATCACAGTATTTATAAACACACTTACGTGTATTTTTAAAAATGCACTTTGTAATAATGTCTAATTAAGCTTAACTTAAAGAAAGTACACTTTCATCACAATATTTATAAACGCACTTAAGTACAATTTTTACAAATGCACTTTGTAATAATATCTAATTAAGTTTAATTTAAAGTAAGTACACTTTCATAATCTTTCTTAACACACTTAAATACACTTTTTAAAAATGCACTTTGTAATAATGTCTAATTAAGTTTTACTTAAAGGAAGTACACTTTTATAATAATATTTATAAACACACTTAAGTGCATTTTTAAAAATGCACTTTGTAATAATGTCTAATTAAGTTTAATTTAAAGTAAGTACACTTTCATCACAATATTTCTTAACACACTTAAGTACACTTTTTACAAATGCACTTTGTAATAATATCTAATTAAGTTTAATTTAAAGTAAGAACACTTTCATCACAATATTTCTTAACACACTTAAATACACTTTTTAAAAATGCACTTTGTAATAATGTCTAATTAAGCTTAACTTAAAGAAAGTACACTTTCATCATAATTTTTATAAACACACTTAAGTGCACTTTTTACAAATGCACTTTTTAATAATGTCTAATTAAATGTTACTTAAAGAAAGAACACTTTCATGACAATATTTATAAACACACTTAAGTGCATGTTTTAAAAAATGCACTTTGTAATGTCTACTAAGTTTTACTTAAACATACATTTTAAATAATTATGATTTATAGTGTTTTAAATTTATTAAAGTTAAAGTTATAAGTTATTAAAGGAAAATTATGTTGATGTATTGACTAATATATACTAAATAAAATAACAGTTTTAATGGAAAACATGGAAAATAATTGATTTTAATTCCAACTCAAGTGTGTTGTCCAAAATTAATTTGTTAATATATTTTAAATGTGTTTTTGTCTATAATATACACTGCTCAAAAAAATAAAGGGAACACTTTTTAATCAGAGAATAGCATCAAGTCAGTTAAACTCCTGGGATATTGATCTGGTCAGTTAAGTAACAGAGGGGGTTGGTAATCAGTTTCAGCTGCTTTAGTGTTAATGAAATTAACAGCAGGTGCACTAGATGGGCAACAGTGAGACAACCCCCAAAACAGGAATGGTTTTACAGCTGGAGGCCACTGACATTTTTTCCCTACTCATCTTTTTGGACTGTTTTTCACCAGTTTTGCATTTGGCTAGGGTCAGTGTCACTACTGGTAGCATGAGGCGATACCTGGACCCAGAGGTTGCGCAGGCAGTCCAGCTCCTTCAGGATGGCTCATCAATACATGCCATTGCCAGAAGGTTTGCTGTGTCTCCCAGCACAGTCTCAAGAGCATGGAGGAGATTCCAGGAAGACAGACAGCTACTCTAGGAGAGCTGGACAGGGCCGTAGAAGGTCCTTAACCCATCAGCAGGACCGGTATCTGCTCCTTTGTGCGAGGAGGAACATGATGAGCACTGCCAGAGCCCTACAAAATGACCTCCAGCAGGCCACTGGTGTGAATGTCTCTGACCAAACAATCAGAAACAGACTTCATGAGGGTGGTCTGAGGGCCCGACGTCCTCTAGTGGGCCCTGTGCTCACTGCCCAGCACCAGGGAGCTCGATTGGCATTTCCCATTGAACACCAGAATTGGCAGGTCCGCCACTGGTGCCCTGTGGTTTTCACAAATGAGAGCAGGTTCACCCTGAGCACGTGACAGACAGGAAAGGGTCTAGAGAAGCCGTGGAGAATGTTATGCTGCCTGTAACATCGTTCAGCATGACCGGTTTGGTGGTGGGTCAGTGATGGTCTGGGGAGGCATATCCATGGAGGGACGCACAGACCTCTGCAGGCTAGACAATGGCACCCTGACTGCCATTAGGTATCGGGATGAAATCCTTGGATCCATTGTCAGACCCTATGCTGGTGCAGTGGGTCCTGGGTTCCTCCTGGTGCACAACAATGCCCGGCCTCATGTGGCGAGAGCATGCAGGCAGTTCCTGGAGGATGAAGGAATGATAACATTGAAGGGCCACCACGCTCACCTGACCTACATCCAATAGAACACCTCTGGGACATTGTGTTTCGGTCCATCTGACATCACCTGGTTGCACCTCAGACTGTCCAGGAGCTCAGTGATGCGCTGGTCCTGGGAGGAAATACCCCAGGACACCATCCGTCGTCTCATTAGGAGCATGCCCCGACGTTGTCGGGCATGCATACAAGCACGTGGGGGCCATACAAACTACTGAGTACCATTTTGAGTTGCTGCAATGAAATTTCAGCAAAATTGACAAGCCTGCTGCATCATTTTTTCACTTAGATTTCCAGGGTGTCTTTGAATTCAATCCTCTGTAGGTTGATCATTTTCATTTCCATCAAACGATGTGGCATCCTTTCGTTCATAACACATTACCCAGTCCATATTAGTATAGATATCCAGCATGATATTTTTCCCCATTGAGATCTGATGTGTTTTCAAAGTGTTCCTTTAATTTTTTTGAGCAGTGTATACTGTGTGCATTATGCAGTTGAAATGTATTTTTCCAATACATCTGCTTACAGTATAATCCAGTACAACTTATTGTTGACATTTTTATCACCAGCCCTTGCTCTATGAACTCAACTAGTGTCAGCTTTCTAATATTTGAAAATAAAATGTAATATATGAGAGGAGCCTAATAGTAATGTGTTGTAGCTACTTTACATCTGTGAACATAATACTTTCAATATCATTATGTTGTTCTAAGTCAATTAAACACACATTTAATTGTATTAATTGCGAGCAAAAGTTAAACAAATGTAAACAAAATGAATTTGCATTTAAATTCAGTTAAAATACATTTAATTTTAATCACACTACACTACATTGAAAAAAAGATTGACTTTTAGTTAGGTTAATGAGTAAAGTTTTGTGAACTTACAGAGTTTAACAACACAATGAGTTAGAACAACTTCAACTTAAACAGAAAAGCTGAAATAACATTTAACCATGCATGATATATTAATATATTGTCTAATGCGCATGCGCGAGAAATACTACGTCATTATGACGCACTACTTCACTAGAGTTTGAAAAATGCGCTATGTTTTGCGATCCGTTTGCGATGCGTGCGTGATGATACTGAAGCTAGCCAAACAAGAAAACAAAAGGAGCACCACGTTTGGATGTTTGTTTGCAGATGAGACGTTATGCTAGGGATGGGGAAATGAAGCCTCATGAATCACTGAGGCTTTCCCCTGACTGTTCCGGGAAAAGATTCAAAGCTTCGAGAGTGTCAAGAACTGGTCGAGAACAGCGCCATCTGGTGGTTATTTAAAATAAAGCAGTCAGAAGCCTGTGTTAGAAGCTCTGGCAGATGAAGCAACCACAACACACTCCATAGTTTCAATGTTATGTGTACAAATAAAAGCCTTACATGTTTGTGTTTGATTTGTTCATTAAATAAATTAATTTTCCCATTAAAGTGTGACAAAATATAATATAAGCTTATATGATTCAACAAGATTTAATGTAGGCCTTCTCTCTCTCTCTCTCTCTCTCTCTCTCTCTCTCTCTCTCTCTCTCTCCACACACACAAAATGAATAAGGACATTGTCTGAGGATCATCTGTTATTAAATGTGCTTATGACACTTGTTGTGCTTAACTGTAGGAATGACAGAAAGGTGATAAAGTTTTTAATTATATTTATTATTTTTGGCTGTTGCCATTGCTCTAAATACAAACCCTTCACCAAACACCAACACCCTATCCATTCCCCCCTAATCCCACCCTAAACCCAAATACCAACACCAAATTACCTAAAATCACCAAAAAGTGCAAAGATTTTACAAAAACAAAAAGACACAAAAACAACAAAAAATAATAACCTAAGTAGTGAAAAATAAATGTTGGTTATTTAAATGTAATATTGATTAACTTTCAAAGTACAGCACTCTCCTCACAAACCCATCAACCAGACTAAGGCAACAATGACTCGTTAAATACGATCTGGAGTTCGAGCCTTCTGTTCTGACACCCAAAGCGAAACGCGCACGTGATTTGACAGAAAGTGAGGCTTCAGGTTTGTTCGACTTCATGCAGCTCTGCGCAGACCGATCGGCGGCTGACTTAAAGCAGTGCATGCTGGTTAGAAATTTTGTCCGACTTGATACAGCGCCGACACCACGTGACTGTGACGTATGCCATCAAAGTACCGCGAGAGCGATTCGAGAGTAGCCGGAGAACTCAGCCAGCGCAGCTTCTCAAGAGCGGCTGCACTGGCTGCACGAGGGCTGATGACGACACAGCTGTTCCACGATTGGCCGGATTCACTGCATGACAACGATCACGTGTGTTTCGTGTTTATTCGAACACCTTTAGTTCCTCTAAAGCTCTCAAATCACTTTTTTTATAACAGTAAACACTCTTTTCATGTCGTTGCGTTGTTATTGTGTCATGTTTATCAAATTAAAACTGATTAAAAAACGTAGACTCCACTTCATTGATAGTAGCTTATGTTGAACTTTATTCTTGTTCAAACAGACGCTGTATGAAGCAGTACATAAAGTATTGAATGAAAATGTCTCTGAAACATCTATTATTTGGCAAATATTGCATTTATTTCACTTCAGCTGTGGTAAAGTATGCAAACACCACGTGAGCGGTCACCACGGGAACCAGAAAGTGTCCGACTTCATAGGCTTGGTCGACTTCATGCAGCTCTGCGCAGACCGATCGGCGGCTGACTTGAAGCAGTGCGTGCCGGTTAGAAATTTTGTCCGACTTGATGCAGCGCCGACGCCACGTGACTCTGACGTATGCCATCAAAGTACTGCAAGAGCGATTTGAGAGTAGCCGGAGAACTCAGCCAGCGCAGCTTCTCAAGAGCGGCTGCACGAGGGCTGATGACGACACAGCTGTTCCATGATTGGCCGGATTCACTGCATGACAACGATCACGTGTGTTTCGTGTTTATTCGACCACCTTTAGTTCCTCTAAAGCTCACAAATCAGTTTTTTATAACAGTAAACACTCTTTTCATGTAGTTGCGATGTTATATTGTGTCATGTTTATCAAATTAAAACTGATTAAAAAACGTAGACTCCACTTCATTGATTAGTAGCTTATGTTGAACTTTATTCTTGTTCAAACAGACGCTGTATGAAGCAATACATAAAGTATTGAATGAAAATGTACGTCTCTGAAACATCTGTGTATTATTTGGCAAATATTGCATTTATTTCACTTCAGCTTTGGTAAAGTATGCAAACACCACGTGAGCGGTCACTACGGGAACCAGAAAGTGTCCGACTTCACGTCTCCGTTTGCAGCTCCTCCCCGCCTGCACGCGGCTACTCTCGCCGATCGGTTACATCCAGCCGCAGCCGATGTCGAACACACCTCATATCTCCGTTTGCAGCTCCTCCCCGCCTGCACGCGGCTACTCTCGCCAATCGGTTACATCCAGCCGCAGCCGATGTCGAACACACCTTTCGTTTGTCATCGATCACGTGACTCTAGTAAACCGATACACGCCCCGATACGGAGCTTCACTAGAAAATAGGCTTGTTCGACTTCATGCAGCTCTGCGCAGACCGATCGGCGGCTGACTTAAAGCAGTGCATGCCGGTTAGAAATTTTGTCCGACTTGATACAGTGCCGACACCACGTGACTGTGACGTATGCCATCAAAGTACCGCGAGAGCGATTCGAGAGTAGCCGGAGAACTCAGCCAGCAGCTTCTTAAGAGCGGCTGCACTGCGCTGCACGAGGGCTGATGACGACACAGCTGTTCCATGATTGGCCGGATTCACTGCATGACAACGATCACGTGTGTTTCGTTTATTCGAACACCTTTAGTTCCTCTAAAGCTCTCAAATCAGTTATTTTATAACAGTAAACACTCTTTTCATGTCGTTGCGATGTTATATTGTGTCATGTTTATCAAATTAAAACTGATTAAAAAACGTAGACTCCACTTCATTGATAGTAGCTTATGTTGAACTTTATTCTTGTTCAAACAGACGCTGTATGAAGCAGTACATAAAGTATCGAATGAAAATGTCTCTGAAACATCTGTGTATTATTTGGCAAATATTGCATTTATTTCACTTCAGCTGTGGTAAAGTATGCAAACACCACGTGAGCGGTCACTACGGGAACCAGAAAGTGTCCGACTTCACGTCTCCGTTTGCAGCTCCTCCCCGCCTGCACACGGCTGCTCTCGCCGATCGGGTGCATCCAGCCGCAGCCGATGTCGAACACACCTATTGTGTCGCTTGTGTGATACGCGCATCGAAGCTTCAGTGTCATACGTAACATCACTACGTTATGCTGCAAATAATCAGTCAAGTAAGTATATCTTGATGCTTTCTTTAGTTAATTTTTTTTTCACCGTAACATGTCCCAGCAAACATTTGGACGTTTAATGACCGTTGAAAAGACGTCCGTCCGAGACGTCCCGTCATGGTTGAAAAATAGTTCCAAAATGGAAGTTGAACCGACGTCTTTTCTGGCCGTGAATTCCACGTCTCTTCTGCGCGTCCCTGGACGTCTAAATGCGTCGTCATATGTGTTTAAATGTGTTGCTGCATAATTTAAGTGTATAAGCCTGCATATAAAATAATCACACACCTATTGTGTAACATCGTGAAAGACAATCAAGTCTTGAGGTTTAGCCTTCACATCTTGACAAAGGTTCTAAAAAGGTCCAAAATTGGTCCAGTCAGACCTGAACGTCAATAAAACGTTTTAATCACGTGGTGTACATCAAAAACAATAACACATTATTTGTGGACATAAGCAAAAAAGAAGCATGTTCTGATTAAGCACAACATTTTATTGATCTTGAACAGCCAAAATTTCTCTTTATTTTTTTCAATGTTTAACATTTCGTGAGCTTAGAATTATAAGGTTCTATCTCCACTTTTGGTCGAAATTGAGTTTTTGACAATCTGATTCATTAGGTGTTTATTAATGCCTGTGTGGTGTTATTTTTGTAAAAAAAATATTTTGTTAGTAGTTATTAATCAAATAAAAGGTTCCATCTCACAAAACATAAACCGAGTTTAAAAACTTTGATCCTCAATAAACTACAATAAACAGAGATAGAACCTTATAATTCTAAGCTCTCGATTTGTTAACCAAACTAAATACCAATAGCAAAATACTGAATTATTATATAAAGATAGTTCACCCAAAAATGAAAATTATGTAATTTACTCACCAAATTCCAAACCTGTATGAGTTTCTTTCTTCTGCTGAACACAAAAGAAGATATTTTGAAGAATGTTTGTAACCAAGCAAATAGAGCATCCACTGACTACCATTATTGGAGAAAAAATGATTATTAATGGGAAGCGACATCTGCTTGGTTACAAACATTCTTCTAAATATCTTTGTGTTTAGCATAGAAAGGTATACAGGTTTGAAACATGAGGTTGAGTAAATGATGACAATTTTCATTTTTGGGTGAACTATCCCTTAAACGCATTGTTTGGCTCTTTTTTTGTATCCACCACCCCCAGCTCTTCCTGGAGCATGTTTCAGGTGTTCTGCCATTGCTGCATCAATTTCAGTGTCTGTAGCATGTGGGCTCCACCTCTTCACAGCATCTAAGGGAAGAGAATATATTTCTTTTTAAATTAAATGAAAATAAAAAATTTGAGGTAAATGACATGCACTTATTTTCAAAATATTTGTATGGTCTTCAGCTAAATTCAAAACAGCATTTGTCCCCTGCCTCTTCAATACCACTGTGGTGCCCTTGAGAAAGACCCTTAACTAGGTGTGTAACAGTGAGAAAGTGAACAGGACATTTCTGATAAAGACAGGTGGGCTGTGATGTCCCCTGAATAGACATGTTTAGCAATTCTAAAATTACAAAATATTTTTAAAGCAGTTACTGAAAACATACATGTTCAAATCCAGCTAATTTCATTCTACTTCAGATAATTTACTTTCTGAAAGAAACTCTCAAAAGGCTACATTAATAATTTACAGTAATAACTTTGACTGTATCATTAAACATACTTTATACTATGGTATATACCGTTGTATAAGTTCAAATTAACTTTTAGCCTACTAGCTAATTTTAGCCAAACTCAGTTAGCCAATTTCAGTTGACAATGTGGGCATCATTTCTTTCGGTTCATTCATGTCAAACAAGTAAAACTCTAGCACGTGAATCTAATAATACAAAATGTACGTAGTACGTACCCAACAGTAGATTTCTAATAATATGGGCCTCAATTCCTCCTCTCTCCGTGGTTGTTCAAACTTCAGTGTTCCGGAGTGAGTCTATGGGGAAAACGCGTTAACATCTCGTGAGATAATCTAACCTATCGCGGGATTTGGTAATGTCGGGAGATCTTTTGTTACATCTTGGCAGCACAGTTTTGGCAATTACATCCAACTCAGACATAAATGGTGACCAGATATATTTCTGTTTTACATGTATATGCATACATTCCATAAAAAAAAAAACACACAAAAAAACCCACAACGTATCAGGTAGGCTACAGGTTGAAATAATGACTAGAATGCAGAGGCTTTGCATTCACTTAACCACACTAGGAACTGTGTGATTTTAATTTATTTAAACAAGATAAAGTAAATATATTTACTTTGTATACAATTCGTGTATTTCATAAAGATAATTCCTGTTTTTTTTCTGTCTTGCTTGACTAGACGTGTAAAAGACGTCATTGGACGTGTAGCCTATTCACAGCCTTGACTAGACGTGTAAAGGACATCAGTGGACGTCTTCACAACCTCTTAAAAACTACTTGGGCAATTAAATTAATTATTGCAGTATTAACCATGCAAGGATTAAGCACAGCTTTTGCATATTTCACAAGGATTTCATAGAGGGTCATGATGGACTATATGCACGTGTAAAAGACGTCGCCAGGTGACGTCCTCTCACCCGATACACTATATTGAACTACACGTAGCTAAAAGTCAAAATAACAATTATACATGCAACCCCAGAGAACTGTAGACATGTACAAATGTATCTGAATGCATTTTTAGGAAATGTTCTGTGTTACATATTTTTACCGATTTATGCCGTCATACCGCGACTATTTTTGGCCAGGGACACGACGTTGCCGTCGGACCAATGTTTGCTGACGTCAGTTGCTGAGTGCATTTTAATCGCAGATATTATAAACTCGGGAGGTGAATGAATCATGTTTTCAATAATTTATAGGCCTATATGATTGCATTCTAATAATGTCTTACAATGTAATGTGAGGAAGGCGTGTGTGGTCGTGTTCGAGGAATTTGGTTGCTGATTTAAAAAAAAAAAACTAAACCGACTTTTTAAATTATTTTAAACAAGCTAGCACTACTAAAAAATTGAATGCTGATCCAATATTGTAACACTCGAAGACGTTTATATACATTTAATACAAATAATCAATCTTATAACCAACATAAATATTTAATATATTACCCACCTCTAGAAAAAATGCTTGTAATGTGTTCAATTTCATTTTGTATTTAAAGAGTTGTTCAATTACTATTTGTTTTGGAATATGTAATATTTTTGTGTTTATCTGGATTTAAACATTCATTTTGCAGGATCAGTTCATATTTGTTATTGGAGATACCAAGGGCGAAATTGTCAATCACACATTGGGGGGGACAGCTGTGGGACTTTTTGTGTTGGCGCATGCACACATTTTTTTAATCAAAATAAAATAAAAGTCAGAGTCCGAACACTTACCAGCATACAACAGTCATGCTGTTAAGTGTACTTGGTACTTCTAGGGGGGTCCGGGGGCATGCTCCCCCGGAAGAAAATTTTGTACATTTTAAAGGTAAGTTCATTAATCTGGTGCACTTTGAGTCACCCGAATCCACTGTTAAAAATAAATAATCCACCCGCAAACCGCCCGAACCTATGATATTCTCTGATTTAGATATCTGCATCTGATCATCACATTACAATTATTCAAATTCTTAGTGTTAAGCATGATAATATGGTAACATATCACACTGCATAGGCTGATTTAAAATGAACATTTATTTAAAATAAAAGTTCTTCTTTTGCCAAAATTATATTTCCTTAATAGCCTAAACAGAGGCTTTACTCAGTTTGGGCCATGCAAATTATGGGAGTTTCCCGGGAGAAATAACAAACCGGGAGGGGTCCGGGAGATAGGGCTAAAAAACGGGAGAAACCCGGGAAAAACGGGAGTGTTGACAGGTATGGCCAAATGTCTGTCAGATTTCGCGCTCCTAACTCTTCTTCTGTTTGGTTTTTCCTAACTCACTGACGGTGCACGAGCTACTAAAGGTATAGGGAAAACATGACATGGATTTCAGGAGAAATAGGTTTTGTTAATGTATAGTGTAAGGCCAGTCGAATGAATTTGGGAAATGGACCGGCCGGGATTTTATATTTTCGGAGCTCGAAAGAAAGACGTATTTGCAATCACATCGATATCGCCCGCATAATCATACAGTATGATCAAATATTGGGGGGGGGACAAATTGTCCTTCTTTGAATATTGGGGGGGACGTGTCCCAGCAAACATTGGTCCGACGGCGACTTCCTGTCCCTGGCCAAAAATAGTCGCGGTAGGACGACAAAATATGCAAAAAATTGTAACAAAAAATATTTCTTAAAAATGCATTCAAATACGTTTGTACATGTCTACAATTCTCTGTGGTTGCATGTAAAGTTGTTTCTTTGACTTTTAGCTGCGTGTAGTTCAAAATATACCCTGTTGTGATTCAGTTGTGAAAGGACGTCCAGCAGGTGACGTCTTCTACACGTGCATTTATAGTCCATCGTCAACCTCTTTAAAATCCTTATGAAATATGCAAAAGCCATTGTGCTTACACATTCACATACTACAGTAATTTATTTAAGTGCCCAATTATTTTTTTAAGAGGTTGTTAATAGTCGTCCACTGACGTCCTTTAAACGTTTAGTAAGACCCAAACAAACGTACTCGGTTACCTAACGTAACCTCTGTTCTCTCTAGAGAGGGAACGAGTATTGCGTAAGAAGCTTACGCTACGGGTAAAGTCATCTTTTCTCGAGATATGAAGCCAAAAAATTATCCTTAATTTAATATCTTGTCAACGCAGTGCGGCAGCAAGCAGACCTAGAGCAAGCGAAGTCGCGTGCTCATTGGCTGCTCTGCGGCAACTGCAGCAGCCTATCGCTGAAACCTTAGCGTGACGTCACGCCCAATGAGCGCGCTGGGCGCGCTCACGCGTCACAGCCCATGTGAGGAGGCGTGGCTTTAGCTTATAAAAGAAGGTTCAGAGGCTGCTATTCTCTGGTTTTTGTCGCTGAAGCGAGTGAGCTCGTGGCGCGAGCACGGCGGTTTACGCAATACTCGTTCCCTCTCTAGAGAGAACAGAGGTTACGTTAGGTAACTGAGTACGTTCTCTTACGAGAGGTTCTCTCGTATTGCGTAAGAAGCTTACGCTACGGGAACTTCCCTTGTCAACGCCGTGCGCGCCCCGCATCCACTGAATGAGTCCCAGGGAGAAACCCGGGGAACACTATAACAGGGAACCGGGCGGCCAAGAATGGCTAGCGCAGTACATAAGCACACACATAAGGGGCTCAGAGCGGCGTGGCCGGTCTGACTAACAACCCCAGAATTGAGCTCAACCAGGAGAGCTAAATCACACAGCAGTAGTCTGCACACAGAGTGGGCTGGCTACGCGGGACTTAGACAGATAAGAGTTTAGCCTGCAGGGCAGGAACTTCCAGATTGTAAAATCTCACAAATGTAGAGGGGGAGGCCCAGCCTGCCGCTGTACAAATGTCATGAATGGAAATTCCACTAGACCAAGCCCATGAAGAGGCCATGCCTCTGGTGGAGTGGGCTCTGATACCCAGCGGGCACTGCAGATTTTTAGACGCATAAGCGGCTGCAATCGCGTCCACTATCCACCTGGACAGGCTGTGTTTCGAGGCGGCGAGACCTTTGGTGCGCCCACCAAACGAAACGAAAAGCTGCTCCGAGCGCCTGACAGCGGCGGAGCGTGTAGTATAATTCCTAAGCGCTCTGACAGGGCAAAGGAGTTTACCATCGATCTCGCTGCCGGATGACGGCAAAGCGGAGAGAGAAATGACCTGCGCTCTGAACGGTGTGCCCAGACTTTTGGGGACATAACCGTGTCTCGGTTTGAGGATGACTTTAGAGTCATTAGGTCCAAACTCGAGGCATGCAGCGTTAACTGACAGCGCGTGAAGGTCACCCACGCGTTTAACTGACGACAGTGCTATCAGAAAAACGGTTTTTAGCGTGAGATATTTCATATCCACTGTTTCCATGGGTTCAAAGGGATGCGCTTTCATGGCCTCTAAGACCAGGGAAAGATCCCAAATAGGAACCGACGGGGGTCGCGGCGGGTTCAATCTCCTCGCTCCCCTGAGGAAGCGGATGATGAACTCGTTCCTCCCTAATGCGCGGCCCAGCGCCGAGTCGGCAAAAGCTGAGATGGCCGCAACATAAACTTTGAGCGTGGAGGGGGACCTGCCCGCGTCCAACAGCTCTTGGAGGAAGCACAGCACCTGCGATACCCCACATGTTAGTGGATCCAGCCCTTTGGCGGTGCACCATTTACTAAACACAGACCATTTTGAAGCATAGAGCCGCCTCGTAGAGGGGGCTCTAGACTGTGTGATCGTGTTCACAACCCCTGTTGGCAAGTCAACGGGTAACCGTTGATGACCCACGCATGCAGAGACCAGCGCTCTGGATGGGGGTGCAAAATCGAGCCGTGGGCTTGAGAGAGAAGGTCTCTCCTCACCGGTAACGGCCAGGGGGCTGTGTCCGCCAGCCGTATTAGATCCGGGAACCATGTTTGATTCTCCCAATACGGGGCTATGAGGAGCACCGTGTGGCGCGCTTCCCTGAATCTCTCGATAACCTGCGGCAGCAGGGAGACCGGGGGAAAAGCGTAAAGCGGGCCGCTGGGCCAGTTCTGGGCCAGCGCGTCCTCGTTCTTTGAAAAGAACTTTGGGCATTGCGCGTTGTCTTGTGACGCAAAGAGGTCGACTTTCGCTCTGCCGAAACGGCGCCACAGTAACTGGACTGTTTGGGGATGCAAGGACCACTCTCCCGGGGGAACATTGTCCCTGGACAGTCTGTCTGGACCATCGTTCAGGCGACCCGGCACGTGCGCGGCTCTCAGTGAGCGCAGTGAGTGCTGAGCCCACACTAGGAGGCGTTCCGCCAGGGTGCAGAGCATTTTGGATCTGAGACCGCCCTGGCGGTTCACATAGGCTACCACTGACATGTTGTCTGTGCGGACCAGTACATGGTGGCCTTGCAGGTATGGGAGGAAGTGCTTGAGCGCATTCTCGACCGCCAGCATCTCTAGACAGTTTATATGAAGGCGACACTCCTGGTCTGACCAGCGGCCATAGACCGGTCTGCCCTCGAAAAGCGCTCCCCAACCTCCGTTGGACGCGTCTGTCGAGATAACTTTCCGGCGTGAGACAACTCCCATCGTCACCCCAGTGCGATACCATTCGGCTGCCAGCCAGGGTCGAAGGGCTGAGACACAGCCCTGACTCACTCTGACTCGTAAGCTGCCGGCCGTCCAGGCTCGGTGAGGCACTCGCGCTCTTAGCCAGCGTTGAAGCGGGCGCATGCGCAGTAAGCCCAGCTGAAGCACTGCAGCCGCTGAGGCCATGTGTCCCAAAACTCGCTGGAATGTTCTCAGCGGAGTCTGGTTGCCCGTCTGAAAAGATGCGGCTAGGTGTCGAATGCGGCGCGCGCGCTGCTCTGACAGTCTGGCCGTCATAGCCACCGAATCCAGTTCTATTCCGAGGAACGAGATAAACTGGCGGGGCAGTAATGAGCTCTTGGCCCAATTGACCGAGAGACCCAAATTTTCCAGATGGCCGAGAAGCGCTGTCCTGTGAGACAAAAGCTCTGACTCTGAATGCGCTAGAATTAGCCAGTCGTCCAGATAGTTCAGTACCCGTATCCCCTGAGTTCTCAGGGGAACGAGAGCCGCGTCCATGCACTTCGTGAATGTACGGGGTGCCAAAGATAGACCGAACGGCAGGACGGTGTACTGATATACCCGGCCGTCGAAGGCGAATCTCAAGAATGGCCTGTGACGGGGAATTATCTGGATCTGGAAGTATGCATCCTTCAGATCGAGAGAGATAAACCAGTCTCCCTGGCGAATTTGCGCGAGGATTTGTCTGGTTGTAATCATTTTGAACGGCCGTCTCATGAGGGCTCTGTTCAAGTGTCTCAGATCTAAAATGGGTCTCAGCGTCCCGTCCTTCTTGGGTACGAGGAAATAACGGCTGTAGAAGCCCGACTCGCTCAGAGAAGGATGCACTTGTTCTATAGCCCCCTTGTGCAACAGCTTTGCTATTTCTGCCCGAAGCAGATGAGCCACTTCTGTGTTCACACTCGTCTCGGTTCGTGCTAGAAAGCGAGGCGGACGGCGAGCGAATTGAAGCGAATAGCCGTGCTTTATGGTATTCAGCACCCATTCTGACACGCCCTGGATAGCTTGCCATGCGCTGGCACATCTCGCTAGGGGTCGAATGGTCTCTGGGTTCAGATCGCCGCGCTGTGCGGGATGGGGAACCTGTATCAGAGAAGATAGGGGGACGCGCGCATTGCGCGCGTCGCCGGTGCTCGAATACGGGGGCTCGCAGACAGCGGGGACTGGCTGTGCAGCATTCAATGGCTCGATCACTGTGGACGGGGCACATTTTGAAGCTGGGAGCCCGTGGCGCGAGAGCGGCATGGGGGTAAACGTGTCTGATTGTAAGTGCGCGCGCTCGTGAGCGGGCGCGGGGCTTACATACACAACACGGCCAGTGCTGGGGAGCTTTAGAAGATCTACATCCCGGGATAACTGAGTGACAGAGCGTGCAGCGTGTAGGTGTGGGCACAGATTCGTGGGCACATTTTCTACACTTAGCACTCGAGCGGCGCTTGCCCGCTTTATGAGAGTGCGCTCTGTGAGCGTTACCGGGGAAACTGTGTTTGTGTGTAGTGGTGAGCACGTGGGTGTGGGCACATTTTCTACACTCATGACACCTTCGGCGTGAGCCGGAAAACCCGAAACCAAACTCTTTATGAGATATCTCTGGGTCGCCGTAAAAACGGCGTTTGTGTGCAGGCGAGCGAGTTGTGTTACTGGCTCGTTGGCTGCGATGTGAACCACTGCAGTAGCCTTTTTTAAGGGGACTGACAGGGCTGAGCGCTTTGATGGCAGTCCGGCCGCAGCGGGACTCAGCCATCTTTTCCTCCCTGCGGCTGCTAGGAGGACTTCGCGGGCTCAGGTTTCAGCGCTATCCTAGGCCGGGGTCCCCGGGGGGGAGGCGGTCTGCGACGGCTGACTGAGCGCTGTCTAGGGCGGCCGCCCTGGCGTCGCGAAGATGGAGGCTGAGCAGAGCGCTGTGTCGAGCTGCGTGCAGGAGGCTGATCCTGAGAGCGGCCTGCAGCGGAGCTCGAGCGGCGGGGCAGAAAGAGGTTCATAGCCTGTGAGGCTTTCTGCACCTCTGAGAAGCGATCCACAATCCCACTGACCGCTGGGCCGAACAGGCCGGTGGGGGAAAGCGGGGCGTTGAGGAAAACTGCGCGCTCCCTTTCGCTCATATCCGCCAGCGTCAACCAAAGGTGCCTTTCGGTGACGGTGAGCGAAGCCATGGACCTTCCGATGGCTTGTGCCGCTGACTTGGTGGCGCGAAGCGAGAGGTCCGTCGCGCTGCGCAGGTCAGTCAGAGTGTCCTGATCCGGGCCTCTCTCGTCCAGATCACGGAGGAGATCGGCTTGGAGGATCTGGAGCACAGCCATGGAGTGCAGGGCGGAAGCGGCCTGGCCGGCGGCAGCGAAAGCGCGGCCGACGAGGGCTGAGGTGGTCCTGCAGGCTTTTGACGGCAGGGCAGACTTTGAGCGCCATCTAGCGGATGGCGGGCAAAGGTGCGTTGCCACGGCTTCTTCGACCGGAGGGATCTGTGTATATCCCTTCTCGGCGGCCCCGTCCACTTGGGAGAGGGTCGCGGAGGCCGGTGAGCGGAGTCTCGCGGAGAATGGGGCGTTCCACGATTTAGCGAGCTCAGAGTGGAGCTCAGGCAGGAAGGGTGCTGACCTAGAGGCGGGCGCTTGGCGGCGGCTAGGCAGAAAACACCCGTCGAGCCTGTTAGGCGCGGGGGCCTTGGGTGGGGACCAGTCCAGTCCCATCTGGTCGACCGCTTTGGTGAGGAGGCGGAGGAGTTCCGCGTCGACACTGGCGCGGGACTTGCTAGACTCCTGTGTCGAGGAGGCGGAGCGGTGAGACAGCAACTGTCCAGAGTTGGCGGAATGTCAGTCAGAGACTGTGTAAACAAAGTCATGAACAGGTATGTATTTACCTAGCATTGTTTGTGTGTTTAGCTGTGTCATATTTCAGAAAAAATGACAATAATAACAGTAGCTACAATAATGACCTCAACCTTTGATAATACTATAATTCTGTCACGCATTATATCTACTTATATAATTGCCAGTTTTTGTGTCAAATAAGTTTTAATGTCTGTGCTAAATCAGGCTGTTCGTAGGACTTTAAACAAGATATAAAAACCATAATGTTAGTGTAAGAAATGAATGAGTTATTACGTGTCACAAAAACTTTGGATAGGGACAGAGGCAGAGCACTTATTACATGATAGACTAGTGGTTGTGAAAGTGTATGTTTTAACACTGCATACACTGCATGCAACTGGCAAGCTGCACAGTACTGCTAATTTGCAATGCATTTTAATATTATGAAGTAAATCCTGAATTGTTTATTTTTCAGAATCATGTCAAATGCCTTAATGGCAAAATTCAACATGAGGGGTGGTGGCCAGCTGGAAAAGAAGGCATTCAAGGCTACACCTTTATATAATATAATACAAGGTAATTTGTGACACACATTGTATGTTCCTTGTGTCTTATTTATTTAAAAGACCTATTTTTATCAGAAATGTCCAAACGCATAATAAACATGTTTTTAGTCCCAGTGTACTCATATGTGGACATGTATGAAATCAACATCCTGTGTCATGAATTAAATCTTCATTTTAAATTTTGAAGTCTTGTTCGACTGCATTGTACAATTAGTTTGATAAACAAAAACACTTTCTAAATAAGTGCTTGTTTAACTTCTTGCTTTTTACATTCATATTCTCTTCCCTCAGATGCTGTGAAGAGGTGGAGCCCAAATGCTACTGACTTGGAAATTGAAGTAGCAATGGCGGAACACTTGAAACATGCTCCAGGAAGAGCTGGGGGTGGGGGTTATAAGAAGTAAATGGTGGTAAACCCAATGGCAAAGTTACTGAATCAGTGTTTAACCTGTTTATTGTTATACTTTATAAATAAATATACATACACACACAAAATATGCAATTATGTTGTGGAGCACTAAAATAAAATAGATTTTTTTTTTTGGAAAAGAATGGTGTGTTTATACTTATATCCTGTGTTTTTGTTATGTTGTTTGATTAAAAACTACACATTAATTTAAAAATACTGAAAACACAATTACCGCAGATTTGGTTAACTAAATTGCAATACTTGTAGAGTCTTGTTTGAATGTTTAATAACTGGAAGATATTATTCAAAAATGTTAAGTTCATGGTATCTTGTGGTAAAGTAAAATATTTAAGCTCACAAATAATGTGTTATTGGTTGTAAAGTACACGTGGGAAAAACATTTTATAGACGTCCAGGTCGGACTGGACCGCTTTTGGACCTTTTTGGAACCTTAGTCAAGTTCAGCAAATGTGTAAACCTCGAGACATAATGCATTTCACGATATGGTATGTTTATTTTATATTTTAATGTACACACGTAAATTATGCAGCAGTACATCTTATTATAAACATCCAGAAGATGACCTATTTAGACGTCCGTGGACGTCCAGAAAAGACGTGCATTTCACGGCCAGAAGACGTCAAAGACGTCGGTTCAACTTTCATTTCGGAACTATTTTTCAACCATAACGGGACGTGACGAAGGGACGTCTTTTCAACGGTCTTTACACGTCTCAATGTTTGCTGGGGTCCCCCTGTCCCCCCATAGAATTACGCCTATGGGAGATACAGTGCAAGCGGTGTGGAATCACAGACCTGTATTGATGAGGTGATGTTACAATATTTATCATGACAGCACATCCTGATCAAGCTAAAACACTACTTTCAAGTCACTAACTATCCCTATAGCTTTTAAATGCTTTGAATCTTTTGCATGTGCAAGTAATAAATTCCCACCTGTGCATTTACACATGCCCCTATAATCATCATATATTTTATAACAAACCAAAGGAAGAAGGCTTGCAGCATTGCTGTGTCAACCATGGTAAATACAGGAACAGGAACATCCTTCATGAAGATAGCTATATGTGGGGCAAGCTTAAAATGTAAGAATACCTTTCTTAATTTGCATTGGTCGTGGGTTTGCATGGGTCATATACCTATATTTGTGTAATTGATAAAGTTATGCTTAATTCCATGTAAAGTAGCAATAAAAAGGTTCTCTATTTTGAATCACTTTAAGCCCAGTGTCAGTAAAGATGGCATAGTCAGTGGAATCCTGGTGTTTGTGGGAAATAGAAGGAACCTTGCCCAGCTTTCTACTACGATGTGGCCCTGGTGACTGAGGTAATCAATCACATCACACATTCATCAACAGTTAACAGTCAAAATTTTACATACACCTTGCAGAATAAACTGCTTCATCAGGGTAGTACTAAATAAAAATAAAACGTATACATTTTTGTGATCCCTATAATTGCAAAAATTGTTAACATTTTGCAGATACTGCAAGGTGTATATCAACTTTGAAGCGCAACTGTATATCTAATAATGGACTGGATCTGTATTATAAACAAATTTTCTGTTTTTTCCCTCAAGGCATTTTTTCTGACTTTCCTGCATCTTTGAAACATTTCCATTCACATATACTCTGGAGAGCATCTGGGACATTGACAAACAGCACTTTCCAACAACTTAAAAAATTGGGTGACAAATCATTTTGGTTTTTGTGCTTTTGGAGTTGTTTTCTTTTTCTTTTTCTTTTTTTTTAGACAAACTTATGCACTGTAATGCTGGAGTAAGCATTTGGTCCTGTTTAATGTTGGTGCTGGTAAAGGGATACTCCACTTTAAAATGAAGATTCTGTCATCATATACTCACCCTCATGTTGTTTCAAACCTGTATGAATTTCTTTCTTCTGCTGAACAGAAAGAAAGATATTTAGAAGAATGTTAGTAACCAGACAGATTTTGGTAGCCTACCATTGACTTCCATAGTAGGAAAAAAAATCAATGGTCAATGGTACCAACTGTCTGGTTACTAACATTTGTGGCGATATGGAAGAAATCCATATCAGCTTTTCATTTTTTCTAATGGGCGGAAACCAATGAGGAAATTTAATATAAAAGAGAGCTAGAAACGGAAGAGGAGGCGCGAGTAAAAACAAAACAAACGTGTAGGTTGTTATCGGAGTGGGACACACGCTACCTGAAGCTGAAGGTCGTTGCTATTCTTTGCTGTAATCTCTGTGCATGCGCTGACTGGGTGCGATCGCCAAAGTGACGGAGAAATTGAGCTCTACTGCATGGTTCGTTCGCCTGCCTGGTGCAACACAATCCAGCCTGGTTCGTTCGCCTGCCTCAGGTACTAGTGGTGATGTCCATCATTTTTTAACCTCACGCCAAAAGTTTCCAAACTCACGCCAAGTCTCCAAACTCTTTCCCCGGCCCAGGATTTGCGGCCGCTACACAGACTGCTTCACGCAGCCACCACCACACACACATACACGCTCATTGCACACGCACACACCCATACCCAAACACTCGTTTGGATTATTTATTTTTTTCATGTTTTTTCTTTTGGTTGAAAACTGAACACGAAAAACTGAGTTTGAAAAAAAAGAACGAACTTTAAGACATGATGGTGAATCAAGGACTATCGTGATTTTGGTGTTGTTTGTTTGTGAAATCTTCAACTGAACTTGAACAGCAACCTACTTACTGTCTGTTTGCCTTACATCTTTTGTTATTTGTCATGTGAGGTAAAGGAAAAAATACAAACTCTGTGAAAATTTAACTTTGTGTAGTTTATTTTTTATTTATTTTTTTGCAATAATGTTTTCTTAAAATATACATATTTTTGACCAAACCCTTCAATCTCTGACTGTGCTGTGTGTCATTTAAGCCCTATTCTATATTATTGTGGGTATTTGAAGGAATTTATTTTCGTTTTTTGTGTAACAGTGGTTTGAGTTAATTCCCAGGTGAAAAAAAAGTGTACTTGAGTGCACTAAAAAAACACTTAAATACAAGAAAGTACATTTGTAGTACATTCTTATTTTTTGTGCTAAAGAAAAATTAAAAAATTATACACTATAAATACACTAATAAAAAGTATATTTTTACTTAAGTAGTACTTAAAGGGACACTTCACCCATTTGCATTAAGCTTTGCATTGTTAGAAACCCAGTCATACTATTGAATGGTCGTGCAACACTCTCTCATTTTCCCCTGAGACGGGAGAAATCTGTCATTTACCTCTTACACTTCCTCCTACAATGACGCAAAAATCGTCATTTTGCGTCATTGTAGGAGGAAGTGTAAAAGGGGGGGATTTCTGTTAAGACTACAGACACTAGTTTCTCATCTTTCCCAGGGTGGGGCGCGCTCACGCTACAGACCTATTACAGATCAGTGGGTGGGACTTTACTCTCTGAAACTGAAAGCAATATCCTCCATCTTGTTTGAAGCTAAGCTAACAGGCGCTGTGGAGACAGATGTAAAGTTATGACAATAGCGGAGGAGAGTGCTCAATATGATAAGAAGAGGATTTCGGAAGTCTGATGCTTGAATCAGGTGTTTGTGGCTACCTTTACAAGCCGCATTATAGCGAAGAGCAGCCGAGGCAGAAGACCTGCCTGCCGCGGACGAGGAGCCCGGACTGGCTCGAGTTAGGGCGGACTGGTGGCGCCGGTGATCTCACAATGCAGCTACGAACCGCTACGAACACAGAGATAGAGTCCGTCTGCGGCAAAGAATTTCAACGATGACAATTTCTCCTGGACGAAATCTCTGAATCAGACGAGGACACGGACGTTTGTGTTGAGAACTATCCTAGTTTCGCACCGCATATGTTCTGACTGAACATCCAGGTACCATGCAATAATTCACCTTTTCGAAAGAAATACAAACGAGGAGTAATGCACTATATGAGTTCGCCAACTAACTAGACATTTTGTGTGAATGTGAAATGAATTTCAAGCTCTGGTAGTAGCTAGCCTTGTAGACGGAAGAGTGATTTCTCTTATAGGCAGATATGCGCTTTCTGGATTAGTGGGAGTGGCTTGCGGAGCTGTGCAATGTGGTGCATTGTGGGAGTTGTTGTCTTTCATACAAATGCGTTCTGAAGTTATTTTTTGTCTTTTCTCGGTCACGAAGGCACCAAATTCAAAAATTATTTTACATTTCGACTACATATATGAACCACTTTAAATAAAAAACAATGTTCAAATGGGTGAAATGACCCTTTAAGTGTAATTGCGAAAATATACTAAATAACATTGATATTTTAAATGTATTTTTAGTGCATAAGAAAAAAAGATGTACTATTGAAAAAATACACAGAAGTGTTTTATTAGTGTATTTCTTACAAGTACATTTTTAACACATTAAAAATAGTTCATTGTTAGTGCACTTTTAGATAGCTATCATAAGTTTAAATTAAATAGATTTTACTTAAAATATATTCAAAATGTAATAGTCAAATTAAATTTTCCCAAAAGTGCTATTTAAGTACACTTTATAAAAATAAACTAAATATTACTAATTCTTAAATTGATTTTAAGTGTATTCAGATAATGTGAAAAAGACGTAGTATTAAATATATTAAAAATATACTTGAAATACAAATAGTATAATACATTTGTATTACCAACATGCTTATTTGAAGTGCATAAAAAATACATTGAATTGTATTTTAATATATTTCTAAAAAGTATACTAGAAATACACTGGTAATAAATATATGCTTAATTATACTTTAAATAAATATGATAAACACAAGCATCATTTTAATATATTTCTAACAAATGCACTACAAGTACATTGGTAATAAATATATGCTTAATTATACTTTTAAGAAATATGCTAAACACAAGCATACTTTTAATTTATTTCTAAAAAGTGCACAAGTAGATTGGTAATAAATATGCTTAGTTTAAGAAATATGCTAAACACAATATACCGTTTGTGAAGTTTTAGTGTATTTAAAGAAAACATACTTATGTTGCTCTTAATTAAAGTACATTTGTGTAACTTTTGTAAGAACATAGCAAAATGATTAAGCTTTTAGTGTGTTTAAAGTACTTTAAACACTTAGGCCTACTGCAATATGTAATATTTATGATTTTACCATTTTAATATTTTAGATTTTTTGTATAATGTACCAACTTCTAATGTATTATAAACATTTGTCAACTATTATTAAGCATTGCAATAAGCACTTAAAATTAATGTTGTTCACTTTTACTTGTTTGTAGGCTACTTGTAAAGGGCTGTTGTCCATTACATGATATGTTTTTACTACTGAAATTCCCACAAGGATATCAACATCATATTATTTTAAATGCATCATAGATACATTTTCCAAAGATGTTTAAATGTTGTTCAAAAATATGTTGTACTTGTTTAAATTTGAAAAACAAGAATAACACACGTGACTAATCCTGATTGGTTCCAGAGCCGTTGAACGTCTGTGATTGGTTCTTGTGATAATTATGATTTATGAGCTCACACCTCACTCACTCAGAGCTTGCTGTGCGTTCACTGAATGTGATTATATTTCTAATAATTTAGATTAAGTCTAAATTTAAACTGGAGCAATCGTGTTTCTTTAGAGGACTTGGAGGAAACCACGTGATTCATATGGATTAGGTGACGTTTTTTGCGATTCACTTTTTCAAACGTGAACAGGTAAATCGTTCATCAGAGGGATAAGTTAAATCTCTCATGTTTCATTAGCCTACGATATCTCAGTTTTTCTTTCTAAGATTAACGGAATTCTTAAATGTTTTGCAACTACTTAATGAGTGATCATGACAGTATTTAGATTTTTTTTTCTAACGTTAATAGAAAACGTTACTGTTAGTGTTGTTTTTATTTTTTCCTCCATCTTCAAGTTTGCATGACGTGTGACATTTGGAACCTCATTATGTTGTGATTCTAGGTAAGATTTGTAATACATTTACGTTTACTTTGCCAGTCATATTTTTGACTCTGTGTAACAGCACGTCTTTTTCAGTTCAGCTACATTCAATTTGACCAATCAGAGCCAAGTTTAAGTCGAATTAGAAGAGATGAAGATACTGCTATCAGAAGTTACTGGTAAGTTTTAGTTGCTGTTTGCATAAATAAATAGCTCACTGTTTAGTTTTTGTCCTAGTTTTTTCTAACATTTTTTCCTAGTTTCCTAGTCTAGCCTAATTTGTGTTCATTCATGTAAAAATCTGTTTATTTAATTGTTTTTTTGGGACAGCTGCAAGTCACTTGTCCTGGCTTACAATATTTTGCACTACTTCTAATTTCCTTAACTCTTTGAAGAGTGTATGTGTTCCTGTACGTAACTTTTTTTTATTTTTTTTATTGCTCTCAAAGTCAAAGGGGGCTGACTAAAACAAGATTAGCATTTGTTGTACATTATAATTATTATTCTTGTTGGCTGGGTATACTTTTTCAGTTAAACAGTTAGCCTAAATTGCCCTTTTTGCTGTGATACAGTGACATACCATGTAGACTTCACAGTTGTTCAAGAGATATTTTATTAACTCCTTTTCTGAATTACATTAACATTTTATATTAAATGTCTACTGTTAAAATATATGAACTAAGCATTACATGACATGTTAAAGAATTCCATTTTTACCAGGTGAAAAGACTTACTATTAAATGTAATAAATATGTACTTAAGTATGTATTTAGTACAAAACAAATATACTTTAATGCATTTATATTACATGTAACAGTATGTCTTTTTCACCTTGTATGTACAACAGAGAGAAATGTCAAAACATCATACTGTGTTGTAATAAAAAAAACATCTAGGTTACGACCTCTGTTCCCTGAGAACAGGGAATGAGACACTGCATCGATGACGCTATGAGGAACACCCTCCATGTGAACCGCTGTTTGAAATCACGGCAATAGAATTTGACTGCCGACAGCCTATGACACGACTAGTGCGACTCAAAAGAATTAAAGAGGCGTCTAGAGAACATCGTTCCCCAATAGCATCATCGAAGCAGTGCAAATTCCCTTTTGAAAGGGAACAGTTACTTTTTTAACAGAGGTTAATTTTGCTTTAATATAAAAATAAACTCATCTTTTTCCCCTTTCATAGACACTGTGATCAAACAATTTCCAACACATCTGAGGTGTGAGCACTGATTCGAAGGAAATGCAACAATGAGGCAAACTCAAAGACCAATCACTCCAATTCACTTGAAGGATGAAGATGGTTTGAGTTGTAACAGTACTGTAACTGTTTGCAGCTATTAATGACTGCACTTTATTGACTAGTTGGGTTTATTGAAGTTAGTTTTTTTGTTGTTTATAATACCTCTGCAGATCACTGTATTTTATGTTAATGTATAATTTTTTTTACAGTTTACATATGCTGCTGTACTGATGTACGCTGGGTAATACATTAAAGTTTACTAGCTTTCAAAGTGTGTTTTTTATACAAATATTTTTTTACTGTGTGTTTTAATACACCATTAACATTTAATTATGTTTTATAAAGGTACTGTTAACAGTTAAAACATATTTAAAATTATTTACTATATAAAAAATATGTGAGCAATACATAAATATGATTTGTATATTCTTACATTTTAAATAATTTATAAGTGTATTTAAAAATGCATTAAAGATGGGTTCAATTGTACTAAAAGGGGTAACAAAATAAAATAAATTAAAGCTGAAATAGTATGTTAAAAGCATATTTTAGTTCATCTTCAGTGTGTCTCAAAATAGCACAGTTGAGTACACTAAGATGATCTTTAAGTTTATCTTAAGAAGTACTAAAGATAAGCTTTTAGTATATTAAGTACAAAATAAGAGCGCGAAAATAGAGCACTTTAAGTACATTATGGAAATGTACTAATTAAGTGCATTTTAGTGCACTTGTTTAAACCTAGGAATACATTATAAGTATAATGTGTATATATTTATTATATTTTAAGTAATTTATAAGTGTATTTAAAACGCATTAAAGATGGTTTCAGTTTTACTAAAAGTGGTAAGTGTATTTAAAACGCATTAAAGATGGTTTCAGTTTTACTAAAAGTGGTAACAAAATACATTTTTTTTTAATCTGAAATAGTACATTAAAAATACACTTTAGTTCATCTTCAGTGTCTCAAAATAGCACAGTTGAGTACACTAAGATGATCTTAAGTTTATATTAAGCAGTACTAAAGGTAAGCTTTTAGTATATTAAGTGCAAAATAAGTGTGTCGAAAATAGAGCACTTTAAGTACATTATGGAAGTGTAATAAAATGTATTTTAGTGCACTTTTTTTAATCTAGGAATACATTAAGTATAATTTGTATATAATTTAATATTATTATTATTATAATTTAAATAGTTTATTATTGTATTTAAAGATGATTTCAATTATACTTAAAGTGGTAACAAAATACATTTTTTAAAAATATGAAATAGTATATTAAAAATACACTTTAGTTCATCTTCAGTGTGTCTCAAAAAAGCACAATTGAGTACACTAAGATGATTTTAAGTTTATATTAAGCAGTACTAAAGATAAGCTTTTAGTATATTAAGTGCAAAATAAGTGTGTCGAAAATAGAGCACTTTAAGTACATTATGAAAGTGTATTATGGAAGTGTACTAAGTGCACTTAAATAAAATGTATTTTAGTGCACTTTTTTTCACCTGGGTTATCTTCGGGGAAATTTAACTTCATTATATATATTTTTTTTACTTGACAAGTTTTACTTGTCTGGCGCCCGAACAATTTAAATTTATTGAGTCAAATTTGATTTGGGGCTGCCACCGTTACACATTCTTCTAAATATCTTTCTTTCTGTTCAGCAGAAGAAAGAAATTCATACAGGTTTGAAACAACAGGAGGGTGAGTATATGATTACAGAATTTTCATTTTAAAATGGAGTATCCCTTTAAGAGCTAAATAACAAGGTTCGGTAACACTTTTAATTAGGTCTCATTTGTTAAAGCTATAGTAGGTAATGTTGGAGAGCTAGCAAGATTTGAAAGCGGCACCTCTTCTAAGCTCCACCCCCTCCCGTCAGTACTCTGTCCAAAGCTACGCCCCCACAAACATGAACGCGCATCCACAGTCGGAGTCAGCTGCAGGTCACAGGAAAGCCGAGTATTTTTGTCATGTTGGAATAAATATTTTGAAATGATAAATGCCTTTCCTTTACCATTTCAGCATAAACAAGCTATTACTTTTCTTACCTCCTTACATGCTAAATGAATAATGACAATGAATGTGGTATAACACTTTTTGTTTTATTTAAAAAAAAAAAAACGAACAAGAGAGACCTAAGAGAAATACTTTTTACACAAGTATCTGTACTTTCGCTGCTTTTGATTGTCATAAACAATCTGTATTTACATATAATAAATAAGACATATATATATATATATATATATATATATAAGAAAAGGAGTGTCCAGGGATGACTGACAGGTCAGGCTTTGCATGAGGCGTCGTCTGCTGTGGTGATCTACTCCTTTGGCAGTGATTTACCTTTAAGAACGAGGCTGAATCCAGCTTCTTATTCGCAGCTTCTTATTGACGCTATCCGTTCCACCTTAAATGACGCGAACTTCCGCGTTTGATGGCTTCTTATTGACGCTCAACTTAGGGACCGTGCGGTTTTTCTCTTTCGCGTTTTTTAACGGAATTATGTTACTTTTGTGTCTATTTTCAGAATAAAAGTATAATAAAAAATGTTTAAATGCAAATAACACTGATATATAAGCGAAAATGGACTGTAAAAATATAAAGGCACATATGGTATTCTTTAATTATTGTACATGTCATCAGCTCAATTTAGGGACCATGTGGTTTTTCTCTTATTTACACTTTTTAGGGACCCTGTTTATTGTAGGCCTATCTATTTTCCGAAAAGAATAATACACTATTTTGAAAGGTAAATAACAAATAATAATAACATAAAATGATTGTAAAAAAATATAATGAGGCCTATACATCAATCTTTAATTAGGCTACTGCAAATAACATAATTTGAATGTATTTAAAAATAAATATATTGAATACTTTTTATTTTTAGGGCCCAAGCCCTGAAAGGGCGAAGGCCCTATTGTTTCCGTAAGGATTTTTTTTTTTTTTTTTCTTCATTATTTTTTTTTTTGCCTTTTTGACACTTTTGGGGCCCTTAACATGCTCAAAAACTCTTGAAATTTTGCACACACGTCAGAACCCGCGGCCATCAGGGCCGGGCTGAAGCTGGTACCGGGGCGTGGCAGGGGGGCTCGACGGCGCCCCCTGGAATGGGGTCCGAAAACTTGGTCCATAAATCAAACACGCTTGCGTGTAATAATATGAAACTCAGTACACATATAGATCTCATCGGGCCGAACAACTTTCGTGCTCTAAGTTTTACAAAAGCCCAACAGGAAGTCGGTTATTATACGTTGTTTGGAAAACGCATACAATGGAATGTGAAATACTCCTCCTAGGGATTTCATCCGATCGACACCAAACTCGGTGAGAATAAAGTCAAGACATTGAGGATGAATTCTTGCGAACAGATTTTTGATATCTCGAACGGTTTGGCCGTGGCGAGGAAACTAATTTATGGCGAATAATGGGACACAGGAAGTGTGTTATAACTTCTGCATACATTAACTGATCTTGATGAAACTTCAGCAGTGTATTCGTTGTAAGAGGCCGATCACATGGATGTGACTATTGTGAGTCAAAGTTATAGCGCCACCAACTGGCAGCAGGAAGTGTGTCACTTTCAAAATGCTTTGAAGTCACCCTCTTACTTTTACCCGATTTGCTTCAAACTTTATGTGTATAATGTAAACACACGGCAGATGTAGACCTGTGAAAGGATTATTGATATCTTAGATACTGTTGCCGTGGCAACGCATCAAATTTTAATGTTCTTTTCGGATGCGTTTGAGACTCTTAGCATGCTTGAAATTGGATGAAACTCGACAGACACATAACACTTATTAGCCAGTAGACATGTGAAAAGTTTCAGAAACGGGCGTGGCAGGGGGGCTCAACAGCGCCCTCTTGAACAGGGTCTGAAAACTTGGTCCATATATCAAACACGCTTGCATGAATTAATATGAAACTCGGTACACATATAGATTTCATCGGGCTGAACAACTTTCCCTCTGTCAAGTTTCACGCCAGCCCAACAGGAAGTCGGCTATTATGGGTTGTTTGGAAAACGCTTGCTGTGGAATGTGATGTACTCCTCCTAGAGAATTCATTCAATCACCTCCAAACTCAGTGAGCATGAAGTCAAGACATTGAGAATGCTAAATTGCGGACGGATTTTTGATATCTCGAACGGTTTGGCCGTGGCGAGGAAACAAATTTATGGCGAGAAAAGAGAGGAGACGAAGTGTTATAACTTCTGCATACATTAACTGATCTTTATGAAACTTTAGCAGTGTGTTCGTGGTAAGAGGCAGATCAGATGGATGTAACTATCGTGAGTCAAAGTTATAGCGCCACCAACTGGCAGCAGGAAGTGTGTCACTTTCAACATGCGTTTGACAAAAGTGGGTGGGTTAGTTTTACCAACAGTTACAAAAATCAGTATATATATTGGTCTCACCGAGCCGGACAACTTTCTAATTTACAGTTATTAGCTCAGAGCAAAAGGAAGTCAGATATTTTGGTTTGAATGTGGATTTTTTGGATATTTCAGACTCTGAGTTTTTAGCTACTCTTCCTAACTGGTTTATTTTATTCACACCAAACTTTTTCAAAATGATAAAGATACATTAAAGATGCTAAATTGTGAACGGATATTAAACATCTCAAACGGTTTTGCTATAGTGAGGGACTAAAGTAAAGTAACACTTAAAGCCTCATCTTCTAAAAATGTAATTAAACACCATTTATTTCTATATAAAAGTATAAAAATATCACAACTAAACCCATTTTATTCTTTTTTTTTTCAATTTAATAAATATTTATAAGTTTAAAAATAGTAATTGTACTATTTAGTCCCATAAAAGTCAAGTCATACATAGGGCTATACTGCCCTCTTATGTTCAAAATCAGGTAGGCCTATTGTATCTACTTAAAAATATACTAGGTATGTGACGGTGAGAATATTTTACCACCGGTTAATCGACGTGTGACACCGCTGGGGGCTTTTGAATCGCCAACTTAAAAACGAAAGTAAAATATGTTCGTCCACACTGACATTGATAGTGGTTGAGCGAGCGTTTCAAATTAATTCCTATGGAAGTAGGAATTAACTGAAAAACGTTCACTCTGTTCTGCTCGTTCCTCGCCGTGGATGCGCACCGTTATGAATGCCCGTGCAGCCATGAGCATTTTAGTTTCATTTTAAAATTAGCGCCTTTCGGGGGTTGATTGCTTGAAATTATTTTACAAAAGCACAATGTTGTGTTTTATTGCGACTGTACACAAATATAAGTTAACACTTTGCAGTTTGAATGTCGTCCTGTATAATGACGGAGTATGTTTTTATGTGTCCACTGTTCCATCGCGCCCACGCCACACACACACACGCACACACACACACACACACACACACACACGGTTTACTATCTTTGTGGGGACTCTCCATAGACTTAATGGTTTTTATACTTTACAAACTGTATATTTTATCTCCTCACACTAACCCTACCCCTAAACCTACCCATCACAGAAAACTTTCTGCATTTTTACATATCCCAAAAAACTCATTCTGTATGATTTATAAGCTTGTTTACCCATGGGGACCTCTATTTAGGTCCCCACTGTGACACGAGTCCCCATGAGTCTGTGTGAATTCAGGTTGAAGTCCCCACCGGGATAGAAAAACATGAACACACATATACACACACACACACACACATTCCAGCATTGCAATCTTGACATCGCAGCCTGATCATTATAGCCTTAATAAAATATAATAATAAAATAGTCAACCTAACATATAAAAATTACACTGCTCTAAATAGTCAGTAGAACAATTCGTACATTCACAGTAAGCACCGCTCCACTGTGATGTTTCCAAGCACATTTTTGCGCATGTGAAGAGGATGATTTTTTCCATCAATATTGGAACACGAGTGAAGAACAAAGCCTATAATAAAGAATAGTTTAGCATCCAAATACATGGCAAATGTTGAAACATTTTGATTCTAATGAGAGGGTTACGTGAACCCAACACTGCTTACTTTCATTTTTATTTTTACATTAAATTTAAAGGATTTGGTGTGGAATATTTTGAGTGTATCGTAAAATCAGAATAAGGTAAGTCAAGTAATATTTTCTGTCTTTTATATATTTATATATGTGTGTATATATATATATATATATATATATATACTGTATATATATATATATATATATATATATATATATATATATATATATATATATATATATATATATATATATATATATATATATATATAAATATAGCTGCGAGCAGCGATGAAGGGCCAAAGCCGGCGGTACCGCCACCCCGGTGCCTTTAGGTAAAGGCACCGGGGTTGCGGTGCCACCGGCTTGGGCCCGTAATCGCTGCTCGCAGCTATATTTATTTTTATTATTATTATTACAAATTAAAATTTCACAATAACCAGAGATTATGCTCCAGCTTGGATCCAGACCCTTATGAGGACTTCAGACACATTTGAAGAGATGAAACCTACTTCTGCAAGGACTCCAGAACATCAAACATGGATGATTATAAATAAATAAATGATCATTTTATCATTGCTTTAAAATGCACATTAATTTAGCTTAAAATGCATGAGTTTGTAAATACTAATTTGTTCTATCTTATAACTGTACTTTATATCTCATAAAATCCTACTGTGGTTTTCAGAAATCTGCATTTTCTATAAAGCTGCTTTGAATTATGTATTGTGAAAAGTCTTATACAAATGAATGTATGTATAAATTAAATTGAACTGACTTGAAAGAGCCATTGCATTGTTACTGTACATTTTAAAGTTATGGACCCAACCTGACAACAATGCACTTTACACGTCCAATAATCCGCCTAATGTATTTGCTGCCCATTTCGCGGCGCTGTTTCTCAGCTGCCTCAGAGGGTGCGTTAAATTGGACATTATCCCATTATAGTAGAGCTACTCCTCTAACGAAATCCAAATTGACAACAGTTTTTACTGTGGAATTTATTTATTTTATTTTATTTTTTTAAGCTTTAAACTTGGTACTTTACGTCCAATAATCCGACTAATGTATTTTCTGCCCATTTCGCGGCGCTGTTTCTCAGCTGCCTCAGAGGGTGCGTTCAATTGGACATCATCCCATTATAGTAGACCTACTCCTCTAACGAAATCCAAATGTTCAGCAGTTTTTACTGTGGAATTATTTTTCTATGAAGCTTTAAACTTGGTACTTTACACAATGTCCAATAATCCGCCTAATGTATTTTCTGCCCATTTCGCGGCGCTGTTTCTCAGCTGCCTCAGAGGGTGCGTTCAATTGGACATTATCCCATTATAGTAGAGCTACTCCTCTAACGAAATCCAAATTTTAAGCACTTTTTACTGTGGAATTATTTTTTTATGAAGCTTTAAACTTGGTACTTTACACAATGTACAATAATCCGCCTAATGTATTTTCTGCCCATTTCGCGGCGCTGTTTCTCAGCTGCCTCAGAGGGTGCGTTAAATTGGACATTATCCCATTATAGTAGAGCTACTCCTCTAACGAAATCCACATTTTCAGCAGTTTTTACAGTGGAATTTTTTTTTTTTTCTTTGAAGCTTTAAACTTGGTACTTTACAATGTCCAATAATCCGCCTAATGTATTTTCTGCCCATTTCGCGGCGCTGTTTCTCAGCTGCCTCAGAGGGTGCGTTAAATTGGACATTATCCCATTATAGTAGAGCTACTCCCCTAACGAAATCCAAATTTTAAGCACTTTTTACTGTGGAATTATTTTTTTATGAAGCTTTAAACTTCACACAATGTCCAATAATCCGCCTAATGTATTTTCTGCCCATTTCGCGGCGCTGTTTCTCAGCTGCCTCAGAGGGTGCGTTCAATTGGACATTATCCCATTATAGTAGAGCTACTCCTCTAACGAAATCCAAATTTTAAGCACTTTTTACTGTGGAATTATTTTTTTATGAAGCTTTAAACTTGGTACTTTACACAATGCACAATAATCTGCCTAATGTATTTTCTGCCCATTTCGCGGCGCTGTTTCTCAGCTGCCTCAGAGGGTGCGTTCAATTGGACATTATCCCATTATAGTAGAGCTACTCCTCTAACGAAATCCAAATTTTCAGCAGTTTTTACTGTGGAATTATTTTTTTATGAAGCTTTAAACTTGGTACTCTACACAATGTCCAACAATCCGCCTAATGAATTTTCTGCCCATTTCGCGGCGCTGTTTCTCAGCTGCCTCAGAGGGTGCGTTAAATTGGACATGATCCCATTATAGTAGAGCTACCCCCCTAACGCAATCCAAATTTTAAGCACTTTTTACTGTGGAATTATTTTTTTATGAAGCTTTAAACTTCACACAATGTCCAATAATCCGCCTAATGTATTTTCTGCCCATTTCGCGGCGCTGATTCTCAGCTACCTCAGAGGGTGCGTTCAATTGGACATTATCCCTTTATAGTAGAGCTACTCCTCTAACGAAATCCAAATTTTAAGCACTTTTTACTGTGGAATTATTTTTTTATGAAGCTTTAAACTTGGTACTTTACACGTCCAATAATCCGCCTAATGTATTTCCTGCCCATTTCGCGGCGCTGTTTCTCAGCTGCCTCAGAGGGTGCGTTCAATTGGACATCATCCCATTATAGTAGACCTACTCCTCTAACGAAATCCAAATTTTCAGCAGTTTTTACAGTGGAATTATTTTTTTATGAAGCTTTGAAACTTGGTACTTTACACAATGTCCAATAATCCGCCTAATGTATTTTCTGCCTATTTCGCGGCGCTGTTTCTCAGCTGCCTCAGAGGGTGCGTTAAATTGGACATTATCCCATTATAGTAGAGCTACTCCCCTAACGAAATCCAAATTTTAAGCACTTTTAACTGTGGAATAATTTTTTTATGAAGCTTTAAACTTCACACAATGTCCAATAATCCGCCTAATGTATTTTCTGCCCATTTCGCGGCGCTGTTTCTCAGCTGCCTCAGAGGGTGCGTTAAATTGGACATTATCCCATTATAGTAGAGCTACTCCCCTAACGAAATCCAAATTTTAAGCACTTTTAACTGTGGAATAATTTTTTTATGAAGCTTTAAACTTTACACAATGTACAATAATCCGCCTAATGTATTTTCTGCCCATTTCGCGGCGCTGTTTCTCAGCTGCCTCAGAGGGTGCGTTCAATTGGACATTATCCCATCATAGTAGAGCTACTCCCCTAACGAAATCCAAATTTTAAGAACTTTTTACTGTGGAATTATTTTTTTATGAAGCTTTAAACTTTACACAATGTACAATAATCCGCCTAATGTATTTTCTGCCCATTTCGCGGCGCTGTTTCTCGGCCGCCTCAGAGGGTGCGTTAAAGTGGACATTATCACATTATAGTAGAGCTACACCTCTAACGAAATCCAAATTTGGAGCAGTTTTTACTGTGGAATTATTATTTTATGAAGCTTTGAACTTGACACATTACACAATGCACAAAGAGCCGTATTGCGCCTTAGGCCCATTTGGCGGCGCTGTTTCTTGGCCGCCTCAGAGGGTGCGTTAAAGTGGACATTATCCCGTTATAGGACTGCTGTTCCTCTAATGAAATCCAAATTTCGAGCAGTTTTTACTGTGGAATTGTTGTTTTATGAAGCTTTGAACTTGACACATTACACAATGCACAAAGCCGTATTGCGCCTTAGGCCCATTTGGTGGCGCTGTTTCTCGGCCGACTCAGAGGACATAACACAATGCACAAAGAGGCGTATTTGTGCATTGTGTAATGTGTCATGTTAATTGATTGATTGGTTAATGAGTATGCTCCCAATTATTGTGTTTGTCATGTGTCCATGCCATGTGATGTTCTATTTAAGCTGCACCTGTACCAATAAATGATTGATTGTGTGTTCTCACTGCAACCTGTGTAAAGCATGTTTTCTCTGTCTTTAGCCAGTATCTAGTCAAGCTCTGTTTAACATGTCAAGGTCAAAAATTCATACAAAAAGAATTCTACAGTAAAAACTGCTTAAAATGTGGATTTCGTTAGAGTAGTAGCTCTACCATAATGGGATAATGTCCAATTTAACGCACCCTCTGAGGCAGGCGAGAAACCGCGCCGCGAATTGGGCGGAAAATGCAATAGGCGGATTATTGTGCATTGTTTAATGTGTCAAATTCAAAGCTTCATAAAACAATAATTCCACAGTAAAAACTGCTCAAAATTTGGATATCATTAGAGGAACAGCTGTCCTATTACGGGATAATGTCCACTTTAACGCACCCTCTGAGGCGGATGAGAAACAGCGCCGCGAAATGGGCGGAAAATGCAATGGGGGATTATTGTACATTGTGTAATGTCAAGTTCAAAGCTTCATAAAACAATAATTCCACAGTAAAAACTGCTCAAAATTTGGATTTCATTAGAGGAACAACTATCCTATAACGGGATAATGTCCAATTTAACGCACCCTCTGAGGCGGCCGAGAAACAGCGCTGCGAAATGGGCCTCAGGTGCAATACGGCTCTTTGTGCATTGTGTAATGTGTCAAGTTCAAAGCTTCATAAAACAATAATTCCACAGTAAAAACTGCTCAAAATTTGGATTTCATTAGAGGAACAGCTGTCCTAAAACGGGATAATGTCCAATTTAACGCACCCTCTGAGGCGGCCGAGAAACAGCGCCGCGAAATGGGCCTCAGGTGCAATACGGCTCTTTGTGCATTGTGTAATGTGTCAAGTTCAAAGCTTCATAAAACAATAATTCCACAGTAAAAACTGCTCAAAATTTGGATTTCATTAGAGGAACAGCTGTCCTAAAACGGGATAATGTCCAATTTAACGCACCCTCTGAGGCGGCCGAGAAACAGCGCCGCGAAATGGGCCTTAGGTGCAATACGGCTCTTTGTGCATTGTTTAATGTATCAAATTCAAAGCTTCATAAAACAATAATTCCACTGTAAAAACTGCTCAAAATTTGGATTTCGTTAGAGTAGTAGCTCTATTATAATGGGATAATGTCCAATTTAACGCACCCTCTGAGGCGGGTGAGAAACAGTCCCGCGAAATGGGCGGAAATTGCAATAGGCGGATTATTGTACATTGTGTAAAGTGCCAAGTTTAAAAATTCATACAAAAAAAAAAAATCTACAGTAAAAACTGCTTAAAATTTGGATTTCGTTAGAGGAGTAGCTCTACTATAATGGCATAATGTCCAATTGAACGCACCCTCTGAGGTAGCTGAGAAACAGCGCCGCGAAATGGGCAGAAAATACATTAGGCAGATTATTGGACATTGTGTGAAGTTTAAAGCTTCATAAAAAAATAATTCCACAGTAAAAAGTGCTTAAAATTTGGATTGCGTTAGGGGGGTAGCTCTACTATAATGGGATAATGTCCAATTTAACGCACCCTCTGAGGCAGCTGAGAAACAGCGCCGCGAAATGGGCAGAAAATTCATTAGGCGGATTATTGGACATTGTGTAAAGTACCAAGTTTAAAGCTTCATAAAAAAATAATTCCACAGTAAAAAGTGCTTAAAATTTGGATTTCGTTAGAGGAGTAGCTCTACTATAATGGGATGATGTCCAATTGAACGCACCCTCTGAGGCATCTGAGAAACAGCGCCGCGAAATGGGCAGAAAATAAATTAGGCGGATTATTGGACATTGTGTGAAGTTTAAAGCTTCATAAAAAAATAATTCCACAGTAAAAAGTGCTTAAAATTTGGATTTCGTTAAGGGAGTAGCTCTACTATAATGGGATAATGTCCAATTTAACGCACCCTCTGAGGCAGCTGAGAAACAGCGCCGCGAAATGGGCAGAAAATACATTAGGCGGATTATTAGACATTGTGTAAAGTACCAAGTTTAAAGCTTCATAAAAAAATAATTCCACAGTAAAAACTGCTGAAAATTTGGATTTCGTTAGTGGAGTAGGTCTTCTATAATGGGATGATGTGCAATTGAACGCACCCTCTGAGGCAGCTGAGAAACAGCGCCGCTAAATGGGCAGCAAATACATTAGGCGGATTATTGGACATTGTGTAAAGTACCAAGTTTAAAGCTTCATAAAAAAATAATTCCACAGTAAAAAGTGCTTAAAATTTGGATTTCGTTAGAGGAGTAGCTCTACTATAATGGGATAATGTCCAATTTAACGCACCCTCTGAGGTAGCTGAGAAACAGCGCCGCGAAATGGGCAGAAAATACATTAGGCGGATTGTTGGACATTGTGTGAAGTTTAAAGCTTCATAGAAAAATAATTCCACAGTAAAAAGTGCTTAAAATTTGGATTTCGTTAGAGGAGTAGGTCTACTATAATGGGATGATGTCCAATTGAACGCACCCTCTGAGGCAGCTGAGAAACAGCGCCGCGAAATGGGCAGAAAATACATTAGGCGGATTATTGGACATTGTGTGAAGTTTAAAGCTTCATAAAAAAATAATTCCACAGTAAAAAGTGCTTAAAATTTGGATTTCGTTAGAGGAGTAGCTCTACTATAATGGGATAATGTCCAAATTAACGCACCCGCTGAGGCAGCTGAGAAAACGCGCCGCGAATTAGGCAGAAAATACATTAGGCGGATTATTGTACATTGTGTACGGTACCAAGTTTAAAGCTTCATAAAAAAATTATTCCACAGTAAAAAGTGCTTAAAATTTGGATTTCGTTAGAGTAGTAGCTCTACTATAATGGGATAATGTCCAATTTAACGCACCCTCTGAGGCAGCTGAGAAACAGCGCCGCGAAATGGGCAGAAAATACATTAGGCGGATTATTGGACGTGTAAAGTGCATTGTTGTCAGATTGGGTCCATAACTTTAAAATGTACAGTAACAATGCAATGGCTCTTTCAAGTCAGTTCAATTTAATTTATACATACATTCATTTGTATAAGACTTTTCACAATACATAATTCAAAGCAGCTTTATAGAAAATGCAGATTTCTGTTACAAAACCACAGTAGGATTTTATGAGATATAAAGTACAGTTATAAGATAGAACAAATTAGTATTTACAAACTCATGCATTTTAAGCTAAATTAATGTGCATTTTAAAGCAATGATAAAATGATCATTTATTTATTTATAATCATCCATGTTTGATGTTCTGGAGTCCTTGCAGGAGTAGGTTTCATCTCTTCAAATGTGTCTGAAGACCTCATAAGGGTCTGGATCCAAGCTGGAGCATAATCTCTGGTTATTGTGAAATTTTAATTTGTAATAATAATAAAAAAAATTAAAAAAAAAGTATTCAATATATTTATTTTTAAATACATTCAAATTATGTTATTTGCAGTAGCCTAATTAAAGATTGATGTATAGGCCTCATTATATTTTTTTACAATCATTTTATGTTATTATTATTTGTTATTTACCTTTCAAAATAGTGTATTATTCTTTTCGGAAAAATAGATAGGCCTACAATAAACAGGGTCCCTAAAAAGTGTAAATAAGAGAAAAACCACATGGTCCCTAAATTGAGCTGATGACTAATAATTAAAGTGAATAAACTGAATAATTAAAGAATACCGTATGTGCCTTTATATTTTTACAGTCCATTTTCGCTGATATATCAGTGTTATTTGCATTTAAACATTTTTTATTATACTTTCATTCTGAAAATAGACACAAAAGTAACACAATTCCGTTAAAAAACGCGAAAGAGAAAAACCGCACGGTCCCTAAGTTGAGCGTCAATAAGAAGCCATCAAACGCGGAAGTTCGCGTCATTTAAGGTGGAACGGATAGCGTCAATAAGAAGCTGCGAATAAGAAGCTGGATTCAGCCTCGTCTTTAAGAAGAATATCACAATTACACATCTGACAATAATTACTGCATCTCAAAGACACGCAATGAATGACAACACAACTTTGTTTCCATTTCACACAGTAACAAACATTTCTTCTCGTAGCTAACAAAACACATAACAGTTATGCCACATCACCACAGTTGTCCCGTTTATAAGCAATATATTAACGTAATTTTATCACAATTATAATGCAGACACTTGCGACTATGGCTGTGCAATATGTTCAAAATGTCATGTCCTAAAAGTCAGATAAGCAGACAGACCTGTAACGCAACTGGCTTACACCGACAGAGAAGCTAATGTTAGCATTGGGCTAATACTAGCTACAAAAGTAGCTACGTTGCCTAACGTAACATATATCATGGAAATAACAAATCCCCCCGAAGCAAACAAATAATTACCTGTTCAGCAGAAAGAACGCAACCTCGGCATCGCTTTTCAGCTCCCTCAGTTGTCTCCACCGTTCAAATGCTGCAATGTTGACGCGAGTTTGTCCTCTGGCTTTATCCAGTGCCTGTTTAGTTGCAGCCTTTTCTGCCTCCGATTTTCTTTTTTTAGGCTTTTTATCAGGGCGAGCAGTTACCAGCAAAGCTGGCATTGGTAGATTTTGCTGCATTTTCTCTTCCATTGTGCAGCAAACTCCTGCTTACTCGGTGTAGTGAGCTGAATGTTTCCGGAACGGTGACATGTGATGAGTGCGCGCAGTGGGGCTCGGGCACGAGACATGAAGGCATCTGATTGGTTCTTTACATTCGCACCGAATGGCAGTGATTGGTCAGAGTTTTTACTGTCCTGCAGCTGCTACAGAGGTCTGATTTTTTTCATTCCTTTTTCTGAACACATAATGTATTGACTACTCTCAGGATGGAAGGACCATTTCACCCAGTATAAAAAAAAGTGTTTCTGAACAGGATTACCTACCCTAGCTTTAATATTAGTTTATTTTTTAGCCAAGACTATTATCTTACTTAGACTAATAAATGCTTAAAAGTATTATTCATTCTTAGTTCATGTTAACTGAAGTAGGTAACTAATATATTTTTGTAAAGCATTACCCAAAGGTCTCTTTCCAAAACTGTTTGTGTTTATGCATAGTGTTTCTTGTGGTTTTCTTGTGCATCAACAGAAAGGTTTTTATGTATTTCTTTTAAAAATTATTTTGTCAGTAAATTTAGAGGGTTTTACATTTAGTTTTTGCTGATTGTAACATTGCATTTAATTCACACTTAAGTGTATTATTAACTGACATTAAAGTATATTTTAAATCACATTAATTGCGTGTCATTATATTGTGTAGTGCACTTTAACTATATTTTGAAGATATTAGAAGCAATTATGAAAGTAGATATAAAGTTGTATTAAAGTACCAATTAAGTTGTTCCAAAAAATCACTCTTAATGGCAACTTATTGCATTTTATTTAAACTTAATATGTGATATATTTTAAATTAATTGCACTTAATGTGCATTCAGTGAGTGGAAAACATTGCATTTAATTCACACTTAAGTGTATTGTTAAGTGACAAAGTATATTTTAAATCACATTAATTGCGTGTCATTACATTTTGTAGTGCACTTTAAGTATATTTTAAAAACACTAGAAGCAATTATGAAAGTATATATAAAGCTGTAATAAAGTACCAATTAAGTTGTTCCAAAAAATCACTCTTAATGGAAACTTATTGCATTTTATTTCAACTTAATATATGATATATTTGAAATTAATTATACTTAATGTGCATTAAGTGCACCGAAAAGATGGCATTTAATTCACACTTAAGTGTATATATTTAAAGTATATTATTTATGTAATAAGTACACTTTATAAAAGTACACTTAAGTGCACTTTTTTTTCACAAGGGTTGATGAGTTCGGAACCACATAGGCTACTAGCGTACTAGTCTTACCTGTAGCCAGAAAGAAATCGTAGTAAAAATATTAAGAGTAGTAAGTTAGTACCATATGTAGTTCCGAATTCAGCAGTGCATTTCAGAATCTTGCTAAAGTCTGGGAACTTTTCACCTAGTTTTATGAATATTGTGAATACCCAAGCAACAGCACATAGGAAGTCTGTACATGCTCTGGACTTTTCTAAGCTTAGGGACGGTCACTGCTCAGTATCCTGCCAAATTATAATATCTGTTTAGGGCCAAATAGCATTCCAGTTTACTTTGTTGGGCTGTTGCATCTGTCCAAAGTTTGAGGTATTTTTCTTTTTGTGTTTTAATTATTTGGTTTGGTCTGGCTAAGTTTTTATTCTCAGTCAGTCAGACATATTTTGGTTTGTGTAGTCAGCTCTAAGACCAATTGGCCAAAGATGTTTCTTTCTGGCATCAGCTCTTGGTAGTTCAGGGCTTTGTAAGTGGGCATAGAATTTAATGGCCCTTTTTTAAATTGTGATTATAATTGGGTATAATCCTAATTCTGCTCTGCAGGCATTATTTGAGTTTTTGCACTGTACTCGTTGGAGGTTTTTGCATTGTTCGGTCTGAAGAGTCTCTATTGGGTGTTTGTCCCTTTTAGTAAACTCTTGGTTTGTGAGTGGACCCCAGACGTCACACCCGTAGAGCGCCATGGGGTCTATATTCTGATTGGGATTTCAATTTGGATAGTTCTCTTAATAGCATAAAAAGCTCTCTGTGCCTTATCTCTGAGGTCGTTGACAGCTTTGTTAAAATTTCCTGTGTTGCTAATATTTATTCCATGGTAAGTGTAGTTCTGCGTGTGTTCGAGGAGCATGTTGTCTAATTTAAAGCTATGATGTTGGTCTTGGTGGTTGGATCTTTTTCGGAATACATCATTATTTTAGTCTTTTTGGGTTTAACTGACAGGGACTCTCTCTCTCTCTCGTAAATAAATCTGTTTTACAGCAATGCACACTCGACGTGGTTGTTTCTCAGCAGCACTTCAACAGACTCTTTTGCCAAGCTCACGATAATGTGCACGTCACTGCAGATCACTGCTTTTTGGAACAACAGCGGTTAGTTGCCATGGGCAAAGGAAGAAAAGCACCATAGAAATAAGTCAAACTGAATATTTAAATCATATAAAGAGAGGTTTTTAATTTTAGGTCAATTTATTTGTTGAATGTTTATGCTGAAATATTGGCAATATGGCAAAAATATTGGGTCGACCATTAAAAAACACATGGTGCACACCTGTCCACATACATCACAAATGGTTATTAAAAATGCTTCTCCTTTTGTATTGCTTTCTTGATCTATAGGCCACATGTGAAAACTCAGGGCTCAAATATTCCACATGCTGCTATTTTGCAGTCCTGTTTGGGCCGTTCGTTGTAGGTGGGCACTGCCTCTATTCTCTTTAGAACCGCAGTGCCTTCAATGAGTTGCCTGGGAGAGAGGGAAAAAGTTGTGATGGAGACTTTGAATTTTGTAAGAGTGTTAAATAGCAAAGGTAACTGAGTATGATGTCTGCATTAATAATGCAAAGCCAAATGTCAAGACAATTTATTAGGGTCATTACCCAAAAGCCACATATTTGTAGTCCATCCAGGACGCTGGCTGTAGTGTGATGTAGAACTGAGAGCCGTTGCTATGAGCACCTTGGTTAGCCATTCCCAGGATGCCACGCTTGTTGTGGGATATGACAAAACTCTCATCTAGAGGAGGGAACAGCCTAGTGCTTTTTATATGCATGAATCAATATGTAGCCTATTTCATACATTTAAGCAAGTATTGTGTTAAAGTATGAATTTCACACAGAATTTGTGTGCCACATAAATTTGTTAATAAGCATATACCCTCAAATGTTGGACCATAGATAGAGTCTCCCCCAGTGCCTTTCCTTTCAGGTGAAATATCTGTAATTAAAAACATAAACATTTTTATACAGTCATAACTGTATTACTGGTATTGTGTGTGTGTGTGTGTGTGTGTACATAAATGTATACCTGTATAAAATGGATGTATAATTCAAATTTTCACATTTATGAAATGTATTAAATTATCATAAATGTGTAAATGCATTACTGCTTCTTACCTCCACCCTGCAGCCAGCCATTTGGCACAACTCTGTGGAAAATTGAGGCCTTGTAGCTCAACTCAAGGTTACTCTTGGACAAACCTGCCTCTCCATTGCACAGGGCCTTGAAGTTCCTGCACGTCTTTGGACACACGTCTGAGAACAGCTGGCAGGTTACATTTTAAACTTTCAGAGTAGAGAAGAATGGTACGGAAATACATTTTCACTGTAACTTACCTCATCAAGAAGCAGAAGATTTCCTTACCTCAAACAACAGCCTGCCAAATACCTCTCCACCGCTTTCAATATCCATATAAACAAAAATGTGCTGTGAGAAAGAGAGAGCAGATGTTGCACACCTTGGAGGTATTATGAGAAATGTTAAATGGTTGTAGTCGCATACAAATGAAGTATGTTTATTTATGTATTTCTCTGGGTTTGTATTATTAGTTATGTCTCGCTCCGTTGTTTGTCGTGTTTATTTACAGCTGTGCTTAGCAGATAGCTGGTGTAATACTCCTCAGCCAGGGCCATATAAAGCGCCTGTGGTCGATGAAAAGAAAACTTCCACTCTTTCTCTGCCCAGGTGGACAGTTTCCTCTCATCACCGAGCAACTGACCGTTTGCAAAGGACATTAGACATCCAGTGTACTGCCAAACCTCTCCTCTCAGCTCCTTGAGAAGAAAACGTAGGCTACGTAGGCTAACGTTATTTGATTTGTTCCGCAGATATACTGTAGTGTTGAAAACAAGCGAGCAGTAAAATAACAAGTGCCATACCTTCTTTTTGTTTGCTAAATAGTCATGCCAGTCACATTCAAGGAGCGGGCGAATTGTTGGATCATCAAATGACTCCGGGAATTTATTTTTCAAACCCTGTAAGTGCAGCAGACGTTATAGCTTTTGTGAACAGGTGCAGTCAGCATCTTTATTAGTTAGCCACGCCAAAATGCAAAGTGGTCAGCATCTTAAAAAAACTTTACCTCCGCAATGCTTTTGGCTCTTTGAAAATTGTGTTCGCTTAACAGACCGACGATCTCTAAATGTACAGGGGATGCCATGTTGTGTCAAGTTAGAGTCTCGTTGCCAGGGTAACCGATGCGAGTGGCGCACAACGATGACGTTCCGTATATCTATCTATCGTTTTATTTATTCATACAGTTTATATTTCTTAAAGTTTATATGTCAGTTGGAATATGTCTGTAAAAAAAAAAAAAAAAAACACACCAAGGCCTGCAGAGGTTTCACAAACGGGGCTTAGATTATACCAGGATTTAGCTCAATTAGGACATTTAAGTAGCTTTTATAAACGTTACGTTACCCTAGGAAAAAAAAACATTACTGGTGTTCATATTGAGACAAAACAATGGCACAGACATTTTAAGATGTGTCAGAGCAAGTTGCTTTCAGTTAAAATAGCTAAAACATGCATTTTAGATTGGGACTAGGCTTCTGTGAAACCAAGGGTATATGTTGAAAACAAATACACTTAACAAAATAGATTAAAACATATTTATTCGACTCATTCATTTAATTGTCAATTGAACAGAACACATTAACAAAGTGCTTGCAAAATGTATTCATGCAAATGTCAACCAACACTGATCAAATACTGTGATGTGCTGACTCAAGTTTTTTATTATTTGAAGTAGTTTCAACTGCCCCCGAGCTGTATCAGACCTGAGGCTGTTTTGGTGGACTTCTCAAGGGCCAGAAACCTGTCCAGCTTCAGTGCAAAATCTGGGGGCAGGTTGTGAGGGGATTTGTATGTCTTCATGTCGGTACCCAGGTATGAGATGAGCTCACAGCCTTCTTCAAACTTTTGAAGTTTCTTTTTGTACTTCTGTCGAATATAGTCTGGGTTCCTGGTGTTGAATGCTGTGAGGGTGGAGGGGTAGAAAGTTATTAAAATATATTATCTAGAGTCTAGACCGTTTTCATCCCCAGCTATTCATAAGTAAGCCAAAATAAGAAAATCAAGGCCACCTTTCAGATGAAAGGCCAGGTACAATAAAGCAGATCTCTTCACACTGAGAAAGGGGAACTTTGGCTTGAGTTGACCAACAGCAGTCATGGCTTTGATTATGGGTACTGCCACACTCTACAAAAATAAAAAATAAAAAATACATACATAAAAAATATACATGTACAATAATTACAATCTCATCAGTGGTTAAGAAAATTATTTTACCACTTGTTAAAAGCATAGTTTATTGATGGTTACACAGACCATTTTGCAGCAGATTAACAGACTGAAGTGAGTGTCTGTGTTTCAGTGTTTTCTTACTTGTTCCAAATAGCCCATGATCGGTAAAGAGGTTAGTAAGACCGGATCTTCCAACGGAGGTAGTTTATGTGGAAGTTTCTGGTCCCAGTAAATCTCAGGTGACCTGAGGACAGTTCTGTTGTGAATGATCTGTTTCATGTTGCAGTATTACAAATAGCCTGTTGCTATGGCTATTATTAATATGATCATTAGTTAAGATAATATATAAATGGCAGTTATGTTAATTAATTATTAATTAATTATTAATGTATATGGCTGTATTATTTTATCAAAAATACAGTATGAACAGTAATATTGTGATTTTTTTTAAAATGTAATTTATTCCTTTGATGGCAAAGCTGAATTTTCAGCAGCATTACTCATTACTCGCATGATCCCCATGATTATCACATTATCCTTCAGAAATCGTTCTTTCTAACATGCTGATTCGGAGCTTAAGAAGCATTTCTTATTATTATCAATGCTGAAAACAGTTGCTGTTTTATATTTTTGTGGAAACTATGATACATTTTTTTCAGATGCTTTGATAATAGAAAGAACACAAGAACAGCATTTATTTAAAATAGAATATTTCAATTATTATTTTATTATTATTATTATTTGACTATTCAATTATTATTATTTGAAATAGAATAATAGAACGATTCCATCGTTCGGCACGTACACACTACGTCAGGTAAAAGTAAGGTGCACAGTCACTGCTTTCCTGGTGCTCGTGTTTCTGAAATCGCTGCTCGCGCTCCCGAGATTCTGAACGGTGACGAGCGCGTCGGAACTGTGGTCCTGCACGCGGGAGTGAACGACATCAGGCTGCGCCAGACGGAGGTTCTGAAGAAAGACTTCAGGACTCTGATCGATACGGTACGCAGCACATCGCCTGAAACAACGATCATTGTGTCAGGACCGTTTCCCACGTACCGACTAGGACATGAAAAGTTTAGTAGATTATTCGCGCTAAATGAATGGTTAATGTCATGGTGCAATGAGCAGAAACTGCTCTTTGTAAATAATTGGAATCTGTTTTGGGAGCGTCCTAGGCATTTCCGTGCTGATGGCTTACACCCAAGCAGATTTGGAGCGGATCTTCTGTCGGATAACATCTCCAAAATGTTAAATACCTTTTGACTAGTAACCAAAAGTCCAAATCACAGTCTCTGCTGCACCAATTTAACTGATATAAATACTAGTGTAGAACATTGCATAGAAACTGTGTCTATTCCTCGTTTAGTGAGATCAAATAATAAATCTACTGCAGGATCTAGGAAAAATCTAATTGTTATTAAAACAGAAAATGTTGCTATTAGTAAACAAAAACAATTTCTAAAGCTAGGTCTTCTAAACATTAGATCACTCACACCTAAGGCAGTTATTGTAAATTAAAAAGTAAATTAGTCACAGATAATAGCTTCGATGTACTTTGCCTTACTGAAACCTGGCTTAAACCAAATGATTATTTCGGTCTAAATGAGTCTACTCCATCAGGATACTCCTATAAGCATGAGCCCCGTCTGATTGGTCGTGGCGGCGGTGTTGCAACAATCTATAGAGATATTCTCAATGTTACTCAGAAAACGGGTTATAAGTTTATTTCGTTTGAAGTACTTGTACTAAACTACATGCTCTTAGATGTTAGAAAAACATCCCTATTATCTCTAGCCTTGGCTACTGTATATAGACCGCCTGGGCCTTACGCTGATTTCCTAAAAGAGTTTGCAGATTTTCTCTCAGACCTATTAGTCAATGTCGATAAAGCATTAATTGTTGGAGATTTTAACATACACGTAGATAATCCAAATGATGCGTTAGGGGCTGCGTTTACAGATTTATTAAACTCCTTTGGGGTCAAGCAAAACGTTACCGGACCAACTCATCGTTTTAATCATACACTCGATTTAATTATATCACATGGAACCGATCCAACCGATATAGACATCATTCCACAAAGTGATGATGTCACTGACCATTACATGGTAACTTGCATATTACGTACTCCTGTAATATGTCATGCTGCACCGCGTTATCGATCAGGCAGAACAATCCCTCCATCCACCATAGATAATTTTTCAAATAGCTTATTTGATCTGTCTCAGCTGCTCAGTGAACCCAAACAAATATCTATTAATACTAGAGGTACTAGTACTAGCACTAGAGGAATTAACTAGCACTATGAGCACCATTCTCTCTGGAAAAAAGGTCAGAGAGAAAAGTAAAGCACCCTGGTACAAAAATACTACGCATGTTCTAAAGAGAGAAACCCGTAATTTAGAGCGTAAATGGAAACAAACTAATTTAGAGGTCTTTAGAATCGCATGGAAAGACAGTATGTCACGTTATAAAAAGGCCCTAAAATCGGCCAGGGCTGAGCACCTCCGCAAACTAATAGAAAACAACCAAACCCATCCTAGGTTTTTATTTAACACCGTGGCTAGACTAACAAATAAACAGATGTCACCTGAACAAAATATTCCATTACAGTTTAGTAGCAATGATTTCATGAAGTTCTTCACTGAGAAAATAGAAAACATCAGAACCACAATTGTAAACGTTCAGTCCTCAATCGCGCCTTATAATCCAGCCTCAATTATCACCCCGCAAGAACAATTACAGTGCTTTACAACTATAGAACAAAAAGAGTTAAATAAACTTATCACTTCATCTAAAACAACAACATGTTTATTAGATCCTATACCAACTAAACTACTGAAAGAAGTGTTACCTGTAGTGGAAGAGCCTCTCCTCAATATTATTAACTCATCTTTATCTTTAGGTCATGTTCCAAGAACATTTAAATTGGCAGTTATAAAACCACTCATTAAGAAACCACAATTAGATCATAATAACCTAGCAAATTATAGACCCATTTCAAATCTTCCTTTTATGTCTAAAATACTAGAAAAAGTTGTATCCGCCCAACTGGGCTCTTTCTTGCAAGAAAATGACATCTATGAAAAGTTTCAGTCTGGATTCAGACCGCATCATAGCACTGAAACTGTGCTTGTTAAAATCACAAATGATTTACTATTAGCTTCTGACTAAGGCTGTATCTCAATACTAATTTTACTTGATCTTAGTGCTGCGTTCGATACTATAGATCACACAATACTCTTAGATCGATTACAAAATTATACTGGTGTTCAAGGACAAGCATTAAGCTGGTTCAGATCATACTTATCTGACCGCTACCATTTTGTCTATTTAAATGGAGAAAAATCGATCATAACTCCAGTAAACTATGGAGTGCCGCAGGGATCTGTGTTAGGCCCTCTGTTATTCTCAATATATATGCTGCCACTTGGAAATATTATAAGGAAACATGGAATTAGTTTCCATTGTTATGCTGATGACACTCAAATCTATATTTCATCACGGCCATATGAAAACGCTAAATTATCTGAGTGTGTTAAAGATATAAAAGATTGGATGACGCGCAATTTTCTTTTATTAAATCCAGACAAGACAGAGGTACTAATCATCGGTTCAAAAAACCTCTCACACTACAACTTTAACATAGTAGGATGTCCTGTTACTTTATCCTCTACAGTAAAAGACCTGGGTGTTATACTAGACTGCAACCTGTCTTTTGAAAATCATATTTCATATGTTACAAGAACCGCCTTTTTCCACCTTAGAAACATTGCTAAGCTACGTAACATGCTATCAGTTTCTGATGCAGAAAAGTTAGTTCATGCATTCATGACATCGAGACTAGATTACTGTAATGCTTTATTAGCCGGTTGTCCTGCATCCTTAATAAACAAGCTACAATTAGTCCAAAATGCTGCCGCTAGAGTTCTTACTAGATCAAGAAAATATGATCATATAACACCAATTTTATCATCACTACATTGGTTACCTATAAAGTTCCGTATTAATTACAAGGTATTGCTACTGACTTATAAAGCCCTAAACGGCTTAGCTCCAGTCTATTTAACGGACCTTCTATCGCCCTATAATCCATTGCGCTCTTTAAGATCACTAAATTCGAGGCTTTTGATCATACCTAGGATATCTAGGTCCACCAAAGGAGGGAGAGCATTTTCACATTTAGCTCCAAAACTCTGGAATAGCCTTCCAGATACTGTTCGTTGCTCAGACTCGCTCTCCCAGTTTAAAACTAGATTAAAGACGCATCTCTTCAGCCAGGCATTCATATAATACTTTTAATCTTACAGTTAAATCCGACCTCTAGTTCATAGACGCCAGAGGAGAACTGGCCCCCGACTGAGCCTGGGTTCTCCCTGTTTTTTCGGTTCCTTGCCACTGTTGCCATTGGCTTGCTCAGTTGGGGATATTTAATTTAAAGGGTTAGTTCACCCAAAAATGAAAATTCTGACAGTAATTACTCACCCTCATGTTGTTCCAACCATGTAAGTCTTTCGTTCATCTTCGGAACACAAATTAAGATATTTTTGATGAAATCTGACAGAATTTTGACTCCTCCATAGGCTTCCAGTGTGACCGAAACTCACCGGCCCAGAATAGTTATTAAAACATCGTTAAAATAGTCCAAGTAACTACAGTGGCACTACATTAAGTTTATCATGCGACGACAATACTTTTTGTGCGGAAAAACAACAAAAATAACGACTTTATCCAACTATTAGTGTTCCTCAATGTGGGCCTCTGACGAGAGTTCACGGGAGCGCCAGGACGCATGCGCGAGAACTGAGCTTAAATACTCCCAAGGAGTGAGCAGTCAGTAACAAGTAGTAGTAGAAGAAGAACGCCGTAAGCTCAGTTCTCGCGCATGCGTCCTGGCGCTCCCGTGAACTCTCGTCAGAGGCCCACATTGAGGAACACTAATAGTTGGATAAAGTCGTTATTTTTGTTGTTTTTCCGCACAAAAAGTATTGTCGTCGCATGATAAACTTAATGTAGTGCCACTGTAGTTACTTGGACTATTTTAACGATGTTTTAATAACTATTCTGGGCCGGTGAGTTTCGGTCACACTGGAAGCCTATGGAGGAGTCAAAATTCTGTCAGATTTCATCAAAAATATCTTAATTTGTGTTCCGAAGATGAACGAAAGACTTACATGGTTGGAACAACATGAGGGTGAGTAATTACTGACAGAATTTTCATTTTTGGGTGAACTAACCCTTTAATTAATCAATCAACAATACTATTGATCAGCATTACCAAACGTGGATGTTTTCCACTAGAAACAAACATTGATGTATTATTTTAATTTAATACTGTGAAGCTGCTTTGATACAATCTGTATTGTGAAAAGCGCTATATAAATAAACTTGACTTGACTTGACTATTTCTGAAACAATGTAAAAGTCTATACTGTCACTTTTGATCAATTTAATGCATCCTTGCTGTATTAACAAATTAATTTATTTAAACAAAAAAAAAAAATCCAATCAAGCCAAATTACTACTCACTGGAGAAATTGCTCTTGTTTCTTCTCACTCTCAAATATATAGATCCTATTTCGATACTCAACAGCATACTCCATATTCCCACGCACCAAGGCCTCATACCTACAGATGAAGAGAAAAACATGGTAGAACTGCACTGTGAATCATTTACATTTACTTAAAGGACAAGTTCGGTATTTTACACTTAAAGCCCTGTTTACAGATCATTTCTGATGAAATAGAACGGTTAAGATTAAAATTTGGACACATGCTGCTGGCCCGAGAATTTTAGGTTTCTTTCGCTTTCCCCCCGCACCTCCAGAATGGCTGCATATGTGCACTGGAACAATCCTTCCTAAAACGCATTAAACTTTCGTTTACAAAGATGTGAAACTCACTGAGTGGTCAGGGGTGTTCACTGATATCACACAAAAATCGCTGCAAAAGATGCTTTCCAACAAGTTTTATCGTAGTTTTTGTCCAACTCCATTGACTTGTATTGGATGTGCTGTGAGGTACAGTATTACTCCGCCGGAAGTGGGGTTGTTTGTATTCTTTCTGTAGGAGTGTCTATTATTCAAGCTCTCAACGGAAGAATGTACGGGTGTGAGGCGTTTGGAAAAATAGGTCCACAGTTTTACAACGAATGGTAAAACACCTGTTGGAAAGGAAAGGTTGTAAACGAAAGTTTAATGCGTTTTAGGAAGGATTGTTCCAGTGGACATATGCAGCCATTCTAGAGGTGGGGGGGAAAGTGAAAGAAACATAAAATTCTCGGGACAGCAGCATGTGTCCAAATTTTTATCTTAACCATTCTATTTCATCAGAAACGATCTGTAAACAGGGCTTTAAGTGTAAAATACCGAACTTGTCCTTTAAGGCCTAATGCTTTTAAATGACAATGTGACTTTTACTTTAAATAGAATGTGTGTGAAAAGGTAGCTTATTAATGATGAAGTCTGTAGTAAAAATTAGAAAGTACTATAAAAGTTTTCTTGGCTGTACCTCTGTTGACCATCTAGATAAGTGACGGGGCAGAACCCCTTCATCTCCACTTTTTGAGGGAACCTGCTCTTCACCTGGCCTGCATTGAGCTTATGAGGCAGGAGTGGAGGAGGGGGTAATGGGTAAGGGCAACCTGGAACCACAAACTGCTCCGGGGAATCTAAAAATCTCTTTTAAGAAGCATATAAAGAGAGGTAGTGAGTTCACAAAACTTTCTGTGAACATGTTTCTGGACCATCGGACACTTTACCTCTAGAGACTCCTTGCTGGCCATTTTGTAGAAGTGGCCCCTGAACTCTGCAGCCAATTCAAGTGAGGTGTTATGTGAACAGTCCACCAGATGGCGATGGAGAGCTAAGCTAACTGGGCAGTACTGGCCAAACTCGCCCAGCCGAGACTGCAGCTCTCTTGGGGTAATGCACAATCTGTTTATACAGGCTGCCTTGCCTGCGGGGATGGCAGAAAGCTGTCACAAAACTACACATATTGATGCTTTAATGCAAATGTAATGCTTAATACATGGATGGATATTACTAGTGCTTCTTGTTGGACAAATGTGCATCATTTGCATGCTCTCACCTTTGTGAATTCTTTCCAGGTAAGCATGGATGAGTCTTATGCTTATGCGAACTTCATCTAAAACTCGCTCCCATACCCACCACTTGCTCTTGTGAGCATCAATGGGAGTCCAGTTGTGATACTGCTGGTGGAAGTGTTGCCTAAGAGCTTCAGCTTCCCGTCTGAAGCAAGAGTTTCAAATGTTTAGGACCTGGGGACTGTCATTCATTGGGTAAGGCCTGTTGGAGAGAGTTGCCATAATCTTACAAATTGTGGTTATTTGCATCGATATACATATTATGCCAGACCATATTACCACATGTTACACCATTTGTAACACTGTCAACGTTAAAATAAAATAAAAAATCTACTTGATACAAGCAATATTTAGCTTTATGCTTTAATATTGAACTTTATTCTCATATTCTCATTGCGTCTTATAATTTTTTCTGACTTTATTCTCGTAAAAGAATAAATTCTCGGTCTATTATGACATTATTCTCGAAACCATATGACTTTATTGTCCTAATGTTATGACTAGTCTTAAATCTAAAAATATATATATATATATTTTTAAGGCATTAAAATGGTGTAGTTTTTAGCAGTGACGTTGATTTATGTTTAGGTCAGGGTTATTTTTATAAAACTATTTCAATTGTTTTCCTCAACTGAAAGCTTGAAAAAAATATATAAATATTAGATGAAACTTAATCTTAAAAAAAAAAAAAAAAACTTACACGAAAATTAGAATTGGTGCCTTGGCAACTAACTAATAAAACATTCATTTGTATCACATTTATTTGTATAGCGCTTTTCTCGATAGATATTGTTTCAAAGCAGCTTTACAGAAAATACATGTCTACATTACAATTTACGAATTTTAGTGGGGCGGCTAAGCTGTATATTTTTAGATTTAAGACTAGTCATAACATTAGGACAATTCTGATTTTCACCAGAATCGATCACTTAGCGATAAAAGCATGAAATTTGGTATGAAGGCTCACTAAGGGGGTCTGATCAGATTTAGGACCGTAGGCGCTCAAAATTTGGCCCCTGGGGGCCATTTTTCAAAATGGCCGCCAAATATGGATTTCGTAATGGGAAAATGAATTAAAAGCTGCCAGAAACATAAAATGCAATAACACATTTCACCATAAATACATGTAAATATGAGCACACTTTCACATAGAAGGTCTTTAAACTTTAAAATATAAGATATGTTTTTAAAAAAAATTAAAATGGCCGCCAAATATGGATTTCATAATGTCATAATGGATAGATGACAGAAATTAACAATTGAAAAAGTTGCACATTTGATCATTAATCAATCTAGTTCATTTTTAAACAAAAAGGAAAAGAGGTTATGATATCTATCAGAAATTATGTACTTTTTAAATGTATATTTAAATATTTAATATTAAATTGTGCATATACTAATACGCATCATTTTTACTTGGTAGTTTGTCAGTGACTCCTCCTTATTCAGTCACTAGGTTCCACTTGTGATGGTTAAATATTATTCTCTTTAAAATCTAGGGAACTGGTGGGATGTTTTACTCTTGACTACAAGTGAGATAAAGGCAAAGTCAGTTGAATGTGTTTCTCACTGTTACTCAGTAAAAATAGTGTAGGCTAATAGTGCAAGTAAGCAAACATAACTCAGACAGGCAAATATAACATAAAATAGATTTTAGTCTGCAGGAATTTAGAGTTAGGATTCTGTGAAATAAAGTAGGTGTACATTTCCACAGAATTTCATTTAGGCTGGTTATCTAAACTAGCTGCAATTTATCCTATTTATTTCATTGTAAATCTGTGCTCTTGTACGGCTAGTTTATACCACCCAAATAGCCTGGGAAAACCCAGACAACTTCCGGCAAATTTAGATTTGCTCTGCAAGTAGTCTGGCAAAGAGCTCATTCAAGTCCATTTCCATGCCGTCGAAATCGCGGCACCAATCAGAAACGTTGAGGCGGGCTTTACACGATGACGATCGCTCTGATTGGTTTTAGGTCTATCCAATTGCGCCCAGAGGCATTTGAGCGACGTCCGTTGGTGAAGCGCACCAACTTTTAAATGCATTATTAGATTCAAATTGCAAACACATGAGGACAGTCTCCATGAAAGACCCACTGGCAGATGAACGTGCTACTACATTTCTCTCCGAAACGGTAGGAAATTAAATTAGATTTAATAGAGGATTTTAACTGTGACAAGATGATTGACAGGGCAGTTTACGTGACAGGACGCACGCGACAGATCTGTCCGATAAAGATGACGAAGTAGTATGTCCCAAAGCTTGCCTACTTTTTTGCTACACATTCAAAAGTAAATACATTTTCTTCACAAAAAGAGTACATACTTTTATGGTGTAGTGTAACTTAGGCGAATTGGGACGCAGCATATGGCTTTACACGATGACGATCGCTCTGATTGGTTTTAGGTCTATCCAATTGCGCCCAGAGGCATTTGAGCGACGTCCGTTGGTGACGCCCCTTTGGAAATGAGTTATTAAAGAAGCTTTGCCAGACCATAACTCAGTTACTACTGAGAATGGTCTGGTTTTAAAGGGTTAGTTCACCCAAAAATGAAAATTCTGTCAGTAATTACTCACCCTCATGTTGTTCCAACCGCGTAAGACCTTCGTTCATCTTCGGAACACAAATTAAGATATTTTTGATGAAATCTGAGAGCTGGATCACTTCTCCATAGGCTGCTAGGTGACCGAAACTTGCTGGCCCAGAAAAGTTATTAAAGAGATCGTTAATATAGTCCAAGTGACTACAGTGGCTCAATCTTAAGTATATCAAGCGACGAGAATACTTTTTGTGCGCAAAAACAAACAAAAATAACGACTTTCTTCCACTATTCATTTCCTTCTCTCTGGGCCTCGTAGTGTTTTTGCGCTGCGCGTCTGTGTTGCACGTCATCACGCATCACACACATGACCAGCTTCGGCCAATTGTGAGCCTACGTGGTGACGTGTAACACAGACGCGCAGCGCAAAAACACTACGTGAACCAACTAGAGGCCCAGAGAGAAGGAAATGAATAGTGGAATAAAGTCGTTATTTTTGTTTGTTTTTGCGCACAAAAAGTATTCTCGTCGCTTGATAAACTTAAGATTAAGCCACTGGAGTCACTTGGAATGAATGAATGAATGAATGAAACCTTTATTGCCCCGAGGGGAATTTGTTTTGCACTCATGGGAGCCACATTAAACATCAACACAGCAAACATGATATAACAATAAGACAAAAAACAAAACATGTACAACAACAACAATACAGCAAAGGCATAAAATCATCAGTTCAACAGCTTAAAAGAATCAATAAATAAATAAGTATTCAGTATTCAATAATACGCATTTCAAATATGTCTATATGCCTATGGATGATCTATTTAGTAATTGAATGCTCCTCGGCAAAAATGATGTAATATATCGTTTAGTTTTTGTTCGGGGCATTCTGAATCTACGTCCAGAGGGGAGGGGGGAAAATTCTGAACAAAGTGGGTGCAATGGATCTTCCAATATTCTCAATGCCAAATTAAGAGTATACTGGTCAGTCAGATTTGTAATGCTTTTAGTGTCTGATCCAGTAATTTTTCTACCCATTTTTGTCACCTTGTCCAGCATGTTCCTGTTCGAAATAGAAAGACCCCCCCCCCCAACACTGGATGGCAAAAGACAACACGCTCTGAATAAAAGTTAAATAAAACAATGTCAGAGTACTAGTCTCTGCATTAAAACTGCGCAATTTTCTTAAGAAAAAGAGCCGCTGCTGTGCTTTTGAGTATCTTGCTAATGTATTGGCTGACCAGGTGAGTTTGTGATCAATAATAGTGCCCAAATACTTGTACTCCTCTACAATCTCAATAACTGTCTCTTGAATAGTAACAGGTTGCAGTAGAGGGGGCCTTTTCCTAAAGTCGATCACCATTTCTTTTGTTTTTGGGATGTTTAAAATTAGTGAGTTTTCACTACACCATTCATAGAAACGGTCAACCTCAGTCCTGTAGTCCTGCTCGTTATCTGTTAAAAGCCCAACCAAGGCAGCATCGTCTGCAAACTTAATCAATGAACATTTGGAATGGTGGCTGACACAGTCATTAGTATACAGAATAAATAACAGCGATGATAAAACACATCCTTGTGGCACTCCTGTGTTTGTCATGATGATTTTTGACTGGCTGTGACCCGCTCTCACAAACTGTAGTCTGCCTGTTAAAAAGTCCTGAATCCACTTTACCAGATTGAGGTTTACACCCATGATTATCAGCTTCTCTATCAACATAGGTAACTGAACGGTGTTAAAAGCTGAAGAGAAGTCTGCAAATAGGATGCGTACATAAGAGGCAGGTGTTTCAAGATGTTTATAAATTCCATTCAGGAGAGTTGTTACTGCATCTTCCACACCTCTTTTCTCTCTATAGGCAAACTGTAATGTATCCATGTGTTCTTTGGTTTGTTTTTTGAGATGAGTTAAAATGATCCGCTCAAAGCATTTCATAGCAACTGAAGTGAGCGCTATTGGTCTAAAATCATTCAGTCCATCTGGTTTATGTTTCTTAGGAAGTGGTACAATTTCTGCAGTTTTCCATATCTTTGGGACTTTGTGTGTGTCAAGTGATTTCTGGTACAACCCTCTGAACACCGGGCTCAGTTGTTCTTTGCAGCTCTTTAGGATGGTGCCTTCCAGCCTGTCAGGGCCGGCAGCTTTCCGAGTCCTTACATGGGAGAAGATCCGCACCACTTCCTCACAGCTTACCCTGATTGAGGCACTTGCTCTTCCTTCAAGGCTGATTGGATTAACTGGCGCGTCATTCTCCCATCTCGCAAAGTGTTCATTCAGGGCATTTGCTTGCTCGACTGTGTGTACCGTACTGTTAGAATGGTGATTTTGACCTATTATAGTTTTTATGCCCCTCCATGCCATATGCGAATTATTTTCCTGAAGTTGTCGTTCAATTTTATCTTTATATTGTCTTTTACCTTTTTTAATTTTCTTCTGTATTTGGGTCAATGACGTATAAGGATTTTCAACAGGCCAATTTTAAAATACGAAAATTAAGAATATATATTGCAATTGTTCAATCATTAAGAATGTTGTGTACATATAAATTCAAATAAAAAATTTAAATTAAGTGATTTTAGTGTTTTTTCATCTAGATGAATTGTCCATAGGCTTAAAAAATGTCATGTGGGGCGACCGTGATTTATCTTAAAATTAATGAATTTCCTTATCATAAATGTATTTTTTTTACATGTTCTCAGTAATTAAAGTGTTTAAAAACAGAGTATTTGAATTTCTTTTGAATTTTTGTATATAATGATCTCATATTTTTGTTCTGCAATTTCAGTCGCCTTCTAAAATGCAGTTAACAGACTTATTTTTCCTGTAAATCGCATAAAACTGATAGAAATGTTTTAAAAATATAATTTACTAAAGCATACTGTATCAGTGATTCATATTTCAGCCACAGAAATAAGATATTTTATTTTAAATTTAATACAGTGATAGCTTTTATTGGTCGCACCACATGATAAGTGGTCGCTCCAAATGACACGAAAAACGTATATAGTTAAAAATCTATTTAAAGAGATCAATGAACAATACATTTTATACAATTTTTTTTATTTAAACCAAATTTTATACAAATTTCACAGAATTTTCCTGAACATAAACATTTATAAACTCACTTTTATAAAAAAAAAAAAATCACTTCACAAACAAGTGCACCATTTAATTTAACTTGACTTAGAATTTCTTTCTAACAAATAATAATGTTATAGATGTAAATTATTTCATAAAAGTATTGTATACAGGTAACATTTGGAGTCAATAGTTTTTTAAAGTAATTAATACTTTATTAATCAAGGACACATTCAGTGTCACATTCAGGCGCAGGCTATAATGTTCCGAAAGATTCTATTTCAAATAAATGCTGTTCTTTTGAACTTTATATTCATCAAATAATCCTGACATATAAAATGTATCACAGTTTCCAAAAAAAAAAAAAATGAACATTGATAATAATCAGAAATGTTTCTTGAGCAGCAAATCATTAGTGACCCTGGATCACAAAACCAGTCACAAGTCGCACAGGGTATTTGTGGCAATAGCCAACAATACATTGTATGGGTCAAAATTATCGATTTTTTTTTTATTCCAAAAAATCATAAGGATATTAAATAAAGATCATGTTTTATATTTTGTAAATGTCCTACCATAAATTTATAAACATTTATTTTTGTGAGTGAATATAGCAATATTGCAAACATAAATGGACAACTTTAAAGGCGATTTTCTCAATGTTTCGATTTTGTAGCACCCTCAGATTCCAGATTTTCAGTTGTATCGGCCAAATATTGTTCTATCTTAACAAATCATACATCAATGGAAAGCTTATTTATTCAGCTTTCATATGATGTATAAATCTCAATTTCAAAAAATTTACCCATGTGACATTGACCCATTGAGTGGTTTTGTGGTCTAGGGTTACATATTAGAATTATTTCTGAAGGATCATGTGACACTGAAGACTGGAGTAATGATGCTGAAAATTCAGCTTTGATCATAGGAATAAATTGCAGTTTACTATATATTCACATAGAAAACAGATATTTTAAACTGTAATAATATTTCACTCTTCTCCTATCAAGGTACTCTGCTCTTGTTGCAGGGTCAGAATTTTTTCGCTTGGCAGTGGCATCTGGTAAAATAGATTAAAATAGTTTTAAATAAATAAATAGGCAATAATAAATACACGACTAATAAATGCATTATTACTAAACTGAAATTACATGCTCTAATTTTTTTTTTTTGCATTTTTCTCATTTTGTACAAAGAGTAAACACAAACTGTCTGAAATCTATAAAAAATATCCCAAATTGCATAAAAATCTATTCCAAATGATACTAAAGTAAAGTACTTTTTTAATATAAACCGTCAAGTGAATATAAAAGCATAAAACTGCCAATCTAGGACATATATCTATCATGGAAAACAGTCTGCAGTGGTCGCACCACATGATATTTGGTCGCACCACATGATATTTTCAAATTCAGTCATAATTTACAGGCACAGAATTGGCCACCTAAACAAAACAAGCTAGCTTGCCAAAAAAGGTCACTATGAATTTTATAATAAAGATATATATTTGTAGAAATAACTTTAATATTATTATTTTTTTGAGGTCATACCACATGACATCCAAATGTGGCAACTACATACCAACCATTACAAAGGGTTATTTTTTTTTCCAATTTGAGAGAATTACAAACCTGCTTGCTGCTTCCATGGGTCCTTGGTAAATTGGTTTATGATGTAACTTCCTGTGTTTGAATAGTTTTCAACATATAAGTCCCAAAATGGTAGTTCCTTGATGGTCGCACCACATGATATTTCATAAAATGGACATCATCGGACAAAGTTTGTTTGTATATTATGATGGAAATATAAATACAAATGCTTTGAATTTTTTTAAAGGATTACAAAACACTTTGGAAATCATGCCAAAAAGTGCAGAAAATAAATTTGAATAAATTCAGAGTAATTTCAAAGACGTTTTCAAAACAGAAGTTATGGCCGGACGGTCGCACCACATGATGTTTTGACACTTTAAATAACAAAAAAAATAACAAATAAGTAAAGGTTTTTTAAAAGTTAAAGTGAGTACATACATGGGAGAGGTACTATAAATATACAGTATCTTTTTATGCATTTAAACCCATTTTTGCCTGAAAAAATGCAATCGGACAGAAAATTTAGGCGTCACGTCATTGACCCATTTCCTTCTGAATCAGCTTTCCTCCATACCGATCATTTCCTTTAAATGCTCTTTCTTTGTCCGCTAACAGCTTTTTAATTTCAGTTGTGATCCATGGTTTTGAATTAGCAAATTGTTTCACGCGTTTTGTCGCGATCACATTGTCCACACAAAAATTAATATATGACGTGACAACATCCGCATGCTCATCAAGATCTGCACACTCAAAAACGCTCCACTCCGTGCAGTCAAAACATCCCTGAAGAGCTGTCACACTGTCATCATCCCAAACACGCACCGATGTCATTTTAGGTTTTTCCCTTTTCAGTTTTTGTCGATAAGAGGGTAACAAAAAAACAGTGTTATGATCAGATCCGCCTATCGCTGCTTTGTTGACTGCTTTATAGGCATTTTTTATATTACCATAGCATAGATCAATTATTTTTGATCCGCGCGTGGCGCACTTCACATATTGCTGATATTGGGGTAATACAGATGACAAAGAGCAGCCATTAAAGTCACCCAGAATAAGTTTGGGAGTATCTGGGGACGCTGTCTCTAATTCTTGTATATGGTGATATATCGCATCTGCAGCCTCTTTGTAGTTTGCGTCAGGGGGAATATACACTAGACATTCGAATAGTTGCCCAAACTCTCGCGGTAAATAAGTAGGTCTTAAGGAAACTGATAAGAGTTCTAAGTTTGGGGAATTGATGGTGTGTCTGATGATATGGTGTCTACACCACTTGTTGTTTATATACATACATAGTCCTCCACCAGTCGATTTCCCCGTAGCTTCTTGTTCTCTATCAAGTCTTAACGGTGTACCAAAGCCAGGTAGGGAAACACTGTCATCATTCACTGTATGATTTAGCCAAGTCTCACTAAAACATAACAGACAACTGTCTCTGAATTCATACCTGTATTGTGTGGAGGCATGAAGTTCATCTAATTTGTTCCTTAGCGATCTCACATTAGAGAGGACTATAGTTGGAAGTGGAGGTTTAAATCCTCTTGCACGAACGCGGCGTTTAATTCCTCCTCTCGAACCACGCTTTCTCTTTGTCCTGTCAAGTTGCTGTTCAGTTGGACGTAGGCATTCCAAAGGAAAGTCTGTTGGAGGTGTCCACTGCAGCTGTGTTGCTAAGCCCAGCTGAAGTAGTTGATGTCTGCCGTAGGTTATCCTAAATGGCTCAGCATTTGCCAGGAGTAGAGAGAGTAGAGTGATCGCCAGGAAGAGTTCCATATAAGCCATGTTGCTGTCCATTGTTTACGTCCGATTGCCGGCGTTTACGTTTGAAACACTCAAAAACACGATTTAGCACCGAAGTATCGCAATTTAACAAACAAAAAAACAAAACAAAACAACGTACTAACAAACAATATACCAAACAGTCAGAGCTTCCTTGTGCATGTCAGCCGCTGAGCAGCGCCAAGCTGGACTATATTAACGATCTCTTTAATAACTTTTCTGGGCCAGCAAGTTTCGGTCACCTAGCAGCCTATGGAGAAGTGATCCAGCTCTCAGATTTCATCAAAAATATCTTAATTTGTGTTCCGAAGATGAACGAAGGTCTTACGCGGTTGGAACAATGAGGGTGAGTAATTACTGACAGAATTTTCATTTTTGGGTGAACTAACCCTTTAACCAGGCTACCACCCAAAGCTAATCTCAGTCAATTCTTTGCTCTCCAAATGCTCTGACCTTGATTAGAAATATTAATTGCAAGAACTGTTGAGTCCTGCTGGATTATTTGCAAGTGGTTTAGTAGGTAGGCCTACACATCACATTGTAGACCGAGTTTTCCTCACAAGAAAAACGTAAATTAGCACGATTAGCATGATTACCACAATTAGTCAATCGATTTAATCTCTTTTGTGCCAGTTAAGTGAAATAGAGTAGCCAATATTTTTTTAAGGTATTAGCACACATCTTTTAAGTTAGTAGTAGACCTGGTGGATTAGCTTGCATGTCTCTTTCCATGTCAGCTGTTTAAAAACCTTTTTGTATCACCATTGGTGAATTGCTTTGGTAGAGACCAGACAAAGATCAGCTCTTAATCACTTGTCACTGTGATGTCTAATTTTGATCACATAACATGAATTTACAGATAATTCATTAACCCATGTATAGTAATATTTAGTATTACAGGAGCAAATTTTAAAACATATCTTATATTTTAAAGTTTAAAGACCTTCTTTGTGAAAGTGTGCTCATATTTACATGTATTTATGGTGAAATATGTTATTGCATTTTATGTTTCTGGCAGCTTTTAATCCATTTTCCCATTACGAAATCGGCCGCCATGACCCCCAGGGGTCAAATTTCAAGCGCCTACGGTCCTAAATCTGATCAGACCCCCTTTGTCAGCCTTCCTACCAAATTTGATGCTTTTATCGCAAAGTGATCGATTTTTGCGCTTAACCACCCTACTATTTAGAGTGCTTGGACACAGTCACCTCTGATAACAGATCAATGAAAAAGCAATTAGCATAAAAGCTAATTCAAAATATTAATAAATACAATAATAGTATAATACAAAAAAAAAAACACCGGAGGTGTGTGAGTGTTTGTGCTGGTCTGACCTGTTGTTTTTTTCCCTGTCTCTCAGGCCTCTCCTCAGCACTTCCGCCATGTCCAGTTGCAGTTCAATCACTAGCATAGGAATAATGCTGCAGGATTGCAGTAATTCAGCCTGATGTTTGGTCACAGGGAAGCCATCCAACACAAACCTGAGGATCAAACACATGTACTGTATAACTGTTATTTTTTCTTGCAGAAGTACATTTCTTTGATTGGAAAAAATGTGGTCCTCACCCACGAGTGCTGCAGACCAGGCTCATTACTGCCACCTCCAGGCACTGGATGGCTAGTTCATCAGGAACGGTCAGGCCCTGGTTCAAATGCGTCTGCACCTGATAAGCCAATTTAGTTTTGGACTGGCTGTTGAGCACCATACGTATTGCATCCCCAATTGAGAGTCGAGCGAGACCGTACTCGCGTGCAAACACTCGGGCCACTGAGTGCACACACAGTTAAAAGCTACTTATTCTGAAATCTATAAAAACACTTGCTTTATCATTTCACAAATAGGGCTTAGATTAAGCCAGGATTAGGCCTTAGTTAAATTAGGTAATTTAAATAGCTTTTACATTTTAAAAAGCTTAATTTTTTTTTTTACTGGTGTTCATATTGAGACCAAACAATAGCACTGACATAGCCTATTTTAAGATATGTCAGTACAAGTTGCTTTCAGTTAAGATAGCTTAAACATGCATTTTAGTCTGGGACTAGGCTTAAGCCTCTTATGTGAAATCGGGCATCAATATTTTTATGAGCATCTATAATGACGTGTATTTTATTTCCAGAAATCTGACCTGTGGTTTTGCCTGCTTTTGGTGGGCCAATGATAACCAGTTTGATTGGAAGGGAAGGGTTGGGCTTTGGTTGACGAATATATTTGATTGGGTTGAGGATGAAGGTGTTGCGTGTCTCCCTGGAGGCAAAGAAGTAGATGAACTGATGTAGGATGACAGGGAATGTGGTGTTGAAAGGGCCTTGTGGAGGCTGGATCAAATCTCCTTCTGTGTACTACAGAACATAATGGCCAACAGACTTTTTTGTTTTATACTCTAAGGCTTTTTTTTTTGGCTTATATTATTCAATTCATTTTCAATAATGTTGTATATCTGCTTTTACCTTAATAGGATCCCAGCACCCGAAGGCACTGGGATATTTAAAGGAGCAGTACAGGAGTCTTCTGGCGAGACTGTAGCTGGTTGGCTGACACATCTGAAAGAGTGAGTCTCTGTTTACCATCAGAGGTTTGATTCCCTGTAGGAGCTGATACCTCACAATCCGAGGCAAACTGCCTGCATTTATAACCAGACGGGGGATTTGGTTGTCTGTTAGAAAGTCCTATGAAAAAAACAATGTATTATCAGCAGAATTTCTAGAATTGAACAAGAGTTATAATGTTAAATTAAATTATAATGTTAAACAAGAGTTACATTTCCATGGGACTTAAATTGCATTATAAATTTGTTTATAATATAAGCTTTCAGCTTCTCCTTACTGTCATACTGGTGAGGTTGTTTTCATCCCTCTCAAACCTCTGACTGATCTCCGTCTCCAGCCTCTCTTCTGCAGTAGTTTCTGTTTCTTCATCCTCTGCCTCCTCCTCCTCCTCCACAGGAGGAAACTCCTCCAGCAGTATGGCCTCCATTTCCTCCCATTCCTGCTCTTCTTTGTCCATCGCCTCTGCTTCTTCTTGCACCTCTTCGTCATCCTCAACCTCATCCTTCTGATGAAGCAACAGAATGTCCAGTCAGAATCTGTCAGTCACTCACCAATGCAAGACACAATGACAGCGATCAATGACCTGTTCTTTGAGGGGCTTCAGAGTGAGTGGGCTTGGTTTTTTGGTTTCACGTTCAGCCATAAGCTCAGCTCTTCTCTGGGTGATGGCCCGCTCCTGCAGTTTGACACAGACCAATGCATATTTACTCCAAAAACTTTGTTTCACCTGCTTTACGGTAAATGCCAGGTGTTTATTTTGCTTATTTGGATTTTTACATCCTTTTATCAGTGCTGAAATTTTCGCTTAAACACTCACCCTGAGTTCACTCCGCAGCTTAATGACCAGCCGCTTTTGTTCTTGCCTGCGCTTTTGTCTCTCTCTCCAACGCATGAGCCGCGAAGGCAGGAGACGCCGCACCACCTCAGACACCTCTACCGACATCACTGCCACCACATCTGGAAACAAGTGACGCTCCACCATGAAGGACACCTCCTCTTGGCTTTGGGGAAATCCCTCTAAAATAAACCCTGTGGATCTGAGAGAAAAGTTAAGGAATATTTTGCAAAAAAATAAAAAGAAAAGACAATTGTGTCTTTCATACACTATATATTCACCCTCCTACATTCAAACACATATGCTTATTTTTCCCTTGGAAAATAGCATGCAAGTCATATGGACTACTTGGCTTTTATATTAGAGATTGACTATTACTGCCTTTTTATGACAGATACAGTACAGATATCTGATAATAAAAATAAATAAATAATAATAATTCAGAATCAATTTTTAATTCTGTTTTATTATTTGTATATTTTTGACACAATAATACATGATACCAATAAAAACATGCATTATGATTATTTTACTACTACTAATAATTATTTATAATAAAAATTATTATATTACTATTATTTTTATTTGTGCCATTATATTTATGCAAAGTTTTGTAATCTAAATGGTCTCAAATCAGTGTTATTGTTAAAAGTAAAATATAAATATTAGATAAAAAAAAAAAACTAAGACAACAAACTGAAATAAGTACTAAAATTACTAAAACAAAACTGATATAAAATAAATTTAAGCTATATAAAAAGTATTTACAAAAAGAAATAAAAATGACAAAAGCACATAAAATTACAAAAATTATTATATAAAAATGAAATTGAATTCAAAATATTAAATGCTGTAATAGTAAATAAATAATATTAAAATAACTCTCAAATTATTTTTTATCTGTTTTTGGCTGTGTAATTAAGCTACACTTTAAAAAGTTATTTAAAAAGTATATAGATATTAAAGAATGATATCCGTTTAAAAGTGTGAGTATCGCTCAAACTGATAATGAGTTCATTATCATTATCTAGCTGTCAAACCTTAACTGCCATTGTATGAAAGAGGTTTTCTTCTCTCTTTTTTTGTGCAGGTTTGGAATGATGTGAGGGTGAATAAATAATGACCAAATTTACATTTTGAGGTGGAATATTTGATGATTTAAAGTTTCAGCTATATCTGCAAGTGTAGTTGTTGTTGTTGTTGTTGTTGTTGTTTTTTGGATTGTTTTATGAGGTAGCATGTGTGTGAATTAGTTTATTTTTACTTGTAGGGGTCCTGGTCCCACCACTGTAATAAAACCATTTCCAGTATCTCCAGAGGGAGAGGATCACCATCCTGGAGGTATGCCTTTATGGCCTCCTCATCATCAGTCAATGCTGGTTCTTCCTACAAACACACCAATGCATTAAATTCAAACAAAATTCAAGCAAAAATTCAAATGTCTTGCCTTTACAGTCCCCTTACATTTGTGTCAGGATTATCAGATACAGTATACTCATGACTGGTCTTGTCGTCCTGGTCTGGAGGGGATTCAGCGCTCTGACCCTGGGCCTGAGCCTCTAGCAGGCCCTGCAGCTCCTCTGGAGGTTCCTCAGGGGGTTCAGAATCATCTGCATATGACACATGTTTCTGGGTCTTCCGTAGGATCAGCTCCTGTAGCCGCTCTCGGAACTGGATGTGGAAAACTCCCAGCTGCTCTGCAAGCCACTTCCCATGGGTGGTCTTTCCAGAGCCCCTCACTCCAAGCATGAAGACACGCAGCGCAGGTGGCTGGTTGCATACAAGCAGAGCTTTGTGTTATCTCTCTATAAACTAGTGCAAAAAATGCCCGTGCAAAATCAGTTTTTGTGTGTGTTTTTAGTAGGTTTGGGTTGGTTTGGTGTGATTGAATGCTCATTGTTACAATTACACAGAGTTCAGTGACATTTTCTTTTGTGCATGGTAGAAAGCACACAGTGAACTCCGAGAAAACGCTATGCTTGAGCAAACAGTTTGTGAATAGGCAACTACAAATGATGCCCGTGAAAGAGACTGTGAACGCATTGAATAGGATATGTTTAGTTGGTGAATAGCATAGGCTACTATTACACAGTAGCGATAGCGTTAAGCGCACCAGAATGAAATATAATATTCAGAAGTAAACAGCTTAGCTGACTTACAGATTCAGTTTACATCCACAAATGAATAAGCGTGTCGATTCAGGGAGCAGTGCAAAATGCCCGTGCAAAATCAGTTTTTGTGTGTGTTTTTAGTAATTGTTGGTTTCTTGGTAAAGAAAACACATTTTTACTCAGATTAATCAAAATGGATTTATCACGTTTTGGATCCAAACTATAATATTCAGAAGTAAACAGTGTAGCTGACAGATTGTCAGAATGTTTATTTTTAAACCACAACCTTCTTGGGGCTTCTTTGACCGATACAACTCTCTAATGTCAGAATGTTTTTAAACCACAACCTTTTAAAAATGATATATTTAACGATATCTTTAGCATTTCTCATCCAAACAACGTCAAACTTGGCACTGCACTTACTCGTGACTGTAGCGAGACACCTGTCAAGTTTGAAATCAACAAATGATGCCCGTGAAAGAGACTGTGAACGCATTGAATAGGATATGTTTAGTTGGTGAATAGCATAGGCTAACTATTACACAGTAGCGATAACGTTAAGCGCACCAGAATGAAATATAATATTCAGAAACAGCATAGCTGACATATAGATTCAGTTAACATCCAACATCCACAAATGAATAAGCGTGTCGATTCAGGGAGCAGTGCAAAGTGCCCGTGCAAAATCAGTTTTTGTGTGTGTTTTTAGTAATTGTTGGTTTCTTGGTAAAGAAAACACATTTTTACTCCAATTAATCAAAATGGATTTATCACGTTTTGGAACCAAACTATAATATTCAGAAGTAAACAGTGTAGCTGACAGATTGTCAGAATGTTTATTTTTAAACCACAACCTTCTTGGGGCTTCTTTGACCGATACAACTCTCTAGTGTCAGAATGTTTATTTTTAAACCACAACCTTATAAAAATGATATATTTAACGATATCTTTAGCATTTCTCATCCAAACAACGTCAAACTTGGCACTGCACTTACTCGTGCCCGTAGCAAGACACCTGTCAAGTTTGAAATCCATCGGACTAACGGATCGAGAGATATGTGGTTAACAGACACACAGACAGACAGACAGACAGACAGACACACACACACACACACACACACAGACAGACAGACGTTTCTGTAATTTATAGAGAGATTACAGGAACGTCTGTCTGTCTGTGTGTCTGTGTGTGTGTCTGTATGTCTGTCTGTCTGTGTGTCTGTTAACCACATATCTCTCGAACCGTTAGTCCGATGGATTTCAAACTTGACAGGTGTCTCGCTACGGTCACGAGTAAGTGCAGTGCCAAGTTTGACGTTGTTTGGATGAGAAATGCTAAAGATATCGTTAAATATATCATTTTTATAAGGTTGTGGTTTAAAAATAAACATTCTGACACTAGAGAGTTGTATCGGTCAAAGAAGCCCCAAGAAGGTTGTGGTTTAAAAATAAACATTCTGAAAATCTGTCAGCTACACTGTTTACTTCTGAATATTATAGTTTGGTTCCAAAACGTGATAAATCCATTTAGATTAATTGGAGTAAAAATGTGTTTTCTTTACCAAGAAACCAGCAATTACTAAAAACACACACAAAAACTGATTTTGCACGGGCACTTTGCACTGCTCCCTGAATCAACACGCTTATTCATTTGTGGATGTTAACTGAATCTATATGTCAGCTATGCTGTTTCTGAATATTATATTTCATTCTGGTGCGCTTAACGTTATTGCTACTGTGTAATAGTAGCCTATGCTATTCACCAACTAAACATATCCTATTCAATGCGTTCACAGTCTCTTTCACGGGCATCATTTGTAGTGGCCTATTCACAAACTGTTTCCTCAAGCATAGCGTTTTCTCAGAGTTCACTGTGTGCTTTCTACCATGCACAAAAAAAAATGTCACTGAACTTTTGCTGTGTAATTGTAACAATGAGCACTCAAACACACCAAACCAACAATTACTAAAAACACACACAAAAACTGATTTTGCACGGGCATTTTTTGCACTAGTATGTACATAGTTTGCCACATAGTGTACATATTTGTCATTTTCTATTTGTTTTCACAGATGCAGAAGATGTTTTGTTGTCACTTTCCAACGTGTGTTTTTATAATTTATCCTGATATATAAATATATGTGATGAATTTATCCTGTAAAAATATATATGACACCTGAGTAAGGTCTGTTGACTGAATCACTATAATGACTGTGTATTAAAGTTTTATATTTAAAACACAATAAAAAGTTTTTAATTATTATTATTATTATTATTTTTTAAAGGGACAGTAAGTGGGATTTTCTCCCATCTAGTGGTGAAATTGTATTTTGCAATCAAATGAATAGTGCTCTCTAGCGCCTCGCATTTTCAAATGTGTGTTGCATCTACGGTAGCCATTATGTACCAAAAAGCTATGACAGGATGTCCTCTAATAGCACTTCATCGAGTTCCCTATCAAGGCTACGGAACTCGACATTACGGATGTCGTATATGGGAACTCCTCTCATCCTTCACTTCTGCTGAAATCTTATAGGCTAACGCCAGCAGAGCTGGCCAATTGACGCAAATATGCAAATACTGAAACACCGTTGCAGTTATAATGCAAGTGCAGCGTCAATTCCCTTCAGAATCTCTCTCTTCACGCTTAAATCGTGTGCTAGAAAGCTGATACTTCAAAATACTGGAATATATTCGCCGTCGTCGAAGTTGCGTCGGAGATACTTACACTGTCTCCTGCATCCGATGGCAGCTACCTGTAACCTGTGCTCGGCCCCCATCGCCCCCACCGACACGCACCTGTTTTGCATCGCGTGCTTGGGGCTGGCCCATGCCGAGTCAGCCCTCGGGGACGGAGGGTCCTGCGACCTCTGCGCGGACATGCCCCTCCGAGTCCTCAGAGCCAGGAGGGAGGAAGCTCGCGCAATAGCGGGGATTGGGCCTACCGCCGCCTCCGAGCCGCTGGTAGCCCCCCCCAACCGCGGAGTCGAGGTCCGCTCCCCGGTGAGCTTCCCCGACCCCACCTTTCAACCCCCACGCGACGTCGCCGACTTCATTTCCTTCGGGGTGAGTGAGGAGGACGACTCCATGTCGCTGTCGGCCTCCGAGATCGACTGGGGTGCGGAGCAGGCCGCGCCCGGGGCCGCGGGGCAGGACTCCCCGGCGGACCTACAGGACGAGCTCTTTCGTGTCCTCTCGAAGGCCGTCGAGGAACTGGACCTCGAGTGGAAAGCTCCTGATGAACCATCAAAGAGCAAGCTGGATTCGTGGTTCCTGCAATCGAGCCGCCGCCAGGCCGCTTCGAAGAGAGGAACACCGTTTTTCCCCGACGTGCATGAGCACGTGGTGAAGTCGTGGGCGGCCCCGCAATCGGCGCGCACCCTCACTTCCACCCAGGCCATGTTTGCCCCCGTGGACGATGCGGGGGACCACGGTTACCTCAGCATCCCCCCCGTCGAGGAGACCGTCGCCGCTCACCTCTGCCCGTCGGCTCCCGCCCTGGGCTCGGACCGCAGCCTGCCGTCCCGAGCCTGCAGATTTACGGCCCACCAGGCTAACAAGGCCTTCGGTGCCGCGGGGGAGGCGGTATCCGCGCTGCATGCCATGGCCCTTCTCCAAGTGCTACAGGCAAAGCAGCTGAAGTCTCTGGATGGCGCCGCCTCTATTGACGCTGACGCCATCCGGGATCTCCGTTCGGCCACGGACCTCGCGCTCCTGGCCACGAAGCGCTCGGCCCAGGCGATCGGCCGCTCTATGGGCTTCCTCGTGGTCCTCCACAGACATCTGTGGCTCACTTTGTCGGACGTACAGGAAGCCGACAGGAAGACGCTCCTGAATGCGCCCATTTCCCCTGCAGGCCTGTTCGGTGACGCGATGGAGAAAGTCACCGAGCGTTACTCGGAGACGCAAAAGAAGGCCAAGGCTATGAGCCACGTTATTCCCCGGAGAGCGCCGCCGCCGCCGCCGCCGCCACAGCCGCGCTCACGTTCGTCCTCAGCCTCAGGCCGCCAACCACAGGCTGCGGCCAGGAGACAAACAGCGCCTCGCCCGGGACAGGACGCCCGTAGGGGCCGTAGCGGTCAGTGGCAGGGGGCGGGTAACAGGAGGACGCAGAGGAGCCCGCGCAGGAAGCCCACCGCGTCGCCTGCGAGGCCCAAGCAGTCTTCCTGACCGCTCGGGCAAGAGGAGGAGAAAGCGCCAGTTCGGCCCCGCGTCCAAGCGGCGCGCTCTAATGCACTTGGTCCCTCGGAGTTCTGCGAGCGACGTGTGCAGTTGTGTTGTGAATGTAAATGTAAACAATGCTGTTGCAATAAAACAAATCACTACTTCACAAACAGAGCTTTTTTCTCCTCTTGCACCACACACTGTGTTACTCGCCCTGCCTTCGAGCAGCGCAGAGCCACGGTCAATAGCTACCCCCAGCACTCACACAGCGGCCATGACCGCAGCGGCGATGACCGCAGGTTTAGATCAGCCCACGCTCAGTCGTTTTCAGGCAGCATGGGAAGCTATTCCGGGCATTTCACCGTGGGTGTTGAATATAATTCGGCGCGGGTACACGCTTCAGTTCAAACGCAGACCACCCCGCTTCCGCGGCGTAATTCAGTCATTAACTTTGCCCCAAAACGCTCATGTGCTGAGGCAGGAAGTGTGCAGCTTGCTCGAAAAGAAGGCTATAGAACCAGTTCCCCCGAGCGAGCGGGAAAGCGGGTTCTACAGCCGCTACTTCGTCGTGCCGAAGAAGGGAGGGGGTCTCCGTCCCATTCTGGATCTGAGACCTGTCAACAGAGCGCTTCACAAGCGCGCCTTCAGGATGACAACACTGAAACAAATCCTGGCGCAAATTCGCCCCGGGGATTGGTTCGCTTCAGTGGATTTAAAGGACGCTTATTTTCATATTCAGATAGTGAAGCGTCACAGACGATTCCTGAGGTTTGCGTTCGAGGATTCGGCGTACCAATATACGGTGCTTCCGTTTGGACTGGCCCTAGCCCCCCGAACGTTTTCGAAATGTGTAGACGCGGCACTTTCACCCCTCAGATCGAGCGGAATGCGCGTCTTGAACTATCTGGACGACTGGCTAGTTCTCGCTCAGTCGAGAGAAACGCTGATCAGCCATGTGAATGCCCTCCTTCGACACTTAGAGATGCTTGGTTTGAGGGTGAACGTCCAAAAAAGTGTGCTCACACCGAGCCAGACGACAACATTCCTGGGAGTGTGCTTGGATTCGGTGAGAATGAGAGCGCGCCTCTCCCCCGAGCGAGCGGAGGCTCTGAGCTCTTCTCTCGGTCTCTTCAGACCGGGCAGGCTCGTCCCACTGAAAGAGTTTCAGAGGCTACTGGGACGGATGGCAGCGGCATCTTCGGTATGTCATCTGGGGCTGCTGCATATGAGACCGCTTCAACTCTGGCTGAAAGCGCGCGTTCCCCCGAGTGCGTGGTATTCTGGCCACAAGCGCGTCATGGTCACCGGCGGATGCGCCCGTGCCCTGGTTCCTTGGAGGAACCCGGATCTCTTCAGCGCAGGTGTCCCTATGGGCTTAGTGACACGGCGAGTGGAGGTCCTGACGGACGCTTCATCCACCGGATGGGGAGCGGTCTGCTTAGGCAAGCCCGCCTCGGGTCGGTGGTCAGAGAAGCAGACGGAGTGGCACATAAATCGCTTGGAGCTAGAAGCGGTCGCTCTAGCTCTCAGAGCCTTCCGGTCTCAGCTGGAGCAGCAGCATGTGTTGATTCGGACCGACAACACTTCTGTGGTCTCGTACATAAATCGCCAGGGCGGTGTACATTCCAAAGCCCTATTCAGGCAGGCGGAATCCCTTCTGCTATGGGCGGACCGGTTTTTCCTCTCGGTGAGAGCGGCGCACATCCCCGGTGTTCTAAATCGCGGGGCGGATATGCTCTCGAGAAAAGGGATTCCCCAAGGGGAGTGGAGGCTTCACCCCGGGACGGTTCAGCTGATATGGAATCGTTTTGGCAGGGCGGAGGTCGACCTCTTTGCGACGAGCGAGAACACGCACTGTCAGATGTTCTTCTCGCTGTCCCGTTCCCCTCGGGAGGTGGACGCGCTGACTGCACGATGGCCGAGAGTCTGTCTCTATGCTTTTCCTCCGGTGAAAGTTTTGCCCATGGTGTTGTGCAAAATCAGGGAGGAGAAGGCGGCGGTGACTCTGGTAGCCCCGAACTGGCCGAATCAGCCCTGGTTCGCGGATTTGATAGAGTTACTAGCAGGGCAGCCATGGGAGATTCCGCTCAGGTAGGACCTTCTGTCTCAGGCGGGCGGAACGATTTGGCATCCCAGCCCCGGGCTGTGGAGCCTCCACGTGTGGCCGCTGCAGGGTCGCTGAGCGAGCGGGACGCGCTGCATTCGCGAGTTTTGAATACTATCGCAGAGGCGCGAGCTCCGTCCACCAGGCGTTTGTATGCTCTGAAGTGGGGTGTATTCTCTAAATGGTGTCAGGATGTCGGTTTAGACCCAGCGGACTGTTCTGTGTCGGATATTCTACGCTTCCTTCAGTATAGGATGGATGAAGGGAGCCTACCATCCACTCTGAAGGTATACGTGGCCGCTATTGCCGCGTTTCACCCCCCTGTTGACGGACAGTCTATCGGTAGACATGCGTCGGTGACACGGTCCCTCAGGGGAGCTAGGAGATTGTGCCCTGCTCGGCCGCCTTCTGTGCCGCCGTGGGACTTAGCTTTGGTCTTGGAGGCTTTGTCACGACCGCCTTTCGAGCCCCTTGCCGCGATTGCCATTAAGGAGCTATCGCTAAAAACGGCTCTGCTTCTCGCTCTCGCCTCGGCGAAACGGGTCGGGGATTTACAGGCTTTCTCTGTAAGTGAAGATTGTATTCGCTTTGGACCGGGAAACTGTAATGTTATTCTCAGACCGAGGCCGGGTTACGTTCCTAAGTCGCTCAATACCCCGTTCAGAGCGCAGATCGTTTCTCTGCCTGCCCTGTCCGCTGAGCCATCAACCTCTCAGGGTTCGGATGCTCAGAGTGCTATTTGCCCAGTCAGAACGCTCCGAGAATACATTTCTCGCTCGGCCGCGTTTCGACAATCGGACCAGCTGTTTGTGTGCTTTGGTGGATGCAACAAGGGACGGGGGGTCTCTAAACAGAGGCTTGCTCACTGGATTGTGGACGCTATTGTTTTGGCTTATGATTGTCTGGGACAGGAATGTCCCCTGAACATCAAGGCTCATTCGACTAGGGCGATTGCCTCCTCGTGGGCTTGGACTAAGGGTATGTCTATTCAGGATTTATGTCTTGCGGCTGGCTGGTCTTCTCAGAACACGTTTGCCAGATTTTACAAGTTGGATTTGCCCTCTGTAGCGTCTCGAGTGCTTTCGGTGAGTTGATCATTTACACAGCATTAGAGAGCTGCTCTGCGCTTTGCTCATGAGTTGTTCTGTGTGCTATTGTGTGTTGTATTATTGTCACCGCTATGCGTTGGCTTTCTCTGTTGTTGTTGCCCTGTTGGTCTACAGTGCAACCTTCCCCCATTTATACTTCCCGGGATATGCAAATTCCGGTAGTGTTTGTGAGCTTGTGATTGGTCCCTTTGGACCTATCGGAGGTTAGAGGTTCACTATTGGTCAATCTCGGCCTATCAGGCGCTTACATTCTGGGGGCGAGGTTTGTATTGGGTCTGTTTTCAGTGGTTTGCTGCCACGGCGGGATTCTATACAGTTCCCATATACGACATCCGTAATGTCGAGTTCCGTAGCCTTGATAGGGAACGTCTCCGGTTACTTTCGTAACCTCGGTTCCCTGAAAGGCAAGGAACGAGACATTACGCTCGCCGCCGTGTTCGCTATTGATTTAGCGTTTGTTCGATTCTGAAGGGAATTGACGCTGCACTTGCATTATAACTGCAACGGTGTTTCAGTATTTGCATATTTGCGTCAATTGGCCAGCTCTGCTGGCGTTAGCCTATAAGATTTCAGCAGAAGTGAAGGATGAGAGGAGTTCCCATATACGACATCCGTAATGTCTCGTTCCTTGCCTTTCAGGGAACCGAGGTTACGAAAGTAACCGGAGACGTTTTCCTTCGGGTGAACTGGTTTGTTATTTCAAACAAACTACAACTTGACACAACGAACAAACGAATGTTACAGTTTTGAACAAACAAAACTTACAACCTTGTTTATAGGGCCTTCTCTACTTTACTCAATAGTAGAGATACTACTTTGATACTATACCTTGAAATGTGCTGGGGTTTTTTTTTTTTTTAATTTTTGATGTGCACAAATAAATGGCAGGTACCATAAGATTTTCTTCTTCCTGTTCCTTTTTTTTTTCTTCGTTCATGCATGTTACGAATGCATGAATGAATGAATGAAACATTTATGTATGACTTGAGCAATAAATAAATAAATGTATCAATTTTCAATACCACAGGGAAGAACTTATAGGCCTGCTGTCATATAGATATTTTTATCTATTATTTTCTTATTTTTTTTGTCCATCCATTTAAAATCTAGGAAATCATTACTTTCTTCTGAAGAGATCACTTTACATAATGACATATTCAATTAAGGCTTTTTATTCATATATAAACATTGCTCAATTACCATTGCAAATCTCACCTAAATGTTTGCTCACTCAGTGTATGGGATAATTATTGGGATAATAATTGGGATAATTTTGTTATAATTGCACAAGATAGCTTGTTTTTACTATATTTTATGTAGCCTAATAATTTCACAGTAAATCTCTAAATTAATGTAGAAACATCATAAAGACAGTATATTTCAAATAATTGTTTAATGGCATATTTTTATGAATGAAGAGTTATTTGATTCTGATGTCACTGCTGCACTGTCACATGTGGATCCCACACGCGTCCCATTTTCTCACAACTCTTAACGTTCATTTAAGACTTTATTTAACTAATTTAAGACTGCTCTGATGAGGATACTCAAAGCTAAAGCGCGAAAGAGAAGTCGAGTCTGGCGCGCGTCGTGTCAGCATCACAGGACAGCGCATTCTCTTTTGTATTTTCTCGCTTGCATGGTTAGAAGCATTTGCATGAAGAAGAAAGTGATTATATAATGTAACGCTAGCCAAAGGATGACAGAAAAAAATGCTGCTTTAATTGCGTTAAATATTTTTAACGTGTTAAAGTGAAAAACATTAATCGCACGCGTTGCGTTGACAGCAGCACGGACATAACCGATGTGTTTATGTGAATACGCGGCAAGACGGACGTTGTGACAATGTTTTCGTGTGTATTTGACTGTAAGCGCATCAATGAAAAATAGGCAGCTTTATGTGGACGCACTGGGAATAAGGCACGGGAATAAAATCACACGCAAACGCAACCTCCGCAATTCAACGCCGAAAACTTATGATTTGCATTTTTATTATAAATTTGTGCGCATTATTTGTTGTTATTAGAGACTTCCGACGATCCGAGATTGATGGTAAAAATTGTTTTTTTACACAGCACCCCTGCTCTCGCCAGAAGCACCCCAGGGTGCCGCGTCACCCCGCTGGGAAACGCTGGTCTATATAGGCTAATAAAAAAATAAAAATAAAAAGCCTGTAATTAAGACCTTAACATTGACTTACCTGTCAAGAAGAAAGCAGGCAACTTCAGCGTCTCTTTTGAAAGCTTTCTCCTGCATTAGCTATCCCGACATTATAATAACCCTTGTTTTTGTATTCTCCGATCACGTTTCCTTTTACGGTCTTATTGTGGACTTTTTCGACGAAGAGGACTCGTTATCCTGTGACTAATCACTGTTTGGGGTCAAAATGACCCCAATGGACTTTTCCTTCATTTTTTAAAAGTGTTACCTTCATCGCAGGGGCATGAAACTCTGTGACTTTTCCTAAATAATCTATCTAAACATGCACAAAAAAACTGGGCTTGATTTGGTTGTTCTAAAGGTGTGTAAATTTTTTTTTACCACTTAAGGTGTTTGGGGTCAAAATGACCCCACATTGAAAATGAATGGGAAAATGAAAAAAATGACTTTTTTAAATTTTGTTTGTCAAAAAAATAAAAGTAAATCCATTATAAATCTGAAATTTTTTACAAATAAACCAAGGTCTGGTCCTAGAGCATAAATAAAAAGTAGAACGAACTTTCTATCACATACACACACACACGCACACAAACACACACATGTAAGTGACTGCAACAGAGAGCATTTTTACAGAAATTGGCAAATAAAATAAACAAAACTGGCATAAATCAAAAAAATTTACATTTAAATCAAGGTCTGGTCCTAGAGCATAAACCCAAAGTGGAATGAACTTTCTATCTCATACACACACACACAAACACACACAAACACACACGTATGTCACTGCAACAGAGAGCATTTATATAGAAATTGGCAAATAAAATCAACTAAACTGGCATAAATCTGAAAAATGTCACATATGCAACATGGAACAAGCTTGCCGTCCCCGACCCACCCACCCACCCACCCACACACACACACACACACACACACACACACACACACACACACACATACACACACTACAGTCATGTCATAGTGGTGACTTGTAAATGTATAATAATTTGCAAAAGCAAGATAATTCAAAATATATCAGAAAACAACAACAAATTATAACTCTGACAAAACTACATATTTTTTATGTATTTCAAAATGTTTAAATAAATATTCACAAAATATATATCATAAAGTTGTGAGGAGAAGTTTAAGCATCAAGAAAAATGAAGTGAAAATGAATGAGTCTCTATGGCCCTCTATTGGATATATGTGGTCATTGCAATTTCTTTCTTTAATTATAATTTCTAAAGTTTTTCCACAAACCAGCAGATGTCAGTATTCTATCCCTAACACATAGAGCAATGTCCAAAAACTATTTAGATTTAATTAAGATCATCATTTAAGTGATTTTTTCTTTAAAATATCTTTTTTCATGAGCCAATTTATGGCCTAGTTACGTAATTGTGCAGTAAATAGTTAAAAAACTTCAAAATTTCCACAAAAACACAGCATAAATGTATAGTTGAGAAGTAAATTAAAAAAATGATATATAGTTTTCCATATAAAAATGTATATTTCCTTATGTAATCGCTCTTTAAAAGTTTGGGGTCATTTTGACCCCAAACACCTTAAGTGTTATCCTTTTTTAACAGTGATTAAGGGTTAACCGTGAAGTGCAGCCTTTTAAACTTGCCGGGGCAGTGACAAAAGCGCCTCTCACTGCTCTGCTCCGTTTCTGCTGGTTTCAGTCACGTGACGCGGGCTCTGAACGAAACGCGTTGGCCTAGTACTTTTTGTCCCTCTCTGCTATTATAGTTTTTCAAGATGGCGGAACTACATGGAAGCCTCCGTGGACTTACCCGTCCTATGCATAGATATCATATAGATAGACGCCCTATCGACCGCTACTGCCTATTGGCGCTGACGAGCCGTGGGGCCGCCATCTTAGACCGGTCACCCGCTCCACTCCACTCATCTGTATAGCAGGTGCAATGAGCTGTCAGCGCATTTAATTAATCATACCTCACTGAATACCGAACTGATTTTCACGCGGGTTTTTTTGCTGCAAAGGTCATTCATGTAGCTATGATATAGGACACATAGTTCGGCGTATTTTAATATTAATAGTAGGCTTGACAGTAATATAATATTCTGATATAAGAGATTAAGTGACCAGACGTCCAAAATCAAAATATGTGATGTAGGATATAAGGTATTTTATAAATCACACACTATAAATATGACAAAGAAGCAGAAACAGATAGTTGCAGTAAAGTAAGATATTTTAATAAGTTGAAGAAACGTGTGTATTACTTCCTGATATCACGTGCGCAAACACAAATAACCTATTTTTATCTATATCTGAAGTATAATATATATATATATATACGTATGTATGTATGTATATGTATATGTATATATATACCCAGATAGCAAACTGACATTGAATCAACGTGGAAACGACGTTTCTCGTGACATCGAAACAACGTTGATCTCCGACGTTGATCCGGCATCACTTTGCTCATCGAATTAACGTTGAATCAACGTCAGACACGCCATTCAAAACTAACGGAAAATCAACGCAATTGGTTTGCTTTCCTAACGTTGAAACGATGTTGATTTCAAGTTGTTGAAATTACGTTATAGAATCAACATAAAATCGATCTAATTGGTTTGCTTACCTAACGTTAAAAGGATGTTGATTTCAATTGTGTAAATTGCGTTATTATAAACACATTTTCTACTTGTTTTAAAAATCTATCACTTATTTGATAAATTAGTCTGTATAGGTAATCATTTATTAAACACACGTCACATTCAGTTAACATTGCTTTATTATTTATACAAAATATACATTTACAAATACATTTTTAAATCTTCTGTATACAAACCCTAAGAGTAATATAGAAAAAAGCATTTACACTCAAAATACACAGACATTCCACATTCAGGCATTCTTTCTAAGCCTCAACCAAATGCAATTCAATGTACAAAATGTCCTTGACATTTATAATTACATACAGTATTATAGCCTATGATGTATTATTATAGCAAAACCGTTGACAGTGGAGTTTGTAGATATATGTGTTAAATAACAAATAATAATTAAATACCGTGTACAGCAATCGATTAGTACATTGGGTTTAATTTGTCGTTTAATGATCTCATATGTGTTGTTAGTACCGAGAAATTTCACGTGAATAAATACTTAGTACGTGGGTGGCGTACTTCAATGTCCAGTACGTGGTATAACATTTGCTCCATTATATGGTGAGAAATCCTGTAATGTTTTCCTCAAAAACCTTGAAAGAAAGACATGGACATCTTGGATGACATGGGGGTGAGTAAATTGTCAGGAATTTTTTATTTGAAACTGAACTAATCCTTTAATATATTACTAATATGTCTGTTTCGCAAAATCATCGTAAATCATCGTAGATCTACGAGTGCTCTGGAGTAATAGTAAATCATGTAGTGCTTTATATACACTTGTCTTGATTGCTAATACACATCTGATGACGATTATTAGGTTAAACGTTCACGGATACGATTATATCATTTTCAGGACTTCGCAAATGGACAGCGACTCTTAAGTAGCACGTAGTGTTCTCGCGCGTTAATGTTAAGTGCATTTTTGGGATTTCCGTAATCTTGCACGTAGAGAGCTAAGGCCAGAGCAGTCAGACTCAGAAGATTTTGAGAAATGCGATTCGAGTAGGAACCACAAACGGATTTGTAAAATTCGTATTTAATGTATTTTTGTTTTTGTTTTTTTTGCAGTTCACACTAGGGGTGTAAATCGGACAGTTCATGACGATACGATACGATATCGATTCTCTCAGCCAGCGATACGATATTTTTCGATACTTCAAAAAATTCCACGATACGATTCGATTCGATTCGATTCAGGGCTATATCGATCGATTAATCGATATTTAGATATTATGTTCACACAACCAGTTACGTTTTTATTAACTCACAAATGCAATCAAAATATATAACATGAACGTTTAATTAAACTCTTTGAAAATTGCACACCCTCTCCCAATTGGGACATTTATAACAGAAGTGGTTATTTGCAAGTACTCATAAATCATGTTTTTTATTATTATTGTGCATTCCAAGTAATATCAATCAAACTGCAGCTGGGTTGTTTTGATTAATAATAATAATAACTTAAAAAATACAGGTAAATTACAAAATTAAAGTTAATTGAAAGTATGCTTTAATATGTTTTTTTTTTTTTTTAGCAGAGCAGATACATTCACATTTCATCTTTCTGAGTCAAACACAACCAAGTAATTGCTATGATAAATAATACAACACTCGTTTAATCTTCATAACGTTAATCTCCTCAGCTGACATATGCCTGACAAACTTTGTTGTTGTGATTAACGTACGTACACGCAGTACAGAGAGCTTTTCCCTCACCATTCCGTTCCCTAAACGAGCTGCTTTAGTAAGGTTCCGTGAAAATGTTTCAGATTTTATTTTCCTTTTACGCAGAAGATATCACGAGTTCATTGAAATGATCCATCCTCGATCACTTTTAGTCAGCTTTGACGAAACTCCTCTTAGCCAGCGCGCGTCTTTTCAAAGTGACATCTGACCTGAATATTGCGCGCTGAGTCGCTAAAACGGACTTCTCGTGTTGTGTTCACCAACAAGGGTGCGAGTGCTTGTCTGTTTCTACTGTAAAACATGAACTCGCGATGCCTTGACAGCGGACAATACCGGCTTTTGTGAAAAAAAAAAAACTTGTTTAGGGTTTAGTCAGTCTTGTCAGGCGTCTTTTTCAGATGAGGAGATTAACGTTACACACCGGCAGGCGGTTGGTGAGTAAACGAAAATGTGCGCTTTAGCGGAAGGATGTTACGTGAGAATGTGGAGAGTGTCAAAATAAAGGTGCATATCGATATTTTAAGTGTGGAATCGATGCATCGTATCGTTAGACGTTATATCGATGCATCGATCCATATCGATGTATCGTTACACCCCTAGTTCACACTTGCTAAATCTTTTCGCATTTCAATCGGACATGCAATATTGTTTGTATTCCAAGCAATCTATATATGCAAAATTTGTCCAAAAAGGTGTAACTTGTGTTGTTGGAGACAAAAAGAGAAAAAAGTTTGCAATTCCAAAAAAAAAAAAAAAAAAAAAACTGTCACAGGTGCTCAGTTTTGCTATTATAATACCTTAACATGATAGTAATAAGCCATCTGCAAAAGCAGAGAGGTTGGTGTGGTGTACAGTAGTAGGCTACATCTGTAGTTCCAGGTCAGCATCTGGAGATCTGCATTCAGCTGGAGAATATCAAATAAAATAAAAATAGATAAGCGTCATTGGTTCATTCAGCCCGCGCTCATTTAAGAACGACCAATCAGCGTGTATGTTTTGTCTAGAATAGCCTACCTCAAGTTCGAGTTCCTATGCTTCCTATGACGCTTCCTACGAACTCTCAGTTGTCTTCCACCATCTCGTCTATTCCTACGACCTGCACGGCTGAAATCCAAATCCACTGGTCAAGTGAGTGATGAGCTTTCGAGATATAATCAACCTATAAATCCTGCAAAGTACAAAGACACAGTTTTTCCTCACAAAGAAAAAACGGTCAGGTAAACCACAACGGTTGAAAAGTTGTTGTTTTTTCACACAAAGTAGGCTATTGCTTTTGTCGTTATTTATATTTGCTGCTATGCATGTATAATATGTAGTGGGTTAAAATGAGATTTTTGTTTAAAAAAAATGTGTATGTTTTGTCTAGAATAGCCTACCTCAAGTTCGAGTTCCTATGCTTCCTATGACGCTTCCTACGAACTCTCAGTTGTCTTCCACCATCTCGTCTATTCCTACGACCTGCACGGCTGAAATCCAAATCCACTGGTCAAGTGAGTGATGAGCTTTCGAGATATAATCAACCTATAAATCCTGCAAAGTACAAAGACACAGTTTTTCCTCACAAAGAAAAAACGGTCAGGTAAACCACAATGGTTGAAAAGTTGTTGTTTTTTCACACAAAGTAGGCTATTGCTTTTGTCGTTATTTATATTTGCTGCTATGCATGTATAATAGGTAGTGGGTTAAAATGAGATTTTTGTTTAAAAAAAACTTGCATGCCTAAAGTTGTTGAGCCCCTGAACCATTTAGCATTAATAAGTAAACAAGTATAGATATACATGCATGCATAAATACCTTTAAGTGGAACGAATAACTCTGCTGTATGGTGTCAGTCTCATTGCTGGCAAATACCTAAAAATAGACCTAGAGAAATAAAATGAATAAATAAAATATATTGTTGACCACAATATCTGTTAGCATAATAGTTCAAACAATTATAACTACAAGCAATGTAACATTATATTTGTAGCCTACCTCATTTAGTTGATTATTTACCCTATAGAACTTTTCTCACTGAAACAGCCTGGGGTAATTTAAAAATGTTTAAACCTTAAATATTTCAGTAAAAAGCCAAGAGTGTTATACTGTAATATTACATATAATATTTTTAATATAATTTCAATAAACATATAATATACTTATAATTAATTTAACAACTCAAAGTATACACAATTTATCAGTATTTTAACAATTGAGAAACATGTTGGCCTATACAGATTAGTTATTACATACGGTGACGCATTGCTGCCACATACATATTATTTTTTTCCCCCAATTATGTCGTAATAACGAGATCTTATGTCGTTAAAACGACATCTTTTTCTCGTAATAACGAGATGTTATGTCGTTAAAACGACATCTTTTTTGCCCTTATAAGGACATGTGTAGTCATGTACAAAATATGCCTTTATCCACATAAAATTGACAGCCTATCGCGCCTTTATCACACGTTCAAAAAGCTTAAGCAAATAGTAGCAGCCCCCAATCATGAAATTAATCAATGAGGCCCTTTTTTGAAAATATATTTTATATAGGCTTTTTTATATTTTATATGTTTTTTTTAATATGATATATTATATAGGCCTAATAAGATTTATTTTTGTTAATAGGCTATATCTTCATCTTCATTACATAGAGATATAATTAAACAAAAAGTAGTCAAAACACATCTAACAGAACATAGCCTAAGTTGTTTATTTTTTACAACATTGTGTTCTTATTTTGTTTAATTAACGAAATGTCAATCTTCGTCTTTATAACAGAAGATAGCCTACAATACAATACAAAAATCTTCAAGATGTATAACGGATTGTCACCTTATAAACAGTACTTTTTTAATGGAATAATACACCCTTATAATAAAGAAAAAGCTTCAGTAATAAAGAATATGTTGTCCTTCCACAGAAACCCTTTATTATAAAGAAAATAGGTGGCTCTTAACGTGTCTTTCTATGGGAGGATGGCATTGCGGTGCACAGCAAATATTCAATGCATTCAATGCAAATATTCAATGGTATTCAATGCAAAACAAAAATGAAAAATACAAGTAGCCAATAAAATAAACAAATTATTGTGGCATTAATTAGCCCATAAACAATATTTATTTTAAAGCCTAAACGAATTTGTTTAAAGAAAAACACCAGCGTTGGGCATTTATCTGTATAGGCTAAGTGTTTCAGCCGCCCTTTTCAAACTGGCGCAATAAAATGCAACAGAATTTGATTAGTTAAACATGAAGAGGATTATCCGTCTGGCATGGCCGCTCGCTCTAACGTTAACCTAGATAAATGTTTGCTGTTATGAAGCGCATATCCAAGTGTTTGTGCGGAGTGTGGAGCGCGCAATATGACATGGATGGAGGCGCCGGTGGCATCACTCGCATTTTCCCATCAACAGTGGAAACAACTTAAAATACTCCATTTCTGGTCATACAGAAAATAATAATACATAAGTCGCAACTACTTTTATTTGGGTAAACTCACAACAACAAGAAAACGGTGTGCTTTTGTAAAATAAAATAAAACGAACAGGGCACGCTTTCATGATCTCTGTGAATTGGAGCGCGCCTCAAAAATGAACTGGAAAACAGTGTATAGACAAGCCTCACAGTCACAAACATGAGAAATATAACTATAAAGTTTATACAAAAAAATGTCCACCAACGAAAAAAAATCCAATCGAAAGCATATACGGTAGGCTATAGACTACCATCTGATTATGTAATCCTGTCCGTATGAAAGGCTCATACATTACAGCGGAGATGTATGGAGATACGTATGCAGGCAGCCTACACTGATTTAGAAAATAATAGTTCATTAATAAACAATTAAAATGCTTCGTTATTTTTTTTTCAGATACATTTATCATATCATTAGCATACTTTTGCCGGCGCTTTGCGGCAAGTTTTATGCATGCGCTTGAGCGCGGAATATAGGCTATAGCGTACATGCACCCAGCATTGAATATAAACGTGCGATTAGTTCTAATTGCTTAAATGAATGACTACTAGTCTAGAAAAATCCTTTAGTCTATGGCAACTCTAATCAATAGCCTACATTTAATATCTGACATTATTTCATTAGTAACTAGTATCCAGCTCTTCACATTTAATTAGTTGAGTTAGCATAATTAATAAACTAATAAAATAATAAAGTAAAATTTAAATTTAAATTAAGATACTAACCATATATTTATATATATCATTGCTTATTCCACCACACAAAGGACTGTTTAAGGTGACAATCCGTTATACATGTGAAGATTGTAGGCTGTATCTAGAAGATTTTTGTATTGTATTGTATCTTCTGTTATAAAGACGAAGATTGACATTTCGTTAATTAAACAAAATAAGAACACAATGTTGTAAAATTTTCTGTTAGATGTGTTTTGACTACTTTTTGGTTAATTATATCTCTAGGTAATGAATGAAGATATAGCCTATTAACAAAAATAAATCTTATATAATATATATATATAAAAAAACTTATAGGCCTATTTAAAATATATTTTCAAAAAAGGGCCTTATTGATTAATTTTGCATGATTGGGGGCTGCTACTATTTGCTTAAGCTTTTTGAACGTGTGATCAATTTTATGTGGATAAATGCATATTTTGTACATGACTACACATGTCCTTATAAGGGCAAAAAAAGATGTCGTTTTAACGACATAACATCTCGTTATTACGAGAAAAAGATGTCGTTTTAACGACATAACATCTCGTTATTACGAGAAAAAGATGTCGTTTTAATGACATAACATCTCGTTATTACGAGAAAAAGATGTCGTTTTAACGACATAAGATCTCGTTATTACGAGAAAAGATGTCGTTAAAACGACATAAGATCTCGTTATTACGACATAATTGAGGGGAAAAAATAATATTATGTAAGTGGCAGCAATGCGTCACCGTAATTACAGATATTAGATACACAAATTATTACCTAAACTATATAACAATACTATATACTATATAATAATAACTGTAATTAATTTAGATTGACACAAAAAAATTAACAATTAAATAACAGATGATCTTCTGCCACTGCCACCATCTCTGTCTGGAGCGTAACGCAACCATTTTTTGACTGCCTCAGAAAAGTCTGCCTTGGAAGCCTCTTTACCTTGTGCTGTACTTCTCAATGCACCTGAAACATTATGGAACAAAATTAAACTCGCATTGCAGCATAGGGCTTTGACTTTTGCCTTTTCTTTTTGGTGATCAAAGATGAGTTTTAAGAGATACAATTATTGACTGCAGGGGAGTTTCCTAAATGATTTGGCAAAACTGTTAAACAAAGATAGTGTGAAAAGCTCTTTTAGTAGTTAGTCTATTACTTACGGAACATTATCTTCGAGAGATTTGAGGTCTCGAAGCTCCTCTTTTGTCCACGTCCTGCCCAGTTAAATGATGAAGCCAGATTGTTTGTCAAAATGTGGCTCAACATTTTCCTTACTGTGTCTTCCAGTTTATGACCACCCAGAAGTGACAGCTGGAAAAACTAATAAAAAAGAGATCAGTGTTCACATTAATTCCCATTTCCCAATTTTTTTTGCCATTCTCTGTGAATCTCTCATCAAAGTATTTCCATCCACAGACTCTAGACTGTGTTTGTGTGTGTGTGTGTGTGCGTGTGTGCGTGCGTGCGTGTGTGTGTTTGTGTGTGTGTGTTTTGTTTTTTTGCAAACATAAATGATTGCTTCCGGTGTCAAATGCTAGTTTGAGTATTTCTATTTCTGTGGATTTCCTGGGATTTTTACAGACAAGTGTCTCTAGCATTTACTCAGATTGGTGCCAAAAAATTAAAACATCCAGTGAAGTTCTATAGGTGAGAGATCAACAGAGAATGGCCTGACTCGTTCAAACTGACAAAGTCTACAGTAACCATATCAGTGTAAATGTTTCTACAGCATTATTTTCAGCATTATGTTTGGTATAGTACAGTCATCTCTAATGGTTTCTGTTTTAATGAAAACTGAATATGGGCAATCGTCTGGAAACAATAATCTTTGTTTTCTTTTTTCCATACTTATCAAGACCTGGATATTAAATCAAATTCCATATTTCCCAAACAGCGTAGGTTAAGTGTAATTGCATTACAAGATTTACCAATCTGTTTTTTTCTGTCTCGTCCAACCTCTCCAAAGCATCAAAATCTTCTAGAGACTGTAAAGGTAAACCTAAGCTGCATCCTATTTCTGGTTGAGGTAGAGGGACTCCCTGTAATTTTTGGATCATTGCCCTCTGCTCTTTCAGCTCTGCCTTAATTTCCAGGAGAGCTTTTAACACATTCCTCTTGAAAGGAGACAACTCTACAAATAAAGTAAATAAATATATTAATACTTTATTTGTATTAAGAGAGAGAAACTCTACTAGTTCATTAATAATCACCATCAGCAGAACAGGTTTACTGTTTAAATTGGAATGGAATTTTTGTTTTTGATTTATTACCGTTGGTATGTTCATTCTGTGTTTGTTGTGCTCTACTTGGATTTTCTGAAGAAAACAACACAACAGTTTTTTTCATACACTTAAAACTCACCTGTAAAACAATTAGTCTTAAAGAGGTTAGCAGTTTGAAGAATCACCTGAAAAGATGTCTGAGACAGTCGGACTGGAGTTGTGGTTCATGTATCTCTCTTTAAAAAAAAAGTGACATTGCAGGAAAAGTTAGGATGGATGTCAACATTTATAGTGAATAAGTAGCCTACATTTAGCCTGTAAGTCCCACCTAAAAGAATAATGTCTTCCAAAATTAAGAAAGAACATAAAATCAACATAAATCTCCCCCCTAGGAAACTTAATGGTCTAATAAAAAGTTTCAAATAACTGTTTTCAAAATAGAAAAAATAGCTTTGATCATTACCATTGACCAGTTCAGTCAGTGTGCCCCGGTGTGCTCCGTGGTTTGCGTCTTGGTGTCCGCCGTAGTGTGTGCCCAGGTGTCCTCCGTTGTTCGTGTTTTGGTGTGATCCCTGGTGTCCGTCGTAGTGTGTGCCCAGGTGTCCTCCGTTGTTCGTGTTTTGGTGTGATCCCTGGTGTCTGTCGTAGTGTGTCCCCAGGAGTCCTACGTTGTTCGTGTTTTGGTGTGATCCCTGGTGTCTGTCGTAGTGTGTCCCCAGGAGTCCTACGTTGTGTGTGTTTTGGTGTGATCCCTGGTGTCCGCCGTAGTGTGTGTCCAGGTGTGCTTCGGTGTTCGTGTTTTGGTGTGATCCCTGGTGTCCGCCCTGGTGTACCCTGTGTGGATTTTCTGAGAAAAATGTGCAGTTTATTTATAGACTAAATAAATTTCTAAAAGGATATTACAGGATTTGTGGATCTGGAAGTGCAATTATAACAGCTGTGATACAATGTAAAAGAGGCAAAACATTTTTTTTAAAGAATAACATTGCAACACATACCTAGTGAATAGAGGCTTGAGACAGCTGGACTGGTCTCAAAGATCATGTGACTTTCTGAAATAATTATGATCAAGTTAAATTAACAGCAGGGTTTTGCGTAATACAATTGTGTGCTTTGAATTCATTCAGTCATGTTTGATAATCAATAAAGGCGGACTTTTGTGAACTTTCTCAATTAGTGGATTTCAATGATGTTGCTGTTAAGGACACTTCGAAACGGGTTAAATTAACCGTTCGTTCAAGGATGCCTGAGAAAAGAATACAGTTTTCTCTGGCCCAATATATAGACTATGCTGAGCTGCTCATCATTTACTGTGAGTTTTTTACAGGGGCTCCAGCCCCTGACCAGCATCCAGTGTCGGCTACAGCCCCTGACCAGCATCCAGTGTCGGCTACAGCCCCTGACCAGCATCCAGTGACCGCTACAGCCCCTGACCAGCATCCAGTGTCGGCTACAGCCCCTGACCAGCATCCAGTGACCGCTACAGCCCCTGACCAGCATCCAGTGTCGGCTACAGCCCCTGACCAGCATCCAGTGTCGGCTACAGCCCCTGACCAGCATCCAGTGTCGGCTACAGCCCCTGACCAGCATCCAGTGTCGGCTACAGCCCCTGACCAGCATCCAGTGTCGGCTACAGCCCCTGACCAGCATCCAGTGACCGCTACAGCCCCTGACCAGCATCCAGTGTCGGCTACAGCCCCTGACCAGCATCCAGTGTCGGCTACAGCCCCTGACCAGCATCCAGTGACCGCTACAGCCCCTGACCAGCATCCAGTGTCGGCTACAGCCCCTGACCAGCATCCAGTGTCGGCTACAGCGGCAATAAAATCTTTCAAATACTCCCTGAGTGAGCTCGGTTTACTACTGCCACAGAACAAACCAACTACAAATGGAGATCGTGTTTCATCACAGTCAACTGTTGCAAGAATTGGCCAAAATTGTGTTCTGGAGCTTTTAAACAGGGGGATGCCATCAATGTTAAACTGCAAAGCAAGAGTTTTTAAATTTTCAGCAATATTGGAGATCCTACCTAATATGTTTTGCAAGCCATTTACCAGTCCAAAATGGTAATATTCACCATTGCAAATCTTTACTACGGGTACCTTTGTCTGTGTACCAAGAAGAGTCCTTGCATCCTTGGGCAAATCAGGAAATTCTGATCTTAGGATTGCCAATAGTGCTGTTAGAGCTACTAGAGGGATGAAAAAAGATGCTGCCCATGTTTGCAGTTTAGTTTGCAACTGATTAAGTGAATTGTTGCTACTGCTATCAGATTCATTTGATTGGATATTACCAGGATCAGAGAGATTGTCAGAATCACAGAAGAAATCAGCATCTGTGTTTTTTTCCAGATCACATGAGTTCTCATGTGGGGACAAAAGAGAGGAAACTATATTACAAGAAGATGTGAGATCTATACTTTCAGAGTCTTGACATTTGTGACCATGAACAGATTCCTCAGTGTTTTCAGTTTGTGTTTTGTATTCATCTAAAATATCTCTTTCTATCTCTTGTACACTGGCCATAGTCTTTCTCCTTTTAGTCCAGTAAGACATTGTGGTATGTGTGTGTTATTGTCAGTATTATATATTATGTATTTGGTTATATAAAGATTTATATGTACAGGTATATTGTTATTGTTTGATAAAAATGATGATTTTGGAAAATGCTCCTGAAAAACAAAAATAAGAGATAGATAAAAATAATTGTTAATATTGTGTAGTTCAGTGCAATTAATGTCAAACCTTTTTCCTTTGTTTGTCTTTTTTTTAGAGAAAAAACACGCATGTACTGTACCTGATATATATCCAAAAGATTAGATTAAAAATGCTGCCAATCATTTTTTATTAAATTTTTATATTTAATATCTTTATTTATCTCAACTTGTTTTGTTCTGTTTGGGCTAACAGCAATATTATAATAATTATAATTACAAACTATTAGCCGTATTAAGTCTATAGTACTCATTTTGTCCATTAGATGGAGCAAAAGTATAAGAAATCACTTGTAAAACTTTTTTTTAATCGGTCTCCATTATTTTTAATGACAAACAAAAGCCTGAATTAATTTTTAATGTAGGGTACTGACAATACAGTTTAATAAAACATGTTTACGGATAAAGTTGTGTGACGATTATAATTAAATATGTAACTTTTTTATATCCCAATATTGAAGACATAGGTCAAGTTTCCAGACGTTTAGACATAAAATGAAGGGACAAGTGTATTTCCCACAATATACATTATTTTAATTGTATAAAGACACTTATTTAGTGCTGTATGAAGAATACAACAAACCTTTCATTTGCAAAATTGCAAGCAAAATAAGCACATTAAATAATATAAACAAACATAAGCTCGGAAGTGCCCGCAAACTTATTGGTACTGTGACTTGACTTGATCCTTAGCAGGAACTGCATTTTTTGTACACTGGGACTTGAGACTTGATAGTAAGGACTTTTGTTTTGACTTTAACATGCGTTACTTGCTCCCATCTCTGTCGATTTTGTTCCTCATAACCGGTATTATATCGTGGCAAGCCTATTGCAAATATTTGTTTAAAAATCAGTAAATAAAATCAAATAAACATCAATATGATTTATTGCTAATTAATTAAATTAATTAATTTTTGAATAAAAAAAAATGAATATGTATATAAAATTGTATAATATAATAATATACTATAATTATAAAAAAACAAGTTATTTAAATCCTTAAGACAAATTATTATTGCTGCATGATGTATCTGTTTGAACTAAATACAAATACTAAAAGTATCTGATACTCAGTCAAAAAATATACTCACAAGAAAAAAAGCCAAAGATGCCAAAAGAGTCGTTGGGTTGACAGTCGTTGAGAGTTGGGGTGCTGCTGATGACACATAAACAAAGTTTAAAAAAACAAAAACATTAGTAGTCAGACACTGCATACTGTATGAATTGACATGGATTGTTTATTCATTAATGATCATTGTGAACATTTTAAATCGGAAATAATGCTACAGTAGATTGTTTTCTAAGATATCCGTTTAATTTGTAAAGGCATTACTGGTGACTCTGATGTATGATAATGGAGGAGGGCAGGAGGAACGATGTAAAATCTAATAAATAAAAAAAGATAATCATTGGGTTGGTTTAGGTAGGTGAATGCATTTGTATCATGAATCGAAAAAGAGATCAGAAACTGCATGAGCTTGTGAATCAAATTGAATCATGAAATCTATATGAGTCAGGCCAGTATCTGACTTATAACTTAAATATCTGGTAGGCATTCAAAACATACTTACAAAATACAAAGTCGCTGTGTGCTAGGGCTCTTAAAAGAGCCTTTGGGGGTGTTGTAGCTGCTGTTGACACAAGGAAAGGGAAGAGAAAGAAGAAACATGTCTGAATATGAGAGAGAGATATCTGTACGAATTAATGCAATGATTTTTGACTAATCTGGATGACTGCTAGATTTATCACTTACAATAATCAGACTGCAATATATACTGAAAAAAAGAAAATAATAATATTATTAACACGGTGACAATAATAATTTAAATAAAATATTATTATTAATGTATTATTAATAAAATACAATAATAATTATTGTTATTAATAAAACAATATTTATTTAACAATGTTTATATTTATAAATATTATTAGATGTAGTGGTATTAATAATATGACAGACAGACGGATGGCAAATCTGACCTCATCTTTATAAGCCATGCACGTCTCTCGCTCTCATAGGCTTGGCTGCAAGCGCGTGAGCGCTGCGCGTACACCACCAGCGCTCGCAGCCAAGCCACAATAACGCGCTTTCCATACAACGTAAAGATAGTATTATTAATAATTGTATAATTGATTTATTTTACAGTAACGATAACATCACAGACAAAAAAAAAAAAAAACTCAAAAAAGTAAATTTCAATATGAGCGGATTTTCTCTATCCCAAATGACGTCACAGACGTAACGGCATTTATAGCGGACGGGAAAACAACCGGAAAACCATTGTTTATGTGAAAAGTAGTGGTACATTTACTGGAAAACACAGTTAATACATTTTGTGACAATTAAAAATGTTTATTAGGTGAAAGCGGCCGTTATTTATCTTACTTACTTATCTGTATACCCTGAGTAGGGGCCTACAGTAGCCTATGTGCTATAATTAGATTTTATTATTTACTTTCTTCAAAGTTTTAAGTGTCATTTACCTTTGTATGGGGTTTGTATGTTTTAAAAGTAATTTACCTACATCGGTTAAGTAAAAAGTACTTTACCTCAGAAATGTAGTTGAATATGGATGTCCACTTGGAATGAAAACCGGGTTCTGCGCGCGGTGGTCACAACCCCTTCTTATATATGCCCGCTGCCAGGTTTCGCGGGCTTGGCACGCTCACAAATGTATATTATTTTTTTAATTTTTTTTTTAATGTACATTTTTATAATGATACCTTGCGTTACCTTGTCAAGAAAGTGATATACCACAATAATTTAATAAATATAATTATATATAAACTTTAGAATATAAATATGTTAACTAAGCTAGATTTACAAAATTAATTAACAATTAAAATGAATCGGTTGTGCAGTCAGTGTTGGGTTACCTGGAAGGGAAACATACATAACATAATACATATTCAACAACCCATAGGTGGCGATCATATGCGAGTTACCAATAAGCATGCATACAAGCGAAGAACCATGCGAGTCACAGACACGAGTTTACTATCAACGCGTGGCATCCTTTATGGTGGCTGGCAGCATTCTGTTTTGATGTACAAATGGTTGAGAGAGGTAAGTAGTATATGGAATAATATGTGGAAATGTATGCTTTTATCATAGTATGATAATTTGTGGGATTGTGAGCGTTTTCCCCAGAGCTGACTAACGCGTTTGCACATTTGTTTTGTTAAAGGAGCTTTATAATTTTGAAAATGCAGTTTTGAAATCTATCTTAAGAATTGAAAGTAAATCAAACATGTAAGAGAAGTACAAGATGCATCCATATATGTTAATTAGGTGTGAATTAAACTGTTTTCCTTAGAAAAATAACCTACAGGAATCCTGCATTTTTTTTTTTTTTAAGGATACTTTTATTTATTTATACATTAACAATATGTGCGGGAAATTTCTACAGGTTTTAGAATGAACAGAAACATGCAAGGACATCAAGCACACTTGCGCACACCTCCATTTTCCCTCATATCAGCATCACCAGAGACAGTGCTAGAAAGGTGTCAAGGTCTGTATGTTTTTTGTTGTTGTTGTTGTTGTTATTATTTTACCATTACCATTATTTTTTACCATAAATATTTTGACCTCATTTGTTTGACAGTTTTTTTTTTTTCTGCCAGTTTCTGTGTCCTGCCTGTATATGTTGTTTTCTCTCGAAAGCAGCCTAGATTGTTTATGCTTCTAGTTTGCTGATATTTTAATGTTGATATGCCTTCCTCTGCTGTTTGTTGTAGGTAGCTCCCGATGAGAGACCTAGTGTCATGCCTGATCTGGAATCAGCTGCAGGTTTGCCAAACTCCTAATTTTGATGAATTCATAAACTGACACTGTTAGTTTGTTACACAATGTGTTTGCCTTTCCTTAGTAAAGTGTGCGTGTGTGTGTGTGTGTCTGTCTCTCTCTCTCTCTCTCTCTCCTTTAGATGAGCTTTCCCCTGACTCGAAAGACAATATAGAGAGCTGAGTGAGAACTACTTCTCCCTGAAAAGAGAGCGGGACCATCATTACATCGACAAGAAGAGTCTCCATTACGCTATATATTCAAAAAAGTCCCTTTGTCTTCCACGGAAAGTAAACTTATGGATTTGCACATGAAGGTGAGTAAATGACGGCAGAATTATCATTTTTGGAAGAACTAGTCCTTTAATATGCATTTCAAGGCTGAGATTATGTGTCTGCAGAGCTAACGTTACTCACACAAAATAACATCTAAAGTACATGTGACGAAGACAATATCTTTATGAACTTCAGAAAAATATTTATTAGATTTAGGTAAGTATTAACTAACAGACAGACAGACAGTTATATTCAAAACAACTCCAAATCTTACTAACTTTCCATGATAAAGTGCTTTACCATTTAAACAGATCCAACAAATAAAATGAAGAAAAAACATTATCTGTCGAAATCTGTCTGTATAATGTTGGGCACTGAGAGTATAATGGAAATATAATTAACCACAAACCAACATGAGACTTCAAGTCTTTTAAATAAATGATTCTCTCTTCTATCCTTTTCTTTTGGTATAGAATAAAATACCAGTTCAGGGTTCCTCTTTCAGCTGTTGTTGCAGCCAACTGCACAACATATTGCAGGCATTACTGAGACCGTGATGGCGGCGCAAAGCTACAGTGACGTGATGTGAACCGAATGAATAATCAGCACAGTTGGAGGTAGCCTACTAAGGCTTCCCACATAATCCATGATCAAATCTTTGATTTACAGTACAGTATTAATTCACACATCACAGTAACACTGCAAAATTAAAGACAGACAATGAGATCCGACTAAAATCACGTTTTATTGAGTCAGCAGTTATATACAAACAATAAGGAAAGCTTCAATACTTAAGTTTGTTGCAGTAGTTCACCAATCTGGCTTTCTGCCTCTGGTATGCGCGCACACCCTGTAATGTTTGAAAACAGGAAACCCATGTTTCAACAACTACGGATGGGCCCTGGCTATTAATTCGGGTTACAAGTCTGACTCTCTAACCATTAGGCCATGGTGGTACATTGACACACTTTCCATCCACAAACTTTTAAAATAAGGTTGAGATTTCATTCTTCTTCCTTCTCTTTTCCAGAGATTTGGAAGAACACGTCCTTCAACGGTGAGTTGTCCCCATACCTAACCCAACCATCTATTTGAATCGGAAAGTAACTGTTACCCTTAAAACTAAAATCATTTACATTTTTGTAAAATGTAAATACAGGTTGATGTGGAAGATAATATTTTAAAAAAATGAGCACAGCCTACCTCATTTGATTGAATGTTTATGACTTATTTTCAATTTTTAATGATTTTATTTATAAAACATTTAGGCTTAAAAATATTTAGTTTTTATATGTTCAGACAGTGATGGTGAAAGTGATTCAGAAATTGGAACTTTGTCCGAGGAGGAATCAAGTGATCTAAGAAGTGATATGGCAAAATGGGCTGTAAAAAATAAGGCAACACGCACATTGGTTGATGAGCTGCTCTTGGTGTTACATAACAGGGTTGTATTCAACTACCAGTCACAGGAGAAGATTGATGCAAGAACAGAAGATGACTGGTTGTTCACCCTTGATCGCTGCAGGCTTGCAGTGCATACAAACGTTTGTGCTGGACAATATGCATGTTGTCTGCCCTAGGGGTTGTCAGACGATTGCTGAACTTTCTAAAACAGGGACCGAGAGGGTGTAGGCTGTCCTCAAGGCAAATTGAAGAAATATCAGCAAAACTCTTGATCATTCCCACTACTTAGAATTATACTTCATTTGTAATACCTGCTGTAGCAATTTCCCTTCTTTATTTTATTTTTAAACCAGATCATTCAGCCCTGGCCAAGAGTGTCTGTCCATAAAAATAATAATTGGTCGCTTCTTTTTTGGCTAGAATTCCAGAAGAGAGTTCTTCAGCTCCTTGTCAAAATCAAGGATACAATTCACGTTGCCACCTCATCTGCTGGAACAAGTTATGAAGTGAAGCCGGCAAACACTGAAGAAGAGCTCGAAGCTTTAGAGAATCACCTGGAGGACAAGAATGAGGGAGCAGAACTGGTAAGTTTTCTTTATTTTCGCTCATGATCTGCGCTGTGTATGAACACTTATCCACTTTTTCATGAGAAATATTGCCCTATCGTTTTTTCCAAAAATGTTAGAAACTATTTTTGTTTATGCGTGCCTCTCTGAGATCTTTTTTTGGATTAAAAATCGTTTGTTATTTTGTTAGTTTATATAAACCTTAATATTATTTTCTTTGTGATTAAGATTATTATGCCTGATCATTGTGCCCCAAAATAAACTTTAAAGGTTATCTTGCACTGTATTATGTTTGATTGTATGTTTGCATACCATTTGCTAATTCGCCAGAAAAAAAAACGCGCTTTTACCATCTCAGAAGCACTAACATTAGCTATGGCCGTATCATTTTCCAATCTTATGTCCTTTTTCTTAGACGCTAGAAAAACCATAGATCGAGGAGAGAACCACTATAAATCTGGACATGTAGAACAGTGCAGCTTAGATGCTGGTTTACTTGCCGGTATTGTACGGGCCAGCATGAGGGACAAGGTTTATCGAGTCTCGGTAAGTAAAACTAGGGAGAGATAGAGGAGTTATAAATGTTCTATGTATTTAAGATAACTATACAAATAATCTCTGAACAAGCATAACACAGTTAAATTCCAAACATTTAATATAATAGGCATAATATAATTTAATATAATAGTTGTATTATAATAAATATAATATAACATAATATAATATAACATAATATAATTTAATATAATAGTTGTATTATATATGTTGAAATTAAAGAGAATTGTCCAATAGCATCAACAAATGCTTATTATAATATATTAGAATTAAACCATATATGTTCCCTAAATAAACCATATATACTCATTTTGTTAACATTTTCTTTACCAAATGCCAAGCAGGTTATAACTGGTGTGTTTTATGTCATAGATCAAAATGTGAAAATATTAAGAGGCTTTAACCACAGACCTTATTTCAGGCGATTTAGCAAAAACCCATTCAAAAAACCCATAGACTTTTAGGGCGAGGGAACCGGAAGTGCTAAAATGCTAACTCACTTCCGCGTTTTGGCCTACAAAAGTGACGTCATAACTTCGGAACTCTATTGGGGTCTGCGTATCAGGCTAGTGACACATGGTTTCACAACTCTAATGTGCATGGGGCGAATGTACAGGGCTTAAAGTTCTCAGGCACCATTCCTGATTTCAGGCAAAGAGCACTTTTAAATTAATTCAATACATTGTGCACATTTCCTCCCGGACAACTTTTCAGACCTCAAATCTTTTCTTGCTTTAAGCCCTGAATTTCAATGCTAAAGATTTGTAGAGATATTCTTATGCCTCTCGCTGATTGGGTACAAGACAAACACTCAAACTGATCTAATAAGTACAGCTTCACCTTTTGATCAGAGACAACAACAGAGACAGACAAGACGAAGAGGTGTGCACGTCTTATAGGAGCATGGGGCCTATAGAGCGTGCACAGTATGTTTTCATCCGGGTCTTTACAGCAGGAAGTGCCTTTTCCGGCTTCATTCACTTCTGAGGTGTGTGTTATGCTAGTTGTAGCTAATGTACCCTGGAGGACAAGTGCTCTAATGGGCCTTTCACACAGGACGCGGTATGCGCGGGGCTTGCCGCTGGGTTCAGCGTTGCCCTTCAGATACAACGCGATTTGCGCTGCGCTATGACGTAGGCGGAGTTTTAAAAACCTATATGGGGACACATATTAAAAACCTGTTTACACACATTGCCTACCTACAAGTTGCCTGACTGTTAAAACAACTATTTTTAATGTAAATCTGTCTGTCTATGAGACGATCATCCATTTTGATTTCCGTGCTTGTTTGGATCCCCTGTTTCTATTGGCCGCGCTGGTAATCGTCACAGAGCGCAGCGGCAAAAGTTGAACTATTTTGAACTTTGACCGCGGCGTGCGCGTGAGCACGCCAATGATGCGCACCGCTGCGCTTGCGCTTTGATCGACGCAGCAACAAAACATCCTTGCGCGGCGCAAGCCATTGATATGAATGGGTTTTATAGCGCAGCGCCGCGCATACCGCGTCCTGTGTGAAAGGCCCATAAAAAAACGAAGACAACAAAAGGGTTAAATAATTAATCTTGTAAAGTGCTGGCAAAGTTTCATTAACAATTGGCTTGTTCACCTTGGTGACCACTACAAACTCCTCGTCCTCATCATGTGCCTGCTTTGTGGAGGTCTGGACTCTACTGACCACTTTTCTGGTTATATTTTTAATTTCTTGTTGCTCCTTTTCAGAGTAAACATCTGAAGAGGTTTGGAGGCATTGATGCTGCAGACCATGTGAAGTCAATGGCTGCGCAAGTAACATTGTTCCTTTTTTGCATTAGTTTACAGTGATGTTCCCTGGCATATACTGTCATGCACTCCCCCCACACACCCACTTACTCGCTCTCTGCTACATTTTCATAATGAACTCGATTGCAATATAATATTCTAATATAAATCTGTTTTACCATGGCAGAACTATGACAAATAAAATGATGACCATAATGAGCCTCAGAGGAAAAAGTGGGAAGGTTGCCTTCATGAAGACCCGTCTCTACAAGATAATCTGTGGTGAGTTTGCTTTAACCTAGTAGTTTTGTAACAATGTTTTAAAAAATTGAATATAGTAAGCAGAATAATAATCATTTTAGTTGGAGGACTCTACAGAGCATGCTCTAATATATAATACTCCATTCTGGGCTCTAGACTAACCGGCAGCACTGGTTACTACCAACTGCCTTTTGTTGCTCGCCCAAGCACATGAATATCAATGACCTTGCACATTGATAAATACTAATTTATATACTTGAAACATTGGCAAAGCCACAGAAGTTGATATTTGAAAAATATTTTAATTTAAAGGGGTGGTTCAGAATTTTGGACATCGGACCTCATTTACAAATTAGCCTGTGTGTTATTTATCAACGGTTATTATTTATTCTCTCAACAGACATTTACATCGATAGTCTGGCGTTATAATTTATTTTATTTTGGTGTACTGTGGAGTGGGTAAAACTGTTTTTAATGGCAGGCTAGAGGATACTGTTGACCACCAGCGAACTATGCAACTGGAAGGACTGGGTGAAATTTTTTGAAAACTGTCTCCACTGATAAATAACACCCAGGCTAACGTGTGAATGAGGACCGATGTCAAAAATCCTGAACCACCCCTTTAAGAGGTTAACGTTTGCTAATACTGATCTGTTTTTTTCCCCCTCATCAGACACTGTCTTGAGCTCATTTGATACAACTACAACAAAAGTAAACGAATACATGGCCAAATTCTTGAAATATGCACCAGAGGAGTATAGGAGAGGTGGTAGAAAGAAGTAACTAGAAGAGAAGATTTTAACCAGCCGTGTTCAATGTTGCCCAATGGTTGGGCCGTTTTTCTAAAGGTTAAAGTTCGACACGTAAAATTGTTGTGTGAAATGTTGGCACACTTGCAGCCGTGTAATAAAGAATGTTTCTTACGTCAGTGAAATGTCTTTATTGATCTTCTTTATTGATCTTTATTGGGCCGGTTGCATAAAGCTCTAAGACAGTCTTACAACTTAGACATCAATTTATTTTCTTTAAGACTGTTCATATCTTTTTTAAATCATTTACATAAAAATGTAGATTAGCCTAATTTGATAGCAAAAACTAAGACTGACTGCCCTTGATTAACTGCTATTGGGTCATATTTGAACTTAAGACACTGTCTTAACATAATGGCTTTGTTTATGCAACCGGCTCCTGGTCTTGCTTTGACCAATTGGCTTCTTCCTAGCTGACTCTGTGTCCGCAAACTTAGTGTTTATGTATCCATTTTAAGGTGTTTGCTGTTACTGTTGAACACATCAATGCTTTAGTGAAAACAGTTTAACAAAATAAACTGTTGAAAAGCAAGACTTTATAGTGATGTTGAAATTTCAACGTTGATTGGATTTGCAAAATCTAAACTAAAATCTATTGATTCAATGTTGACGAATTCACTTATGTTGAGAAACGTGACGTTGGAAAGACGTTGCTATTTCAACGTTGATTAGATTTGCAAAATCTAAACAAAATTCAATGGTTATCCAACACTGGCACCTGACGTTGATTCAACAGTGACTCGACGTTAAAATGTCAGCTGGGATATGTCTCGTCTTTTGCTTTTGAGAGACCTTTCAAAGAGATTGCCTTTCAGACACCGTGTGTGGTACTACAATCTTGCAACCAATTCCACTCATTTTACAATTATTAGATGATGGGGGGAAAAGTGAATTGTAAAGTATCAGTGGTTAAATACTGACTAATCACAACATGATTCTGCACATGTGGATAGTAAATCATCGTCAGGTGGTATTGATAATGTGCTTGTAAGTGTTTCCAACGCTATTGCCTAATCTAACTGGATTCAATTTGTCAGTTGTCTAGTAATTTGCTTCAAGAATCAAGACCTGAATGCAGTTTTTGGGGCCTTCCCGGAAAATTCTTACAACTAAACACTAACAACATTGTGCCCTCTGCTGCCTGATAATGCTGGCGTAATTTTTTCTCTGGCTTGTGAAACTAACTGATCAGTTTGGGTAAATATTTTTAACACAATTTAAATCTTTAAATTGTGCAAACACTTGATTTCTCTGGAGGCCTGTAGAAAGTTTGTGCACCTCAAATTTGGCTTGTTTTCGGCTGCTGTGACGAACGGTTTGCATGCTTTATCAATTTATTAATCTCAACTCGTTTACATATCCCTTATGCTGAATTCCTGCAACTCAGTTAATCAAAAATAACCAGTTCTGGGAACGTTGCTGACATGTTTAGAAAAAAGGTGCTATGTTTTAGCAAACAAGACAGTGATTCAGGTAAGATAAAGTTAGATTTGGTGATGTAGGCCTAAACAACCAACTCAGAAACCCAAAAAAAAAAATGAAAGCTGTCACTTGAGATTCCTTGCCTACTGCTCTCAGAAATCGCAGAATTTAAAGTTATAGTAGGCTACTGTGCACACACAGAGACACAAAAGAAATAAATTTCATAACAGAAAATTGTTTTCCTGTTTGATCATTCTGCATACAGCAGACTTAAACCTTGACAACAGATCACATTTATTTCATAAGATGAATTACTGAGATGAGGTAAAAAAAAAAAAAAACACTGGGGGGTCCATGTTTCTGGGTTCCGGAAGGGTCTAATGGATTGTCAACCTTAAAATCAGTCCTGTTTGTGTGGTGGAACAAGCAATGGTATATAGAACTATGTTTAACATCTTAATTTCATTAACTAATTATGTTAACTCAGCTAATTTAATGTAGAAGAGATGGACACTATGTAAACTAAGTAGGCCTAAATGTATTGTTTAGAGTTTCCTCTGACTAAAGATTTTCCACTGTTGATATGGAATATGCAAGTGTCAGAAAAAAGAAAAGCTTTACTGCTACAATGGGGTTTAATAGATGCTATATCAGGGTTCACCAATCTCGGTCCTGGAGGGCCGCTGTCCTGCAGAGTTTAGCTCCAGCCAGCTCCAACACACCTGTTTGAAAGTTTCTATGCCTAGTGAGACCTTGATTAGCTGGTTCAGGTGTGTTTAATTGGGGTTGGAGCTAAACTCTGCAGGACAGCGGCCCTCCAGGACCGAGATTGGTGAACCCTGTGCTATATGCTGAGGGAGAAACTGCAAATTTAACATTTTTCTCTTTTCTGACTTTTCTTTTCTAAGGCTATATCCTAGAAAAATCCTGGAAACTCAAAATTAACTCAATAGCATAATATTCTCATTTCAAAATAAATTTAATTTCTCCTACATTTCTTCTTCTCCTTTAATGAAGAAGACGTTGTAGGCTACCCTTTTTGCATTTGCGCCACAGTAAAGTGACATATTACTGATTGACTTTAAAAGATCCTGGATATCATTCATATTGCCAGCATATTGCAGATGTGACTCACACAAACACGAATATCAGCGAGAGCAGTATGTTTACATAATTACAGGTTATTTATTTTTTTATTATTCGTTTTGGTATAGCCTACATTAAATCTCTTAGTACACAAACTAAAATGATCACACTGGTAACACGGTTACATTCTTTCAAAACATGATCTCTTTATTCAGTTGATCGATAACTCACCAAGTACGTTATGATTTCGACCAAATGCGTCGGGGCAGTATATGTTGACGAATCAACCGCATTTCAACGTTGAATCGATGTTTTATTTTCAACGTAATAACGTTCTGATATACCGACCAAATAGTGAACGTTGATTCAACGTTGAAATTTGATCGACGACTGATACTAACCTTTACAACTAAAAATCAACGTTGAATCGACATCGGTCTGCTATCTGGGTATATATATATATATATATATATATATGAAATCTAAAGTAAATTCATAATTGTTCGACCGGACATAACAATATTAGCAGTTATGTCCGGTAGAACAATGTATGAATTAACTTCAGATTGGATTGTGTTGGTAAACTTACCTAACGCTAAAAGTATGTTTCGTGCCTCTAACAAGTGCTTTCGAACTTTTTGATCTGAATGGTGTGTGGAAAACACTTGAGTAAAGGGAGGGAGAGAAAATTTGGGGGAGACTTCTCATAGTGTCTAGAACGCAACTGAATGTATTTTCAACCACAGGAAACTACTTTTAAACACAAAATTACTTTATTTACAGAGGGTCTATTAATATAAACGTTACCTGAGGTAATTTTCCCGGACCTTTTTACAGAAGGTAAAAGTCGCCGTAATCTTTACTGACATTGTCCGTCATGATTACTGAGATGGCACATTCGGACGGGACTAAAATAACCGAGAAACTCGTAATTATTACTTTTTTCCACACCTCTCCATGTCGGGAGAACACCGGCAGGTGCAGTAAACAAAGCCTAGCTAACGTTAGCTGGCTACGATTTCAGTACATTAATATCAAAGATCCTTGCTCCTCTCAATTATCTGGTAATATTCTATTCACAAAATACAACCAATAGAACGGTAATGTTAAAAGTAATCCCCCGGGCCCTATTTGCGATGGTCCGCCGATTTAGAACAGGAAAATGCTCCACAGTGTTCTGGCATCTTAACTGCTGCCACGCAACGAAACTAGGAGTACGACCGGTTTAAGATGGCGGCCGCATTTCTCAGTGCCCAGCGGCCAATAGGGCATCTAGTCTCTATATAATATCTATGGTCCTATGTATATAAAGATAATAAATTCTTCGTTTACGAGGATAAGTCAGATCATTGGCAGAGGTATTTGTACACCATTGAGGACATATTTATGAATAAAAATATTGATTTTAGATAATAAAATACCTAAAAAGTTACTTATTGTCCCTTTAATCATAAAAAATACCTTTAATGGTTGTGTGTTAGATATGTAGAGTTCAGGGTTCTGCAGGAACTTTTCTTGTGCCTCCATGCTGGAGAAATAATAGACTTTGTCTCTGTATTTGGCAGCATATTCGTCCAGACAAGGTTGTAGCGTACCCCTCTCCTTCAGCACCACTGGACAAAAATGCTTGGTGTCTCCCAGCTGCCTCTTAAAGCTGACTTCCTCCTGAGACCATCATAAACAAAAGAGTGGTATGATATTCTAAGAATCAGTAACAGGTTGTTCACACAGAGTAAGTGTTCTTACATTGGTCTGCTCTATTTTTTTTATAAGTCAGGGTTTCCCAAATTGGGGTTTAGATAATATTTAATTAAATTGAAATCATTTTAAAAACAATTAAAATAAAATAATAATTATTATTATTGTAAATATTTATTTACATGCATGTCTTGCAACCATTAATCAACATCAGAGAACCATGAACATGCAAATGTGTTACATTATTGAAATATTAACTTGATATCTTAGGGGGTACTTCAAGTAAATATTTTAAAAAGGGATTCGGTGGACAAAAGCCGTTTTTCCACCGTCGGGCCGAATGGTTCTAATATGTCTAATGACATGGAACGGTTACATTTCCACTTAAGCTTGGCATTTGACACAGTAAAATTACAAACTGTACAAACTGAATTCCGTGATGAGCCGTGCTAGTAGAATCCGTGTAGTTCAGGATTGGCTGGCTATTTACATCTCATACAGTCTGGAAATTGTATGAGTTACCAAAGCAATGACTAATGCATTTGTATTACATTCCAAAGAGCTTTGTCATCAGCCTCACGGTTGAAAATGAAACCACATCCATACCGGCTGGGCCGGATCGGCACGGAATGGGAATGGTTAAGCAACGAGAAAGGTTTGGCCCAACGGTGGAGAAGCAGCTAAAGACATTTCGGAAGTAAATATGCTCTGTATAGATGTCTCTGACTGCTGCAATTTGTCTTACAACATGAGTTTCATGTTTGAGACACCTGTTTTCTATTTTATTCCATTCTATTGAGCAATTCTACACCTAGTTGTTTTTGAATGCTGTGTGAACAGCTCCTAATGCTGTAATCAACATGAAATGATATTCACAAACCATTTTACTGATGTAATATGTATATTTCTAAGTGTAACAGGATATTCAATGATAAAAATTGTTTTGATACATTTACAATAAGACTAGAAATGTGTATTAAGAAAGTAAATGGGTTCAGTTTTGATTTCATGCTTCATTCGTGTTCAGTGCTGGATTACTGATGTGTAACCTCTGATTCTTGTTCCTCCTCTTCATCAACATCATCTTGTTTCTCAACCTGTGCCAGCGCATTCATAGCCTCTTCCTCCTCCTTCAGGTCTGCACTAGATATCCTCCAAGCTGTGTATTTAAATGGCTCTAAGAGAGAAATTTAGAGAGGGAAAGACAGAACAAAAAGGATATAGTGAATGAGAGGGTGTGGCCGCTAATTTAGAGAGCATGAAACAGACAGACAGTCTACTCCACGTACTCTCCATATGGTAAATCATCTCTTGGAGGATGTCCTGAGGTGTTTTGTTGGTAATGTCCAGTATTACATAGCTGCAGGTGATGGTGTGCTCCATGCTTTCCCAATCTGCCACAAACTGCTTCAGCTGAACACTAAAGGCATCCATCTCTGGGCCGTCAGGATAACCATTTTCCCACACCGTTGGAAGTACCACCTCTGTACACCCAGACATATACAGATATACAAAAATATATACCTTGCAGAAGAAGTCATGAAATCATTACTGACACTCAAGTAAAGGAAAAGTAAGAGTTGAAGGAAAAATATTCAGATATATAATAAGACTACAAACCTTCATCATTTAAACTTTTGACTTCATCATTGGACTTATCAGAACTCTCTGTAAATACATATCAATTATTTATCAAAACATATTTTAACACATATTATTCATACCTTTAAGACCTAAGACCACTGACAATACTGTAAGGTTGAGCAGAGTTCAACATTATGTTAATGCAATGTAATGCAATGATGTGAAAGAGTACTACCTGACTCCTCAATCAATGTCTCGAGTTTTGGCTGGGTGTCAATAGGCTGTGAATCTTTCTTTGAGACTTCAGTAGGTTTCCTACAGCAAAAAACAAAAAAAACAAAAAAGAATCGAATCACACCTCCATTTTGAAATATGTAAACCACCACTTTCCAACATGAAACCATGAAAATCAACAATGTGTTTGATTTTTCTCCACAGGTTTTAATGTTTTTAGATGCAAGATCCAAACATCTGACATTTGAGAGTCTCAATTCTCAATTTCATGTACACTAACGTTCAATAGTTTAGGGTCAGTAAGATTCAAAGTATGCTGATAATATAATTTTTAAATTAAAAGCAAAATAGAAGCATTTTCTCCAGAGGTTTCAAACTTTGAATTCCCACTTTATATTTTCTGAAACTGGGCCCTTATATTAGCTGCACTTACAGTGTCTCATGATTGTCTTGTGTCTTATGCAGTTTCCTATCTTTCTTTAGGCGAGCCAGCACAGCTCGATCCACCTCTTCTTTATTCTGTTCATACATCCTGGTTAGTACAGTCCTTCCTTCAATAAACAACAACAAGTGACCAGTGACCATCACAATCAATTGGACTTCATGGCCTAAACAAGTATAGGCTGTATCATTTGATGTCAAAATCAGGACTAAAAAATTACCAAAAAATGTTTGGTTATTTAGTATACATGCCAATACATGTCTTTCTCTCACCCTCTCCACCATTGTCTTGCAGACAGAATAGGACTTCAGGTGTTATAGCACCATGTAGTTCCTCAATGGTGATCAGCTGTGATCTACTGCTGGGAATGTTGTCCAGTATCCATCCTCTTTTATATTCAGCATCCACATCTTCAGCCTCAATCTGACAACCCACAGGCACTCTTAAAACACAAATAATGTTGTTCTATGTATGAGAGCTGAGGGTGGCAGCACAGCAGTTACCTCTCTGATGTGCTTCTCCAGGGCCTCCAAATAAAGCTCCCGTGAAGCTGTGACTGGAGACTCTGCTGCTTCCTTCATAGCTTCCTCCACAAGAGCTTGAACATCTGGATGATCTTCTGTCACCTCTATTGCTGTAAAATGACACATTACACATTCAGTGTTATTTTAGTATTATTTATATACTATTATACTACAGGGCCGTTGAATGCTTGAATCTGATTGGTTGACGAACGTTCTAAGGTGTGCATTATTTTCAGGGAAACGCACAGCTAAAGTAGTTCCAGGCAGGTCTTGACCGCATTACAGTTCCATATCACTTCGCGTAGTTAACTGTAATAACGGAAAATAGGATACAATTCATAACAAGAAAAAAACATTTAGCCCCATGCGCTTGATCTGCAATTTTCAATGTCTAGCTTCACAATCAATGGAAACATGCAGTTTAATTTTAATAAATAAAGTATATTCCTATCTATAATCAATAGAAAATTAAACTGAATATAGGCTAAATAAATGGATAGTCCTGCAGCACGGATTTTTATTGCAGATAATATAACAAATAATTATTGATAGGCCTTACTTGTTAAAAGGATTTTTTTTTTTCATTTATTTGGCTATAATCAATGTCACCTTGCTATCTGGGTAGTCTACTGTCATCTGTCAATAATAGAAAAAAAAAGAATGAACGAATTAATTCAAACGAATTGAATTAATAAATAAATAATAATATTGACGCACATGCTTTTCTGTCTCATTATTGCAACATCTCTCTCTAATAATTGCATAAAGCCGAGCCGAGGACACACTTTAAGGCCGGTTATGAATGTAATTTGATGACTGATCATGCCCAAACGCGTGTTCAGCGCGTTCAGTCTGTGTTCAGAGTCGGTGTTTAAAATATGCTGCGATGAAAACAGTCAGAGAATGTGTCAGCTAGTTGTGTGTCCCCAGCATTAGTCTGCTATCAGTGGCTCAAACCTCCGTTACTAACTCTAAAATGACGTTTTGGAATTAGCAACGGAGGCATTGGATTAGATGCGTAAGAAATTAGTCCTACATACAAGAGCGTTTTAATGACAAAAACTTTACAAACGTCTCGAAATACATAATCTGAACAATGTTTCGAGGTGTGGTAACTGTAGTATAAGCAGAATAATTGACTTCAGGCCGTTGAATTATTAGAAAAATAATCCACACCCGAGGTGTAACGGCCACTTCGCGTCGTGACCGCATTACCACCTCGGGTGTGCATTATTTTTCTAATAATTCAACGGCCTGTCGTCAATTATTCCTTACTTAAAGTATTTATTCATATTTTGGATTGGCTTTTGTTTTTATATTTTCAGTTTTCATTTCAATAGTTTTGCTATTATTGCTTTTGTTATTTTTATTATTTTTATATATTTTTTATATTTCTATTTAGCTTTTTTTTTTATTTCCGTTTGAATAATTTGTACTTCAGCTTAAATTTAATTTATTTCTGTTAGTTGCAATGGCAACTTTTTTGCGTAGACTGTCAATGGAGGGACAGAAATCTCTCAGATTTCAGTAAAAATATCTTTATATGTGACCCTGCACCACAAAACCAGTCACATGGGTCAATTTTTTTAAATTGAGATTTGAAGCTGAATAAATAAGCTTTCCATTGATGTATGGTTTGTTATGATAGGACAATATTTGGCCGAGATACAACTATTTGAACATCTGGAATCTCGAAACATTGAGAAAATCGCCTTTAAAGTTGTCAATTTTGTTTCACGATTGTGCTGCATTCACTCACAAAAATAATTTTTTTATATATTTACGGTAGGAAATTTACAAAATATCTTCATGGAACATGATCTTTACTTAATATACTAATGATTTTTGGCATAAAAGAAAAATCTATATTTATGACCCATACAATGTATTGCTGACAGAGCCCCTAAAGGGACATGGTGGTGGAAAAAAATATGAGATGGGAGGAAAAATAAAAAGTCAATACTTTTGCGTTCTCTTGCAAATGTTTTGCATTCTTCTGAGAAACTTTGCAAATGCTTACAAAACGTTTTGCGAAATTCAAAAGTTTTTGCGAGGGAACCATAGACTATCATTGGAAGGAAGATGGCGGTGTCTCGCAGCCAGGCAGGTGCTGTGAGAGCACATACAAAGGGCGTCAATAAGATTCAAAAATACAGAGTGTGCTTCAAACAAATACGCAAAAGAAATGCAACGCAAGGGCAGATTGTTGCCGATACCACACAAACAGTGTTTGTCCTAAGTTGTGTGTTTGTGCTACTTCTACTTTCTGTGCGTTGTTGTTCTACAATAGAATTTACGCATCGAGAGATTGAATGTCGGCTTAGTATTTCTTTTAATATGAGTAGCTACCACACAAGTTATGCCATACTCCTAAACAATGGTAAAGCTACTCTACCAAAAAATCGAGCAGTCAGCGCAGAGAGAGTGAAATTAAGACAATCATATCGATCAGCTTTTTACCTCATGGCAACTCTTCTGCTGGCTGGTGATATTCAACTGAACCCTGGGCCTCATCTGATCCCCGGTGGCGTGCTGTGCTTCCCGGATACACTGGAGCCGCGCTCCGCCCCGGCCCGGTTTGCGTTTACGGGGGAGGCTTGTGGCCGTGTGGCGGACCGTGTGAGACAGCGGTCGCATGGTGGTGACAGCAATGGATGGGGTGCACTGGGAAGTGATTTTGGCACGGTGCTTCTCGACTCCCTGGATGCGCTGAATCCTCCCTCCGTTCCAGCGATGTCGATGATCACATGCGTAACTCCTTCTCCAGTGGCTCGAGGACAATCGGGTTTGGATGTTCGGAAGGCTGAAAGCGGTGAGTCCCAAACTTTGGCTTTGGCTGTGTTGCCTTCGCTGGAAATTACGAGTCCCGTAAAACAGACTGTCATCAGGCAAAAACAAAAGGGTTTAAATCCAGCAGTGAGGAAACATCGCAAAATGAACTTCTTTCAAACTTTCAATCACTCTAAAATTCTTTGGGACCCACGCTCCAAACCTAAAGGATTATTAGGCGGACACTTAAACATCCGTAGTGTCGTTTCAAAGAGTAACCAACTGGAACACTTACTGTATGACTCTAATCTGGATTTTCTTGGTATTTCGGAAACATGGCTAAACAAATTCTCTCCTCTGGATATTTTTAATGTCCCTGGGTATAACGTGTTTAGGAGGGACAGAGATAAGGGTAAAGGGGGAGGATTATTAATCTATGTTAAAGAGACAATTAGATGCAGTCTCATTGCGTGGTCGCATGTAACCGATATGGAATGTATTGGATTGAATATTTCATTGTCTCCAGAAATGTCCTTTATTGTTGTCTGTCTGTATCGACCACCATCATCTAACAGTTTGTTTTATGAGCAGCTATATAGAATACTTAAAGAATGTGATGGTAAAAAAGAGCTTATATTAATGGGTGATTTCAATATAAATTGGGATAATAAATCAGATAGAAAAAAACTTAAAGCGATAACAGACCAGTTCAGTCTTACTCAACTGGTGCAAGGACCAACCAGAGTAACTAATTCATCCCAGACACAGATTGATCTGATGTTCACAAACAGACCTGAAAGAATAACAAAATCTTTTAACTTGTTAACTGGCTTGTCAGATCATAATATTACACTATTGGTACGGAAACTCACCACAAAACGATATGAAAATACCATCAAAACAAAACAATATCACCAAAGAATTCCGAAAAATGAGATGAACAACTTTGAAACTGCCTTAAAACAAATTAATTGGTCTAACATTTTATCGAGCAAAGAAGTTGAGAATAGCTGCAAAATATTTTTAACAACAATAAATAAAGTAATGTCCTCCTTCACAAGGAAGGTGCAATATAAACCTAGACATAAAAATACTTTACCTTGGCTTAATGAAACTATTCGACAACAAATGAAAGATCGGGATCTGGCATTGAAAAGAGCACTTAAATCAGGTAATAGCAGTGATAGGTTGAATTTTACATCACTTCGAAATAAGGTAGTAAGGAATATAAAGAAGGCTAAAGCTGAGTTTTTTATTAATATTATTAAATGATGCCAGGGGAAATGGAAAACTTATCTGGAAAAATCTCAATAGACTAACTGGACATAATAAAGTTCAGAGAAAAGAACCTGAACTTATGGTTAATGGAATTTTAACTCACGATCAGGACTTGATAGCAAGTACTTTTAATAATTATTTTATAAACTCAGTGGAGGAGTTGGCCCAGAGCTTCTCTTCTAGAACTACAGCTTGTATCCCTATCAATGACGCCAAACCTATTTTTAGAATAGCAGAAATAACTGAATTGGAGGTTAAAAACATTATACGCTCCTTAAGAGACTCCAAAGCAAGGGATGCTTATGGATTGGATACCACATTTTTTAAATCAAACAAGGATGTCTTAAGCTGTCCTATTGCCCATCTTATTAATTTATCAATTAAGGATGGCATTTTCCCAAGCACCTGGAAGACAGCTATTGTGACACCAGTTTTTAAGGCAGGTGAGCGAACAACTGTGGGAAATTATAGACCCATCAGTATTTTACCCATAGTGTCAAAGGTTGCCGAGAGATGGGTAGCAAAGCAGCTGACTACTCACCTAAGTGGGAATCATTTTCCTTTGCATCCAATGCAATTTGGATTTCGTTCCAACCACTCTACCGAAACAGCTAACTGTTATTTTATTGAAAATATAAAATCAAAATTAGATGAAGGTGGCGTAATAGGAGCAGTATTTTTAGATCTAAAGAAGGCTTTTGACACAGTAAGCCATGAGGTACTCCTTTCAAAGCTATCATATTTAAATTTTTCTGAAGATGCAATTAGGTGGATGAATTCGTATTTAATAAACAGGAAGCAAAGTGTACGTATTGGCAATGCACAGTCTACATACCGACATTGTAATATTGGCGTTCCCCAAGGGTCAGTGTTGGGCCCAATTTTGTTTAGCTTGTATATTAATGACCTACCCTTAGCCTGTCCCTCTATCAGTATACAGATGTATGCTGACGACACAGTTTTATATGTGCATGCAAAAAATAAACTACAAGCTGCAGACAAACTAACAGCAGCCATGGCACAGGTTTCGAACTGGCTAAATAATTCATGTTTACACCTGAATGTAAACAAAACTGTGTGTATGTATTTTTCATTAAGAACTTCTGACTCCCCACAACCCGATATTTTTGTTAATGGTGAAAAGATCATGGTGGTGCCTCACTTTAAATACCTTGGAATCATTATAGATTCAAAGATGACATTTAAAAAGCAGGTAAAAAAAGTCACCAACACGATCAAATTCAATTTGGCTAATTTTAGACATATTAGATTAGACCATATTTAACAACAGAGGCAGCCAACCTCTTTATGCATGCTATGATCTTTTCCCATATAACATATTGCTTTACAAGCTGGTCTCAAGCAAACATTACAATTTTGAAACCAATCGAGTCATTGTACAAACAGACAATAAAAGTTTTTGATAGAAAGGTTAATAGTTATCATCACTGTCAAATAATAAAAAAATACAATCTATTTACTTTAGACAGTTTAAAAAAAATTTCAGATGCTTGCCTTGTTTACAAGGTGTTATATGGGCTAGCCCCTCCGCCATTTAACCAGTTTATAAAGCAGAAAGATAGTAGAGGTAGGGTAACAAGGGCAGTTAGTAGAGGGGACTGTATTATACAGTACAGGCGTAGTAAGCTTGGACAGACGACATTCTCAGTTAGAGCTACACGCTACTGGAATAGTTTACCTGTTGAATTGAGAGAATGTAATAATTATTTAAATTTTAAATATAAATTTAAGACATGGCTTAAGGCACAACAGACATGTAACCACTAGTAATTTATATATATATATATTTCTTTTAACATATTGCACTTATGTCACTTTTGTAATGTATTATTTTGTATTTCATCTTCTTGCAGTATTTGATTAGGCAGTATATTGATGATACTTGGAACTACATTGTTGTTGTTTTTTTTGTTTTTTTTTCTGCAGTATTTTATGAAGCACTGTACTTATGTATTGATGATGTTGGACATTAGTTAATATCACCTGCTCGGGACTACGGATGAAAATTAGCTATTTAGCTAACTCTGGCACATTTACATTGAAGTTTTACTACGGTGTTGATTAATGTGCATTGTCCCTGTTAAAAAAAATAAATAAATAAATAAATAAAAAATTAAAACATCAAATTAGGAAGGAGCGCAAAGTTTCCCGGATGAACACAAAATTGTTGCGAGAGAACGCAAAAGCATTGACAACTAAATTTCCTCCATCTCATGATATCTCTTTTAATTCCTTTTATAACTGTTTTAATTTTCCTTGCTTTTATTTTGTGATTATTTTAATTCCTTTTTGTTTAAAGCACTTTGAATTACCATAGTGTATTACATGTGCTATATAAATATACTTGCCTACTTTTTTTTCCCTTCACCATATCCCTATACCTTTAACACTCTCTGTAACCACTGAATTACTATTTAACTTTGTACAATTTTCATTTATTTTATGTGTGTATATAAAAATGATGTGAACGATAACAGTTAACGAAAAATGTTAAAGCACAGAACATACATTGTTATCAGTGAAACTGAGGGGGGTTTAAAGTCCATGTTTGTGGATTGACCTCACCTGAGTAAGTTTCATCAGACTCTCCCTCATTGGTTGTCACATTACCTACAAAAATTGAGAAAAACCATCTCAAAGGTGTCCCAGAATGCTTTAAAAGTTAATTCTATCATGCCATGGAGCTTATTGTTTGGTAGGTTTACCAAGTTGGCATCCTCATAACCTTTCAAACCTGATGCATCTGTAGCCTCATGCTGCATCTTGGCTCTGACCTTCTCCAGGCCTGCGAGGGTGGCGTCGTGACGGACTTTGTCCAACATGTCTTGTGTGAACATACTCCGTGTACGCTCCATCAGTGCCTCAACATCTACCACTACAGCCCCACAATACTCTGCTAGCAGTGCACAAATTGTGCTCTTTCCTGTGCATCGTGGGCCGATCACAGACACCCTGCAAGGCAAATGTGGCATGGGTGGCAGCAGGTAGCAACGAGGGTTCGCCGTGAACTTCTGCACAGCATTTTGAGACGACAGGATGTAGATCTTATCCATGAAGCTGATGGGGAGAAAAGAGAGAAAATGTGGCCCCTCACATTTAAGTATTTTAATGTATAATAAATTCGTTTTCACTAACCCAACAGCGAACTCTGTTATGCCCTTGACCATCCTGCCCTCTTTGAGTGCCACCGGGCAGTTCAAGAACCATCGACTCCTTCGCCAATGAAAGCCTGGTGCGACATTCCTACAGGAAGACAGAGTCCGAAACAGCTCCCCCTACAAAAATAGGCATGGTGAAGAGGCATGTAAAATGTAGGCTAGGTCACTTTATAGAGGTGTGTGTTTGCAGTATCTGACCATGTCCATCTGATCAGCAAGCTCTGGGTCCTCTGTCGGCATCAAACGCACAGGCACAGCTGTACACCTCACAGCCATAGACTCCAAACGAGACATTACTGACTGTGCACAGGCAATTGGAAAGTTCGGTATTATTACATTACATTATACAGGTATATCATGTCACTATAACGATCTGTTTATTATAAGCAGGAATTATTTCGTAGCTGTCGCTTTAGATGCTCAAGGTCTTTAAAGAAGGATGAATTCTGATTGGCTATCAATGTTTTTATCATTCATCAGCTGGAAAAAAATTATTCCAACGATATTGTTGCCCTGTATTATTATCGTTATAGTGGTGGTGTGAACTACATTATTCTAATAGAATTATAGCAGTTATTAAAACCTTATAATTATCATAATAGTTATCCCTGTTGTGAGCTTGTGAACAGTGAACAGCTTGTTGGAGGGCACCCACCTCAAAGAGCTCCTCTGGATCCTTGTTTCCATCCAGCTCAAATAAATATGGGGGATTATGGTCTGCCATGTAATCCTACACATCAAGCATAAGCATAACTGCTCTTTGTTTCAATAATAGCGTGTATTCAGGTGTGTGCAATAGGTGCCATTACCTCTAGAGGCCTGAGGATGGTGTCCTTATAGCGCATGATCCTGCTCTTGGCATTCTCTGGGTAATTCTCGATCACTCTTACTAGCTGTGTGATGTCTTTCTGTAGCTCTATCTCTTCCATCTTAAACACAATTTTTTAAATTGCATTTAAATTGCATTTAGCCATTTGTGCACAGACTTTCAAAACTGGTAAATTCTGAATGCATCCATGAAACATGAAGTAGTAACATTTGAAACAACTTACTGTAAATATAATTTAAACAGTGCTTTGGTAAAGTGTCTTGGAAATAAATAACGGAAATAATATACTGAACTCAATTTCCACTTTTGTTATTCCTGTCACTTTTGGCAGTGGTTCTCAATCAGGGGGCTGTAGCAAATTTACAAAAACAAATAGGGCCGCCCGATAACTTAAAATTATAAATAAAATAATATTTAAATCTATTTAATGATTTATGATTATGTAATAAAATAATCTAACTTCATAAATGCTAAATTTTTGTAAATGTATTCAAAAACTGCAATGATATTTCTTTTTTTAATTTCCTTTATTTCCTGTTGTTTTTATTGCAGAACATAGAGTTCTTGAAACTTCTGGAATCACAACATTAATTGTGGTTGGTTATTTTAATGAATATACCAGTTTTTGTTAATAAACAATCTGAAATACTGGAAGAAATATTTTAGCCTATATGAGGGGTCTTCGAGTTAAACAGGTTGAGAACCGCTGCTTTAAAGGTGCATCCCAGTTTACATACTTATGCACTATTCTATGCCATTTTTAGCATTTAAATAGTGTGAGTAGTGTGCTCACCCTGAAAATTCCAAAAAGAAAAAGTGCATTTCAAATACCTGGAAGCACCTAATTAACCAAAAAAAGAAAAGAAAGAAAAAAAATGGATTGTTGGACACTTCAGGCACTGCTGTGCATGACTTCATGCACTTCATCCACAACTGTGACATCTTTCCTTATGCAGACTCCATCAGACTCCGAAGTTGAATGACAAAATAACCATATAAAATCCATACAGTATGGTAAGTGCATAGTGTACAGTACGTCATTTAGGACACTGCTTAAGTATTACCTCTTCCTCCAGATCGTCTGTTTCTTCCTCTTCCTCATCTTCTATGCTGCTGCTTTTTATGACTGACTCTTTCTTCACAGGGTCCCACTTCTCCTTCTGGAACACATGGCCTGTCTCCGGATGTTGACGCTCACCTGATAGCCTGTGGATCAGGTCTCTGTCTGCACACTGCACTCATACATTCAATGTCAATCACTTCACATTTATGTGTTTATACAGAAGTGAATATAACCGCACAATGTCAGCATTGCAAAAACATGGCAAAACAGCACAACAAAAACAATATAATTAAATTGTATGGCTGCTAATGTATGAAATATAGTGTTTATCTTAAAATTCAGAGTAGTATAGATAGTATTAAGATTATGAAAAACCTTGATGTTGATGATGAAGTCTGGTGGCATTCCGAGGCTTTTAATCAGGTATATTTGCTCCTGTATCTTTAGGTAATCCTCTGAAATTGATGGCAAACAGGCCAGGACATAACCTGCTCAACCATCATTCAAACAAGTCATTACAAATATATATTAACAGATTTTAAAACAATTATTTATTAAATTATGTTATTTTAGTTGTTTCATATCCTTACCGTAGTGTTCTACATCAGGTGACTTTAGCCGGTCAACAATTAACTGGACCATCATCTCTTCTGGAACAGCTTTCCCTTCAGCCAGAATCTTAAAGAGCTGAAACACATTGTTTTTTGACACCGCTAGACTTGTTTGCAGGGACTCAATTATTTCTAGTATGATCAAATAAATAAATAAACAATAGTGATACACACCTGTATACCTTGTTCAGTCTCATTACTGATGTGGCTGTTGAGAAGATCTGTATCTAAAAGGGTGAAGAAATACAAATATTCAGAAAGTCCATTTGTAGCAATGGCATGGAGGCATTAAATGAGGCACTTGATCATTTACCATCAATGAGGATACAATTCCAAGTCTTGGCTAATTTTCTGGCTAGAGTACATTTGCCAACACCCTGAAAATAAAAGAAATCACACAATGTTTACAACAAAACATTTTAAATACTGTTATATCATATGTTTAAACACTGTTATTTGTTTTGACTGAGAAATATTTACTTTCATGACTGAGAAATAATTATGCATGTTGGAAACTCACTGGTTTTCCAATGATGATAAAACATGTTGGCTTAGAGAGTAGAATCTCTCTCTCTGCTTCATCATCGATGATTTTATTCACTAACGGGTAGCTAGTTAACGTTAGACGCATTCGAGACAGTGGATGACATGGTATGTTACTGTAAAGCAGAAATCCAGAAGTATAATTTTGCTTCAGTTTGGTCAAACTATCGACTTCAGTATCAAATCATCGTTAATTATCATCCGACATTTAGATTTTATGTTTTGAGCATCAATTAAAAATTTCAATAAACATTCGTGCTTCTGTAATCCTATATGCTTCGATACGTTAAATAATCATCATATTCTATATTTGTTCAATGATTTTACTCACTTTATAATAGTGACTGTAGCTCCTTCTCTGCTCGCACTTCATGTGTTGAACGGTGTCATGACAACCAGCCCAAAACAAAACAGAGAAACTAGATTTCATTTGACGAGCTTTTTATTTAAGTGGACGTGGGCTTACCAAGAACTGTACAATTTCTCTAGAAATTATATGATGACTGATACGTGTTTTAACAATAAATTTGCCAGTAGCGTTTTCATATTTGCTTAAATATGAACTCATTCAATATGACCACCAGATGCCAGTGTTGAGCGTTCGCGGCTTCCCCCCACCCCCACCCCCACCCGCAATTACCAAAATTATACTACAATGCAGATCATTGTAAAACAGATTTTAGTAGCAGTAAAAGATAAAGATTCCTTTAGCTCTCTTTAAGTCAGTTAATGCTTGATTATGGCAGTGCTCTCTAGTCTAGTCCATAGAAATTAATTAAGCAAGCTAAACCCTGGGGACACTTTTTCTGAGACAGGCTACAACAATCTACTTCCTCATTCCATCCTCGCATTAAGTCTGTGCCAGAGGTGGGTGTTCCCAGAAGAATATCATCTACCTATCATATTCAGTCATAATTAATTATTTACATGAACAAAACCAGATACATTTTACCATAGACCTAGTCCTAGATAGTTACATGCATGACAAAATTACCCTTCAGTCTCAGACTCGGACTGTATTTTTTTCTTTATCAGAATAATCAACGGCTGTTGGCTGATAAAAGACATCATGTGTCTATGATCTTCTGCTGTGTCAGTCCGTGTCAGCTGTTCCCTTACGAGAACGTTCTCTCGTACTGCGTTGCAAACGCTGTGGGAAAACTCCTTTTCTCGAGAATATTGAAGCCTTTATTTTAAAACGCATTGCTGCAGCACAGGCGAGAGCACCAGGCTCGCACGAGCGAGCTGATAGGCTGTGCTGTGGGCAACTGCACGAACCAATGGCGGATCGGCAGAGGCGCGCGAACCAATCAGGGCGCTTGGCACACTGCCAGTGTCAAGCGCGCGAAACTGCACGTGACCGTAGAATATAAATATAGAGAATAATCCGCCATTTGACAGATTTAATCTCCTTCAGCTCTCGACTCACCTCGTCGCTGATCTTCTCCGGATAAAGAAGCCGCTCGTCGTCGAACAGCCGTCCAGCGGAACAGCTTCGCATCCCGGCATCTGCCAGCTGAGCGTTTCCCTGTGGCATCCGACGAGTATCCTTTTTCTCTCTCTTTCTAAAAGAGCAAAATCGCTGTTTTCACAGCGCGCGGCGTTGTTGCAAATGCCGCTCTCTATCTGCGAATCCTGCGGGGTTCCCCTGCATGTGTCTGACAGACACACACAGTGTGCTGCCTGTCTCGGCCCTGAGCACGCCGAGTCAGCGCTCACTAAAGGCGGCTGCCTTATCTGCGACGGGATGCCTGTTTCTACTCTCCGCTTGAGACTCGCGCTCGCTTCGTCGGTGAGTGATTCCGCCCATCTTCCATCTTCGGCGCCCCGCGAGCGGCGCGATCAGAGGCGTCCTGAACGCGGTGAGTTTAGCGAATGCACGCCGGGCCTTTCTCCACGTGCTTCGCCCACGCCCTCTTCTCCAGTTCTGTTCTCTCAGAGCGACCAACGCCCCTCGTCTGAAGCAGCGGGACTCGTCTCTTTTGGCGGATCTGCTGAAGATATGGACGACGCAGTTTCTGTGGCGGCATCTGAGAGTGAGGATTGGTCGGGCTCCACGGACCCCGCCCCCCCTCTCAGTTAGAGCCTTCTGACACTCGAGCGAACATCGACGCCGAACTCTTCCGTGTCATGTCTCGAGCTGTCAACGAGTTGGGACTCGACTGGCTTTCCCCAGCCGAGCCTGCCAGAAGCCGCCTCGACGAGTGGTACCTGCCGGGGCGCCAACAGGCCCCTCGTCAGCGCGCCGCTCCATTTCTGCCTGAGGTCCACGAGGAGCTCACTAAAAGCTGGCGCGCGCCCTTTTCAGCGCGAACGCGCTCATCTGCTTCTTCAACGCTCTCCACTGTTGACGGCGCTGACGAAAAAGGTTATGTGTGTCTCCCCCCACTGGAGGAAGCAGTCGCTGCACACTTATGCCCTCCCACTGCAGGAAGTTGGAGGTCTAAGACTGTGCACCCATCCAAGCCGTGCAGAACCACTTCGGCCATTGCCAGCCGCGCTTATGCTGCCGCCGGTCAAGCCGCCTCTGCTCTTCACGCCATGGCGACCCTTCAAGTGTTTCAGGCGAAGCTCCTCCGCTCCATGGACGAGTCAGGCCCTGACCCAGACACTTTTAAGGACCTCAGAAGTGCGACGGATTTGGCGCTACGGGCCACAAAGACCACCGCTCAAGCCCTGGGCCGCAACATGGCCAGCCTGGTTGTTTTAGAGCGCCACCTGTGGCTGACTTTGACTGAAATCAGGGACGCAGACAAGACCGCCTTCCTTGATTCTCCAGTCACAGCATCTGGTCTCTTCGGCCCATCTGTCAGCGGCTTCGCAGAGCGCTTCACTGAGGCTCAGAAAGCTTCCAGCGCTATGAAGCATTTTCTACCAAAACGCTCCAGTTCGGTCCAACGGCGCCCCAAGAGCACGCCGCGACCTGAGAGGGTAGCTTCACAGGTCCTCCAGCCCCGCCCAGTGGCTGAGACCAGCCAGCGCCTGAAGCATGCAAAGCGGTTCCCGTTCCCTAAGCGCCAGGGCCCGCGGCCGAAGCTCACGCTCGATCACGAGCCCAAGAAGCCGTCCTAACCGGCATTAAGAGGGGTCATTGTCCCGCCGCGGCCGGACCAGCCCCGAAGATCGCTCGAGTGCTACTCTCAGCCCCCTCTTCAGTTCAGGCGGTTGGAGCAGTTTTAAATGCAGTACATGGGCCCGTCACCTGTCACGCACCCCTGCACACAAACGCTGTTTTAACAGCGACCCACAAAAAGCACAAATCGAGCAAAATTTCTCCCTCACATACATGTCAGTTCGAACCCCCAAATCCGGACGTTCCAGATGATAATGCCTCTGGCTCTGCGGGCTCTAGCTTGGCAAGCTATCCCCGGAGTTTCAGAATGGGTAATGAACATCATAAAGCGCGGTTACTCGCTTCAGTTCGCCCGCAGACCACCGCGTTTTCGCGCGGTTATACAAACCACGGTAAGGAGCACACTGAGTCATGTCCTCCGCACCGAAGTGTTAAGTCTGCTGGCCAAAGGGGCCATCGAGAAGATCCCCCCTTCTCAGAGCAAGTCAGGTTTTTACAGCCGTTACTTTCTTGTTCCAAAGAAAGACGGCGGCCTGAGACCCATTTTAGATCTCAGACATCTGAACAAGGCTCTCATGTCACGGCCGTTCAGAATGCTCACGACCAGACACATCCTGGCGCAAATTCGCCCAGGCGACTGTTTTTTTTCAATAGATCTAAAAGACGCTTACTTTCACATTCAAGTGAACCCCCACCACAGGCCATTCTTGAGATTCGCCTTCGAGGGGCAGACATACCAGTACACAGTCCTACCATTTGGACTGGCACTGGCACCTCGTACATTCACGAAGTGCATGGATGCAGCTCTCTCCCCCCTGAGACAGCGGGGCATGCGCATCCTGAACTACCTCGACGACTGGCTCATATTGACTCAGTCAGAGGCGGAGTCACATACTCACAGAGCCTGGCTCCTCAGACATCTGGAATGTCTAGGGCTCAGGGTCAATTTTGCCAAGAGTATTCTGTTGCCCAGCCAATGTATCACGTTCCTGGGAACAGTTCTCGACTCCGTACTTATGAGAGCATGGCCCACACCGGCCCGTGCTCTAACGATTCAGCAGCTCGCAGCATCGTTCACAGAGGGCTCTTATGTACCCCTCAGAACGTTTCAGAGGATCCTTGGCCTGATGGCCTCTGCATCATCAGTACTCCAACTCGGCCTACTGCGTATGCGTCCTCTTCAGCTGTGGCTAGCACCTCTGGTGCCACCCCACGCCTGGCACTCAGGCCACTTGATTATCAAGGTGGACCAGCGCTGTGTTCAAGCCCTGGCCCCTTGGAAAGACGCCAGCTGGTACCAGCAGGGCGTAAGCATGGGGGTGGTCTCAGAGAGGAGGGTGATTTCAACAGACGCTTCCAACTCGGGTTGGGGAGCTCTGTACGAGGGCAGGCCTGCCTCCGGCCTCTGGTCGAGCTCGGAGAAACGCCTACACATCAACTGCCTCGAAATGAGAGCAGTTTTTATAGCCCTAAAAACCTTCCTCCCACACCTGGCTGGACACCACGTGCTGGTCCGAACGGACAATATGTCGGTGGTCTCTTACATAAATCGCCAGGGCGGCCTCAGGTCCCGCAACCTGTTTGCCATAGCCACGCAGCTCCTACTATGGGCTCACACCAACCTGCGCTCGCTCAGGGCAGCTCACGTGCCAGGCACGTTGAACACAGGAGCAGACATGCTCTCTCGGGGCAGAGTTCCCCCAGAGGAATGGTCTCTCCACCCTCAGACAGTTCTCCTGCTTTGGGAGGTCTTCGGGAAGGCAGAAGTAGATCTTTTTGCCTCAGAAGACAACTGTCACTGCCCAGTCTTCTTTTCAAAGAACAGGGATGCGTTGGCCCACGACTGGCCCAACCTTCCTCTCTATGCGTTTCCTCCGGTCTCGATGCTCCCTCAGGTCATCGAACGGATCAGGAACACCAAAAGCGCGGTTCTTTTGGTGGCTCCTCTCTGGCGGACCCAGATTTGGTTCCCAGAGTTGATGCAACTGTCTGTAACAGACCCGTGGCCAATTCCCCTGAGGTGCGACCTTCTGGCTCAGGCCAACAGGACAATCTGGCATCCCCGTCCCGACTTGTGGGCCCTACATGTATGGCCACTCAACGGGTACCCCAGGATCTCCCAGAGGGTGTCCTGAACACTATTATGGAGGCTAGAGCTCCGTCTACTAGACGCCTCTATCACCTTAAATGGTCAGTGTTCTCCAGCTGGTGTTTAGCTCGAAACCTCGACCCACACACTTGTGAAGTGCCAAAAGTGCTTTCTTTTCTGCAAGAGATGTTGGATGCGGGTCGCTCCCCCTCCACTCTCAAAGTGTACGTGGCAGCCATTGCTGCTTTTCACGTATTGGAAGCCGGAGCCTCCTTAGGTAAAAGCGACCTTATAGTTCATTTCCTTAAGGGCGCCAGAAGGCTTAACCCGCCTCGGCCACCGTCTGTACCGGCCTGGGACCTTTCTCTGGTCCTGCGGGCTCTTAGGGGACCTCCCTTTGAACCACTTCAGTCGGGAGATCTCAAGCCCCTCTCTCTGAAAACCGCCCTGCTTCTAGCACTGGTGTCAGTTAAAAGAGTAGGGGACTTGCAGGCGCTTTCTACTAGCTGGAGTTTGGCCCTAATGACTCCAAGGTCATTCTTAGGCCAAGACATGGATATGTGCCTAAGGTGCTCTTAACTCCGTTCAGAGCCCAGGTTATCTCTCTGTCAGCTCTTCCCTCCTCTGAAGAGGACAGTGATTCTCTCACGCTTTGCCCCGTCAGAGCTTTGAGAATTTATCTGGAGCGTTCGGCCTCTTTCAGACAGTCTGAACAGCTCTTCGTTTGTTTCGGGGGCCGAACCAAGGGCCTTCCTGTTACTAAGCTCACGCTGTCCAGATGGATAGTTGACGCCATTGCTCTGGCTTACACCTCACTGGGCCTCTCTTGTCCCATAGGTGTTAGAGCTCACTCCACGAGAGGTGTCGCCTCTTCGTGGGCTTGGTCGAGTGGTGTTCCTATTGAGGACATTTGTGTGGCGGCCGGCTGGTCTGTTCCGTCCACATTTGTGAGATTCTACAACCTAGATGTTCCTGCCCTGCAGGCACGAGTTCTTTCTGTCTAGACCCTGGCTTTGCGGACCCAGACTGACTGTAGGACTCGGACACATGAGTTTTCCTATCTAAGACATTTGTGCGGCGGCCGGTTGGTCCGTTCCGTCCACATTTGTTAGATTCTACAGCTTAGATATTCCTGCTCTGCAGGCACGAGTTCTTTCTGTTTAGACCCTGGCTCTGCGGACCCAGTCTGACTTTAGACCTGAACACGTGAGTGTTCCTATCCAGGACAATTGTGTGGCAGCCGGTTGGTCCGCTCCGTCCACATTTGTGAGTTTTTACAACTTAAATGACTCTGCTTTGCAGACACAAGTTTTTTCCATCTAGACCCTGGCTCTGTGGACCCAGACTAGTTTTGAAATTGGACACACGGCTGTCACTTTGAATTGTGGTTAAGTTAATCTGGCCCTCGGCCCAGATCTTAATTATTGGATAATCTCTGGGCCCGATGTTCGGTCTCGTTTATCCTGGCTATTCTGTAACTTCCCGGAACTTCTGGTGAGTCAGAGCGGCCAAAAGATTAATAGCACGGCGTTTTAAATAGCGTTCCCACAGCGTTTGCAACGCAGTACGAGAGAACGTTCTCGTAAGGGAACGTACTTGGTTACTTACGTAACCTCGGTTCCCTTAGAGATAAGGGAACGAGTACTGCGTTGCCTTGCCGTGCTATTTCTCTTATGTCAGGTGTTTTTCGCTTCAGTCGATTATACCTGTCAAATGGAAGATTATTCTCTATATTTATATTCTACGGTCACGTGCAGTTTCGCGCGCTTGACACTGGCAGTGTGCCAAGCGCCCTGATTGGTTCGCGCGCCTCTGCCAATCCGCCATTGGTTCGTGCAGTTGCCCACAGCACAGCCTATCAGCTCGCTCGTGCGAGCCTGGTGCTCTCGCCTGTGCTGCAGCAATGCGTTTTAAAATAAAGGCTTCAATATTCTCGAGAAAAGGAGTTTTCCCACGTTTGCAACGCAGTACTCGTTCCCTTATCTCTAAGGGAACCAAGGTTACGTAAGTAACCAAGTACGTTTTCCATTGACACAACACGACAGTGAATGTGTCCAGTCCTCGTAGACATAGCATTAATAAGGCTACAGAGAGTAACAAGTTAATACAATATTAGCAAACATGTCAATAGGGGCCCGCATGGGTTTAATATGTGTCATACCAGAGAATGTCTAATAGGAAGAGAATTGGCACTCTCTGCTTACTTCCGGTTTCTGGACTGGCTGCAGTAACACGTCTCTGTCCATGCGGGGGCGCTCGCAGGCGAGAGCAGAATGAATGGAGGTCTATGGCGAAAAACCCTCAAAATCCACTTTTCTCAGGATATAATTTTTTGTCTAGTAATTTGAATGTTGTATTCGAAAGGAGATGCAAAGAAATTACACATTGCTGGGTGTTAGATTTTTTAGAGTCACTTATTTGGTTTAAAAAGTCTTTTAAAATGTCAATGACGTCAGAATGCTGACGTCATTAGCAGAATGCTAGCGTGTTATGGGCAACAACAACTCAACCTGTAAGAAATCGAAAAGAAATATGTACTCGTTCATTCAACTTTCGACCTATAACCCATGTTGAACTTGCAAAACCTACAATAAAATATGAGATTTCTCAACGGCAATCAGGTGAAAGAGACACATTTAGCCGTATAGCCCCATAGACTCCCATTCAGTCTGCACTCGCCCGCGATCACCTCCAGTGGAATTCTAATGGAACTGCAACCAAGATCGATACAATGGGGCTAATAGGAAGTGCCAAGGCTCTCCGTAGACGGGCTCTGGTCATACACAGATTTTATTTAGGGCGGCCTCTATATAGCTACTTTCACTCATGGTTTTAACAGTCATGAGTGAGAAATGATTGAGAATGGATTCAGTTTAAGGCTATTTGACATCAGTGGATAACATCCCAGATAGCAGGCAGACGTCGATTCAACGTTGATTCTTAGTTGTAAAGGTTAGTATCAATCATCAATCAAATTTCAACGTTGGATCAATCTTTACTATTTATTACGTTGAAAATAAAACATTGATTCAATGTTGAAATGCGGTTGAATGGCGTGTCTGACGTTGATTCAACGTTAATTCGATGAGCAAAGTGATGTTGTTTCAATGTCAGGAGAGACGTCGTTTCCATGTTGGTTCAATGTCAGTTTGCTATCTGGGATTTTATATGGTTAAAACAATGCCTCTAAACGAATTAGATAGAAGGGCAGTGTCCCTTAATATAATAGAGGATGACTTAAAATTGTTTTACATAAAAAAAAAAAGATTTAAATAGCCCATAATGGGTCACTGCTGTTTTGACATCAGTATAGGCTATACCGCTACACATAATTTCAGTGCTGAATTACACCACACTACATTTACGATACGCACATGAAAGACGTCTCTAATATAAGCTCAATTTTACGCATGGCGTCAAAAATACACGTGACCGTCTAAATATATCTAGTGTAGTATATCGGGTCGTATTTAGAGAGTGACGTTTGGCTGGTAAAAGCGATGGCTGAGATAAGATCCAAAGAATTCCAGTGACCGCAGGGGAGGGACACGCGCTGCGACAAAGAAAAACGCCATTCAGATTTACATAGGCTACATGTTCTCATTACTCCCCTCTGCTTAATCTAGTAGCCTACTAATAATAATAATAGAGTCAGGAATATCAAGTGTGTGATTTTAAACCATATAATACTGCAAAAAACACGGACCGTAGACGGAAGGGTTTTCCCCCTGAACCGGAGCGGGAGAAACACTTTGCTTCCTGAACGCTTGGGTCTAACCTTTGATTTCATATGCTGGCAGTAGGCTAGCACGCGGAACGCCACTGTCATTTAGGATCCTAAGAAAGGACACACGACAACTGTTTTCAGTATATTTATGCAATGTATGAAGTCGTTGGCTAAAGAACTCATTCATCCAGAACCGGTGAGCTTTCATAAAGCGTCGCGTTGAGGTACGGCAGGTACTGACAAGTTTGATTCGGACGTTTGAAGTCCGCAATCTGATGTCTACCGGGACCTTCATTACACCGAACTGCCGCAATGTCGACCGGAGCAGGAAAGAGACTAGAAACTCGGGTGAGAAAACTGGAGTCAATAATCAAGGACCAACGATCAGCGTTGAATTTGGAGAGTTTGCTGGTAAGGATATAGAATAATGGGATGCTATACAAATGCAAAAGTTTTTTTTGATAGGCCTACACATTGTAACTGACATATTTACATAGGGCATGGGAGGTTTAGCTTTTCTGTGGAAGTGTCATGACATTGCGTTTACAAACTGTGATATCTTAATTTGGTCATATTCTGATTATACACACACATTTTGATTGCATAACATACTGTTGTTTATAAAAACAAAACAAAAAAACAAACAAACAAAAAGAACAAATGAGACTGCTGCTGACATTTGGATCATGTAAACACCTTATTTAGAATAATTATTCACAGGCCGCAGGTTGTCGAAATCACGTCCCGGGTCCCCCCTCGGCTGAAATCATCACCACCTTTCTCCAGCTGGCCTGACTGAGTATAATATCCGCCCAAAACAAAAGTAATTCTGCATAATATTAGGTAAATACAGTAAAAAAAGCTGCTTTTTAAGAAAAACACTTTTGCAGTGAGAAGGAAAGTTTTTATTTTATTTTACAAACATTATAAACATCTTGGCCTACATTTTTCTCATGACATTTTTGTCAATAATAATAAGTTGATTCAATTCAATCCAAAATGACTAAAATGTACAGTAATAGCAAGAGCTGGTATCTCCAGTATTTCTAGAATGCAATTGCATGTTTGTTCAGAATATGATGATTACATGATGTGTACATGAATTTTTAAAAGAGCTGTGGAGCAGAATCTTAATTTTAGAATAAAGACTTTACCAGAATATCAAGCTTAATTTTAATATTACATTTTTGGTATTTAAATTACATATATGGGCCACATTGGCTAAATATTGACAAAATATTACAAAACAATGTTAATATTAGGCTACAATATACCACCCAGCAAGATATTGAAGAGACCGGAAAGCTCTTCATACACATATAGGTTGTACAACACTATAAACAAAAGTGCACTACATGTTGAGGGTGTAAACAAATAAGTGGATGTTTGTCCCAGAGGATTGTGGTAATGTTCCTGTGTCTTATCTCTGATCAGTATGTTATCAACACGACCACAGCAATGTTGCTGTATTTTGACAATAATATTTTCTCCAAATACAGCAGCTAAAGTATCAGGCATCACTTGGTTTCAATTATACACGCATATCATTAGAGAGCAGGAAGAAACCATGCATGTGTAATCAATGTTAGGGTGAAATGTGAGGACTTGTCGAGCAAGCTTTACAGGGTGAGAATGACTAGAATGTGTGCATCTATTGTCAATTTCCATCAAAGAGTGAATTCTCTCACCTTATTGCCCAGCATTCTCCTCTGCAGAAGAAAACCCTCATTCCAGACAAGCACTGCATTTTTGAGCAAGACTGAAAGTTGGCACACCCTGCTTTCACTGGATAATTCTTTACAGTGCAGCACTATCAAAATCTTACAGTGCATTTATGTCTTAATAAGCCCCCTGTTATTGGACACTTCATCTCACTGAAGCACATTTGTTCAATGCCATCAGTACGTAAAACCTTTTGTTGACTAATGCTGCATCCACACCACTAGGTGTCAGTATGAGTTCAAGACATCTTACTGTTATCAGCCAGTGTGCGTGCAAACTAATTAAAATGATTAATTAAAATAAACTTGGCACTTACATATTCATGCATACATATTTAAACACACACAAACCCTTATAAATCTCTGGTTAGGTAGCATTCTATGCTTAACTGTTTTATTAATGGAAAATGATAGCTATCTTTGAACAAGCACTGGAGGTTATTGGGTGTATTTTTGGTGTAGGCCTATGTGTGTGTGTGTGTGTGTGTGTGTGCATCATTCTCTGGCTATGAGGCCCAGGGAAAGACCTAACTAAATCCCAGATGGTTCGTTCTACAGCACGTTTACTTAAATACATCCACTCAACACCTCATCTGCTTGTTATATCCTATCTTCCATCCCATGCCCTTCCAAGCGTCATGGTTGTCAGACAAAGCAGCTCCATTTTAGTTTTGTGATGTCATTGTCAATATCAATATCACTAACTCATTCTGACGCTGAAGTCATTTAACACTGTGTTCTACTTTCATTGTAATATTTGTGATGCAACTGAACTATGAGCACTTTTTTTTTATAATGACTAATGATCTAAATTGGATACAGACTCATTGTCCTGCTGTGTTGCTACCAGGGAAAATGTCATACAGGAAGCTGAGGTCACATCCTTCAATTGAGGAGAGAGATAGCTGGCTCCAGCTTCCTTTGAGTGTGTGTTTGCACTTTTGAACACTGTTGTGGACTGACTCGTGGTACAGGGAAAACAGGATTCTGTCATTGTTAATTGTGCATGTATGTGTTTTTGGTTTGTATGTGAGTGTGCTGATTTTTGTTAAGGAATCAGAATTCATGTAATACATAATTAATGAAATAATGTTTTCAAGGTATATAACGTACACTACCGTTCAAAGGTTTGGGGTCGGTAAGATTTTTTTAATGTTTTTGGAAAAAGCCTCTTGCGCTTACCGAGGCAGCAATAATAATTAATGAATAATTAATTTATAATTAATATAAATATTTAATTATATGAAATGAAATAAATGCCTTTACTCTCACTTTTGATCAATTTAATGTATCCTAGCTAAACAAAAGCATTAATTTCTTTAAAAAAAAAGTCTTACTGACCCCAGACTTTGAAAGCTTGTGTATGTACATGGTGAACGAATGTAAGATGCAGTGATATAACGCAGTTCTGTCGACTGGCCTGAAACTCTCTCACATTAGCCCCGTGCGATTGAACTGTTCTTTCTGTTGAGCCCTGGATTAGCTGTTTTTCTTTTTCCAGCTGCAGCAATACACCCTTATTAACCTTTTATGTTGGGCCAACTTGTTTATGATGTTGGCTCGAGCAAATGGAAGTGTTTGGGTGGGGAATGTTTGGGGGATGGTGGTTTGTGTGTGTCTTTGTATTTTTAGCTCTGCAGTGTCATTTTGTGTGTTTGGAGGGATATGTAAGGTCATTTCCAGGATCATTCAGTATATCATTCACATCATTCATTTCCTAAAGTAATTTATAAGAATATAGTTACTTAATTCTAACTGTAAAGGTGGCTATACAGGCCTTTCGATCCGAAGAAAAATGACACAACAGTACTGTCTGTCAGAGTGAGCTTAGTTCAGGGATTAAAGGAGAGTTATGAACTCCCTCAAAGAGTGTATTTTTAGCTGTGTGAATAAAGCGGAAAGCCCATAGTAGCAACAGAAATTGGTGTGTATATGAGTTAAATAAGAACTATATATCTTAAGTGTGTTTTTTTTGTCTTCTCTTCTGCAGGATTCAGTAACTGCCCTGGCCCTTGATCTGAACCATCCCGCACTGAGAAAGAACAAAAACATAGATGCCTTCTTAAACAGATGTAAGTCTCTTTAGAACAAATGCAAGTCTCTTTAATTATTACTTTATTTTTATATAAAAAATAAATAAAAATAACTTATTACTTAAAAAATTTTCTGGCATATTATTTTTTATAGATCAGCCTGTGTATCTATATATATTGGTATAGCAATACATGGAATGCCAATACATATCCAAACGCTACTGACAGTCTTGTAAACACGCAATAGATGCCTTTCATTTGCATTTAGTTATTTAGAGTAAATATTGTATCAAATTAGTTCTTTAATTGTTTTTTAGTTCACTCAATTTCAGAAAGCAGTATGCATCATTATTACAGTGTGTGTGTATGTATCTATATCTGTATATATCATGTATATAATTGAAGACTTCAGATGCAAAAGCCTCTAAGTGCCATCTGAAATTTTCTTCTAGAATGATCATTTTTATCAAGCTTGTATGTTTATGTTCAGTTATTTCACTTTAATGGCAATGAAAATTACCTATTAATTGAAATTACTGAACCTAAATATATGAGCTTGATAAAAATGCTGATGGCAAATGCTGATGGAAGGAAAATTTCAGATGGCACTTAGAGGCTTTTGCATCTGAAGTCTTCATATAAATACATATATATATATGTACAGTACATATAAAATAGCATATATTAGTATGTATAGTGTATATATATTATATTACAAGTAAAATAATATATCAACTTTTATCAGCCTTTGGCCACTGTGCTTTCTACCATTAAAAAACAATCTATTAAATTCACTAGTCAAGCAGAATCAGACACTATAATTTTATCAAGGGGCATCATTTGACCCCTGGAAATTAGTTTGAGAGAAATTGTTTTCTTAATGCCTAAAAGTGTATTATAAAATTATATTATAATATGATAAAACTATCAGGAATGTTTGGAAATAATTATTTTAATCAAATATTTATTTATTTAAATTTAATTGATAAATTAAAACATTTAATTAAATAATGGGGGTATTTTTATTTTTTTGACCCTGGTATAATGTTTTTTTATAATTAAATGATAAACATCATTCATATAATATGTGTCGTCTAATATCTCTAGATGAAAAGGCTGTGTGCTGCATTAGGGAACTACAGGTGAAGCTGGATGATTTCGAAAGAGTCAAACTGATTGGTCGTGGAGCGTTTGGCGCAGTGCAGCTGGTTAGTGAGTGTGTTTCAGAAAGTTGTGTGGAAGTGTGTTTATGTGAGAGTCTGCCCCTGTTATCTGCTGTTTGTTTTCAGGCATAGCCTTTTGTCTGTGTGTATGTGTATGGTAATGCCTGTGAGGCTTGTACGCACATGTTCTGCCTGATTCTACTTACCTACAACAACACAGAGCATGCATGCTTTTGTGTCCTTGGCATAGGCACAACATATTTCATTATTTTAGGAAGCTGATAGTTTCACACTTGTCAGTGAAAAGAGTGTCAGAGTCAGTCTTTTTAAATATTTATCAATGATAGAGCATAATGTGTTGCTTATGCATGCATTGAAAAAATTAAGTGTTCAGTTACACATCACAGTGAGATACATAAAATACTTTTTAAATATGCGTTAAACAGCATATTGCAGAATGCACATTGCTTCAAGGGTTTATATAAATGTTTATGTTTATAATGAACATATGTGCCTATAGGTACGACACAAGGCTTCTCAAGAAGTGTATGCCATGAAGCAACTCAGCAAGTTTGAGATGGTTAAGCGCTCTGACTCTGCCTTCTTCTGGGAGGAGCGTGACATCATGGCATTCTCCAAGAGTCCTTGGATAGTTCAGGTGGGATTCACATTTTTTGTATTGTGTAATTCAGGATGGTTAGTTAGGTTGTTTAATATCTTTATCTGAAAACTCAACAAACTGAAAAACGATAGTGCATACCATGAGTGCATATAAGAACACTAAAATATTAAAGTAAATAATCACCTCTAGGGATGTCAAAATTACCAGCACTTCAAAGCTAAGTTCATAATAAACTGTAAAAATGCAAAGCTAGTGCTATCTGACTGACAGGTGGCTGTTTTTGAATGCTTGCCCCTCACATGATGCACCTGTGTATGTTGTAGTCCTATAAAGACGGTCAGTTATGTCCTAATATAAATAGGCAAGAGAAACGTAAGAACGTAAGAAACGAAGAAAGATAAATGTAAGATCTGTTCATTAGACCTTGAAGCCTTATAGAATAGCTGCTATGTTGATATACTGGTAAAATTAATGAACAAAATGTGTTCTTTATTATAGATTGTTTATCAAGAATTGATACTTGAAGACTACATGTCCCTCTTTTTATTTAATTTTATATTTATAATATTTATTTGATCATGCATACATTTAAATATTTACTTAAATGTAGTTAATATTAATATTAAAATATATTATTCCCAATTGTGATTACTTATTATTATATTATTATCAACAAAATTATTATTAAATAAAGGACTGTGTTCAGTAGCTTATTAGTTGCTATTTAATATCGCTGTCGTATATATTTCACAATTGGTACCAACTTTTGAAATGTTGGTATTATGACACCTCTGTTCACCTCACTCTTTCTGTCCACATAGCTGTGCTGTGCGTTCCAAGATGAGAAGTACCTCTATTTGGTGATGGAGTTCATGCCCGGTGGAGACCTGGTGACTCTGACCAGTAACTATGACATCCCAGAGGAGTGGGCTCGGTTCTACACAGCAGAAGTGGTGCTGGCACTAGACGCTATTCATTCTCTGGGCTTTATCCACAGAGACATTAAACCAGACAACATGCTGCTTGACCGTAACGGACACCTTAAACTCGCTGACTTTGGAACATGCATGAAGATGGACTCGGTGTGTCCTGGCTTGTGATAAGTGTATCTGATGTGTGTTTATGTAATTGAGTGTGCAGGAGAGAGAAAGAGAGGGTCTACGTTTCAAATCGTGTAGTATGCAGGATTGTAGTGTGCATTGACAATTTTAAGACAAAGCTGTTCAGGAAACCTGTTTAAAACGATCTTGGATTTACTCTGCAGAAATCCCCCATGCTGTTAGAATTATATCAGTGCTGCCATCTTGTGGAGAGATCTTATAGCGCAGCCTGAATTATGATAACATTGTCAGTAGATTAGCAGTGCTGGGGATTAACTATTTATATGTAATCTGGATTTTGTAATCAGATTCCAAAAATGAAAAGCTTGTAATTAGATTATATTACATTTTAAAATACTAATAATCAGACTACAGTTACTTTTTATTGATTATGTGATTCATGAATCTCAAAATTGTAGCATAGCAAAACCTTTTTCTAATTTATTGACTCTCCTTCATTTTTCTTTTTCATCTATCTAAAAAGCCTATTGCATATATATGTTTGGGAAGTTTCCACTTTTAGGCAATTGCACACACATACCATTCACTAGTTGCGTGGCTATAATTACATGGTAATTTGAGAGGCCACAGCATTTGACTACTGGATTTTCAGATCATATTCACTTCTATGGCGCGTTTTCTCAACTTTGCAACACTGCATATCTTATCAACTTCCGACAAACACATTTTAATTATTGTTTGAATTATAAAAGCAATAGTTTGGGAATCTCTGGTGTAATATTTAATGCACTCGTTGTTGATTACAGAAAGAAAGAAAATATAAAAAAAATTGTATTTTTATATTAATATGATACAAGATATCATATTCAAATCGATGTGAAAAACAACTTTGGTCAAAAGTAATCCAAAAGTAGGCAGATTATATTACCTAAAAGGTGTAATGTAATCGATTCTGTAATTTGTATTTAGTAACAGAATACAATTTGTAAGCAATCTTCCCAGCACTGTTTAGAAGGTGGTTTTAAAGCAGAAATTTGTATTTTTTTAAATGTTAAAATACTTATTATATTTCAGCTTAATATGCACAGACAACACAGAAACTTTATTTTAACCAATCTATATAATGTAATTATTATGTATGTATCTGTATGTGTGTTTAGACTGGTATGGTCCGCTGTGACACTGCTGTCGGGACTCCTGATTACATTTCACCAGAGGTTTTGATGTCACAAGGAGGGACGGGTTACTATGGCCGCGAGTGTGACTGGTGGTCTGTTGGCGTTTTCATTTATGAGCTGCTAGTGGGTGAGTAGCACCAACTTCATCTGTATCTTCCTGTCTCCTGTAATCTCATCTCACTATTCTTACCATCCTACATATTCATTCTTCTGTTGACTTGGGCAGGTGACACACCATTTTATGCTGAGTCCCTAGTGGGAACCTATGGAAAGATCATGGATCATAAAAACCGCTTAACTTTCCCAGATGATATGGAATTGTCAAAGGAAGCCAAGAACCTCATCTGTGCCTTTCTGACTGACAGGTGAGAGATAAGGTTTGGATGGAGTCTCCTTTATTAAACATTAGTCCCTTATTATCCTTAGCTGTAATGTCAAAATAAACATGGAAAAATATTAATTCATTTCTAGAGCTTGGCTGATAGTGGATTTTGATAATGATAAATACATTGTGAACATCAGTAATATGAATAAAAACTATATATTCAATTTAAAATAGGGCTGCACTTTATCGCAAAATAGAAAATAATGACTTAACCATGATGTTTTGTAATTAAGTAAATACAAATTTTATTGTCATATGAAATCTTACCGTGGGGTACGTCTTTTTTGTTGTTGAAGAAATTAATACTCAGCAAGGAAACCTTAAAAGTGACAACAAAGACATTTATAATGTTGCTAAATTATTTCAAATAAATGATGTTCTTTTGAACTTTTTATTCATCAAAGAATCCTGAGGGAATAAATGTATCACAGTTTCCACAAAAATATTAAGCAGCATAACTGTTTTCAATATTGATAATAAGATGTTTCTTGAGCAGCAAATCAGCATATTAGAATGATTTCTGAAGGATCATGTGACACTGAAGACTAGAGTAAAGATGCTGAGAACTCAGCTCTGCCATCACAGGAATAAGTTACATTTTAAAATATATTAACAAAAATAGAGCACAGTTAATTTAAACGGTAATAATATTTCACAATATTATTAACATTTGTTCTGTATTTTTGATCAAATAAATGCAGCCTTGAAGAGCATAAGATATATATATATATATATATATATATATATATATATATATATATATATATATATATATATATAAAAGAATCATACAAACACCAAACTTTTAATGTTAGAGCATAAAATATATAAAATAAAATCAACTCAAGTCTTGACTTTTTTAAAGATGATGTAACGGTCTACCTTTTCATTTTGTGCATTTAAGAGCCAGTCACTGGTAAAACATCAACTTCATGTCTTCATCTTTATACCTGGTCACTCTTTCAGCCTGACAACTTCAAACTGTTTTCCTATAACTCCATTTTTCCCCTCCCTCTCACATGCGCACACAGGGCTGTTTCTAGCCTTTTTGGCACCCTAGGCAAGATTCCTATCTCTCCCACCCCCCCATCCCCCCATCCCCCCCCCATAATTATAATTTAGCATTAACAGTTTTACTCTCACTTAAAAGGACTTTGTTGCACTATGCTGGAGTAAAGTTAATAAATGATCGTTCTCTCCCATAGGATTTTGTGAAACTGTTGGGTGGACCTCTGCCCCTCTGACCTCTGGGGGTTTCAGGGGCATGCTCCCCCTGAAGAAAATGTAGTCCATTTTAAGGTTAAATTAATGCATCAATCTGGTGCACTTTGAGAGCTAAAAATTAAGAGCTTCAACCCATGAACTGTGCACATTGAACAAAGAAAAACCATTGACTTGTACCTGGACACTAAAGAGGGCTCAAACATCTTAGTTATGATATAGAGTCTCAGTCTACATTACATTATCACTGGTGTTTATGATTTATATAAGTATTCCTATGACGTAAAATCCATATAGCCAATAATATGTAGGCCTACTGTATAAATTAAAATTAAAATTTCAAAAGTATATTTTACATTACACTATAGTATAGGAAAATTACAATACTTTTGTCCTAATTTCTTCACTTGCAAGAAATAAACCCTTTAGGGACCGTTCGGTATTTATGGAAAGGACCACTGGAGGAAAATAGGGGAGGGTCATGTCTTTTTATTCTTTGTTGAGGGGAGGGTCATCCAACTTTTTTTAGTCTAGGGCAGTGATCTCAAACTCAATTCCTGGAGGGCCACAGCTCTGCACAGTTTAGCTTCAACCAGCTCCAACTCACACCTGCAAGGAAGTTTCTAGTAATCCTAAAGACCTTGATTAGCTGGATCAGGTGTGTTTGATTAGGGTTGGAGCAAAACTGTGCAGAGCTGCGGCCCTCCAGGAATTGAGTTTGAGATCACTAGGGGGAGGGTCACCCAACTTTTATATTCATGAAAACAGCAACATTTCAAAGTGGCTTGTTTGCTGCATATCTTTTACATGTAGCTCCATGTTGCTCTCGCGGTATCAGCCCCCCATCTATATCAGATGGGTCTGACCCAACAAAAATCCAGTTTGGCGCTGTTTGACAGTGCGCACGCACTTCAGTACGCGCTCAGAAAAAGTGCATCATGTCAGAACAGAACGCCAATGAAATGTTTACCCGGCAAAGCTTTAAAGGAGACATATCATGCTTTTAAATCGTTCCTTTTTACATATAAATCATACATTTGTAGTCTATATAAAGCGGAACTGCAATGCTTGGGTCTGAATTCCTCATTATTATAGCTCCACAGGCCCCTTTTCTGATGTGCGTCTGAGAGCAACTCGTTTTGGTGCGGTCTCAATACAATTGAGACACTTCATACCCCGCCCCCTCTCCAGGTGACACTCGGTTCAACTCCACCCCGTTCGGCCATTTTTGTAGTTTGATAGCAGAGATACGATTATGTAGCCGCACAGAAACTTTTTATTCACATGTTATTAACAAAATGTCAACAACGTAAGACTTGTCCAGCCAGCCTTACATGTTCGAGCCAGAGTCGGAGCCGGAGCGAGATGAAAATGAAGACGACGAACCTGCAGAACAACGTCTTCATATGGATGTATCGCAATGGTGTGTTACTGTATTTACACATGAAACTTTGGTCTTCCGACCTTTTACCGCCGTCTCGATTTATTTTGATTAATATGTGCGAGGGAGAGAGAGCAAGACAGCGTCTAGTTTGGAGACGTTGTCTTGTTTACACTTTCGCCTGGCTCCGAAGAGAGAGAGAGTGCGTGCGCGCGACCGGGTCTCTCTATCTCTGCTCGTTCTTTCAGTTAAACATGCGCGGCAGTTCATCTACATTAGACGGTGTAATGAAGCGTGTGGGTTACTACATCCAACAACCGAACATTTTAACTTACCCTCTCGTAACTTCTGCATCTTTTAGCTTGGACTACAAAATTGCAGCGAGAAATAAAAATGGCGGATTGCTCGAAGTGTTGGGCTGGAAGTCAATGTCCTTATTTGGCAGTTCCGCTGCAAATACTGTGACGTAATAGTTCACAAAACGTCATAGATAACAGAAAAATCCAGTAGGGGTTCAGCGAAAAATCGGCAGCTGGCAGCAGGAAGTAGCTGCCACTGGCAGCTGACGTCAGCTGCCGCTAATAACCGGAAGTCGGAGGTGGATGCCGCTTTTAGCAAGGCAAATAAATTATTATATCAATGTATATATATAATTTCAGTACTTATTTAAATAAAATACTTAAGTTTGTAATTATTTTGTAATTGATTTAAAAAGGTTTATCAAATATAAATTAAGTAACGAAGATCATAGACATAGTACAAAAAACAAGCATTAAGCTACACTTGAAATTATGAATTTGTACGTGTATAAATATAATTTGTGTACGTTTGTCAAATAATGAAATATATACATAAATGAATGACTATATAATAATATTGTATATTTATTAAACGTACATAAACATTAAACAAATAATGAAAGTCCTGTCTAAAACAAACAAAAAAAAATTCTCAATGACCTTTATTTAAAAATCATATTTTGCTATCATTTAAGTTCAGTTTTACATTTGTAGTATTTCAATACATTCTTGTCTTTGTTTTATAAAACAGCTGTAACTTTTGAAACAGGCTTGATATTTGTTGTTCTGAAATCAGAATGATCAACAATTCTGAACTAAATGGTAAAGTTCGTAGAAAAACTCAGTTGGCTTGAAAAAGCCTAGCCAGAAAGTTTGAAAAACTTTTACAATGTTCTAGCATGGTTTAACATGATTTACAATGTTTCCAGTGTTAGAGGATAACAGCTTAAAGACCCAGGACCAGATATGATGAAAGAAGACCAGGAGTCGTGAGGTTCAATCAAATAAGTAAAAATTTACTGAAGAATAGTTTCATCGGTAGAGCCAGTCGTCAGAGTCTCACGGGGTCGCAGGCCAGAGACTCTACCGTACACAAAATCTCACACCAGTTATACCATTTCCAAGGGCATGATTGACATCAGTACATACAGGTTGGCTACTTCTCATTGGCAAAAGAACAAAGTTAAAACAATTCTACACTTATGGATAGATAGGAGGGTAAGTCGACATTGTCATCCGAGTCCAAGATTTGGTCCGGTGATGACCTCGAAGGTCGTAGAAAAGCGTCTTGGGGTCAGCTGCTGCATATCACAAGACCTGCACAGAGCATTCAACGCACACACACAAAAACACAATGGAATCGCAGTTCCTCCAAAAGTAGTACAGATAATGTTCACTTTAAAGAAATACACATAAAAGTACAATTCTGTGAATCAGATCACATAGTGTTTAACCCCTGTAACCTTAAGATTAGTAAGAAAGACAGATGTTAGAAAAAGATAGATAAGTTAGAAAGAAATAAAATAAATAAAAGAAAGACAGACACAGACGTTAGAAAAATAAAGAAAGAAAATAAAGAAAGACAGATGTTAAAAAAGATAGATAAGTTAGAAAGAAATAAAATAAATAAAAGAAAGACAGACACAGACGTTAGAAAAATAAAGAAAGAAAGAAAGAAAGAAAGAAAGAAAGAAACTTTAGAGTAATGTTGCTGTCAGAGCATAAACAATATCTGCAATATGAATAAGTTACGATGATCAAAGTTCAAAGCAAAGGGAGACCTTTTTTTTTTTTTTACAGAAATTACTTTAAGGATTACAACAAACAACTGGTGGAGACTACACAAGCTTCCTCCTGGGCTAGTGACATCACTAACCTTAAAGCCCATGTTGCAGGTTTTTTTTTTTTTTTTTTTAAATTAATATAACCTTGTATTAAAATACCATATGAAAAGTAAATGCAGGATTAAAAATTGTTTTGCAAGACATAAGGGCACAAATTTAATAGAAAACGTGACGGTTTCCTTGACCGTGTTGAAAAACCGCTTTTTTTCACCATCGCGTCATATGACGTCACATGAGGTAGTCGTTTGGCTCTGCTGCGTTCGCTCAGTGCGGAGTAGGTTGGTATTCAGTTGGAGCGGTCATGATTCAGTGTGTTTTCGGTGCTTATTGTATTTCAATTAATCATCGTCGTGGTAAATGATTGTGAATTATGGCCTGTCAGGACATCGAGTCCACAGGTTTCCGAATAAGAAAAAGGACGGTGCGATCTTCCGTGCCTGTGTGCGTTTTGTGCAGGGTAAGAGACGGGACTTCACTCCTGCTTCTGCTTTGAAAAACGCGGTAGTGTGAAGCGTTCACTATAGACCGGATGATTATAATCCCGGCGATATGTGCACACTGTCCCGGCTCCTTCATCGGGTCGCCCGGTCCGTCGTCAGCATGTGGTTCGGCCGCCAGTGGGAAACATGACGCTCACGGATCCGTCAGAGATAACTTATTGTACATCTGTTTTACAAAATGTGCCTTGTCTTAAGTTAATTCATTAACATATCCTACATAAACTTGTAATGTAATGCATTTATGTGTTTGTTATTAGTCTGCAGCCGACACTTATTAAGTGTGCTTGCTGAAAGCAGCACACTTATTGTTCTTCTTAAGTTTTCTTCTTCTTCTTATTAAGTGTGCTTGCTGAAAGCAGCACACTTACTGTTCTTCTTAAGTTTTCTTCTTCTTATTATTATTAAGTGTGCTTGCTGAAAGCAGCACACTTACTGTTCTTCTTAAGTTTTCTTCTTCTTATTAAGTGTGCTTGCTGAAAGCAGCACACTTACTGTTCTTCTTAAGTTTTCTTCTTCTTCTTCTTCTTCTTCTTCTTCTTCTTCTTATTATTCCCGGGAGAAAAATTTTGGCCAGCTCCTGCGCCTAGGCCCTTTGAGACAGAGACACCGTTCCAACTTTAAAACGTACGGTCAGTACCGGTTTAAGTTGCTTGCGAAGATGACATCACGAGTCCATGTCGTTTGTCCGCCACACTGGATTGAACAGAAAGCGAAACTAAATTTTCACAGGTCACAAATTTAGTCCGAACTTCACGAAACTAGACGTACATGATCCTTGGACCAAGCCTCACAAAAGTTACTAGAAGGATTTTTGATTTTCGGAAGCGTTTGCCCGTCACAGCCAAACGAAATCAGCGGCGTAGTCGCCAAAACAGGAAGTAGTTCATATTTCAGGAACTCTATCACGTATCGAAACCAAACTTTGTACATTAACTCAAGACTCCAATGTGAGGATGTACAAGATACATTTTTTTTTTTAAAAATCCAAAATTTTACATAATTTGGCAACCCCCCCCCCCAGCTATTTGGTCAGCTCCTGCGCCTAGGCCCTTAGAGACAGAGACACCGTTCCAACTTTAAAACGTCCGGTCAGTACCGGTGTAAGTTGCTCGTGAAGATGACATCATGAGTCCATGTCGTTTGTCCGCAATATTGGATTGAACAGAAAGCTAAACTAAAGTTTCACAGGTCACAAATTTGGTCCGAACTTCACGAAACTGGACGTACATGATCCTTGGACCAAGCCTCACAAAAGTTACTAGAAGGATTTTTGATTTTCTGAAGCGTTTGCCCGTCACAGCCAAACGAAATCAGCGGCGTAGTCGCCAAACAGGAAGTCGTCCATATCTCAGGAACTCTGTCACGTATCGAAACCAAACTTTATACATGAACTCGGGACTCCAATGTGAGGAAGCACAAGATCTGAAATTTTTTTTTATTTTTTTTATTTCAGGCTAATAGACAAACCCATTTACCTATGTCTATGCATGAGTTCACCTCACACTTTTAATGTTAATGCATTTAGACAGTAGGTGGCACTGTTGTATTACATTTCACAGAGCAGCCAAGTCAGTGTATAGACTGCATTCGTTTTTACCAGGTTTGTCTTAATAAATGCAGGCATGAATTTCGTTTTTTTGCATTGGTCTATTTTAATCATCTTCATTTACTAATATATACAGATTTGTATGCATGAATTGTGCATTTCCAATCCTCAAAGCAGTTAATAAAAAAAAAAAAAAAAAAAAACTTTATACAAAATACATCATGCTCTTCTTCGATAACCGAACAAACAATTCATTGTCTGTGGCTGTGTTTGTGCGTACGGGAAATATGCTGCGCATAACAAGAAACGCGCAGTCACATGCTCAAACAATCAACAACGTCGCTCTAGAGATGCGTTGTGGACTGCGAAGTGGACTTCACAGGGTTTTCCGCCATCTTAAATTAGAGTCTAATCCGAAGGGAGCGAACATGTTCAGTTCGAAGGGCACGGCCTAGGGAATAAGGGAACATCGATACATCACTTCACAGGAAGTGGAGAGCGATGATCACCCAACTGTCATTTCGCGCACCACGTCATCACCAGTCAGAACGGTCATAACTAACGATGGAGGAGTTTACGTATGTGTGTAAGTATTCATACATTTCGCCATTGTTATACAAATGACAGTATTTTTAACGGTTATTGTTGTGAATATTACATATACTATTTTTGATGATTATAATTTACCTCAGTGAATGCAGCCAGCTTAGCTAGTTTGTGAAGTAAAGTGATTTTATTTTAGGTAGTTGTAAAATAGTGCAATATAATTGTAAATATATAATATAATAATAAAAATTAAAATATGAATGTAGTCCTATATATATGTTATATCATAATCTGCGCTACTCCGTCGTTGACTTTCTTTAATGACATTTGCAGGGCGTTTCAAATGAGCGGTTATTGTCAGTGAAGTCCACTTCAACTGATATACTGTGCTCAGGGAGTAGGGGAGCAGTGAACACTGCATATGGACCCTGTCGAATGGAACGCACATTAGATGTGTAAAAACAAGTGGAAAGCGCGAGCGCGCCGCTGTCTCCTTTCCACAAGCGCTTGTTCTCCTGTGGCGTCTGTTGTTGCTATGCAACCATGAACTGCACTCTCCATGATGACAAGAGCTGTGTCTGAAATCGCTCCCTATCCACTATATAGTGCACTATTTAGGGTGTCGGCCATTTTGTAGAGGTGTCCGAATTCTGAGTGAACGACATCATTCCCTCCATTCTTCACTACTTTTACCCAATCCTCTCTGAATTCGAGTGTACGATGTACACTTGCTGAGACACTATTTCCCACAATCCAACACGATAAGGCGACAGAGCGCGAATGAAAAATAAACAAAAATGTCACCATGGCAACGGTGCACGCGAGTTAGAAAACAATCATTTATAAGACCAGACGCCTGGTTATTTATTTATATATACCGTTATATCTATATTTGAAAAATCAAATGTGTTGTGTAGTGTTTTGTTCTCTTTTATTTTCACATATAAATGTAAAAAGTAAATATGACAAGCAAGTGTTTTTATTTATTTTTTTTAATCAAATAACGCAATAAACGTGAAAAATACATACATACAATTGTTACATACAATTCATACAGCCAAAAAAATGGAAATATTAAAGATGGGTAGGTAATGTTTATGACAAATTGTCTGAGCTTTCTGGCGCGTGATAATTATGTCAGCGTCCGAATTCTTTGCTGATGTAGTGCACTCAACTGCCATTCACTATACGGGATTAGTGAACGAGTGAACGAGTGAGCAGTTTCAGACACAGCTAAGGAAGTATCAGCAAAAGATTAATAGATTTCTAGCCCTTGCATTAGCTTTACTACTAGATATATTTATGGAGATGGAAAATAATAAGGCGCCCTGTACAGCTATGATCAGCTGTTCGGCCGAGCATTCAATGTTGTTACGCTGCAAGCTGATGGTTCGTTGCTGCCGCGCTCTATCACGCGCACACCATAAAGAGCAAATTGTTTTTTAATGTTTCAATTTCGTGATTAAAATGACATAATTTGGAAGCGGATAATTTCTTCACAAACAGCTCATTATGACTCAGTGTTAGAATGCTGCACCTACACTCGATAGTGTGAATAAGATCAGCGCAACGCAGACCACTGCATTGACAGGGTAAAACATATGATCTGTCTACGGCCAGGGCTCAGCGGAAGACAGAAAATGCCGGTCCAGCGCTGATTGAGGAATTAAATTCAAAAATAAAAGACAGTTTTACATCTTTTTTCTTGCATTCTCGCATTTTTTCTCGCATCTCGCATCTATCCACTACCTGCTAACGTTAGTGCACTGCACCCGAGCAAGCACACTTTGCAGTTCCTCCGGAAATGCATTTTTCTAGTTATTATTATTATTCCCGGGAGAAACATTTTGGCCAGCTCCTGCGCCTAGGCCCTTTGAGACAGAGACACCGTTCCAACTTTAAAACGTTCGGTCAGTACCGGTGTAAGTTGCTCGCGAAGATGACATCACGAGTCCATGTCGTTTGTCCGCCACACTGGATTGAACAGAAAGCGAAACTAAATTTTCACAGGTCACAAATTTAGTCCGAACTTCACGAAACTGGACGTACATGATCCTTGGACCAAGCCTCACAAAAGTTACTAGAAGGATTTTTGATTTTCGGAAGCGTTTGCCCGTCACAGCCAAACGAAATCGGCGGCGTAGTCGCCAAAACAGGAAGTCGTCCATATCTCAGGAACTCTGTCACGTATCGAAACCAAACTTTGTACATGAACTCAAGACTCCAATGTGAGGATGTACAAGATACATTTTTTTTTTTTTAAATCCAAAATTTTACATCATTTGGCAACCCCCCCCCCCCAGCTATTTGGCCAGCTCCTGCGCCTAGGCCCTTTGAGACAGAGACACCGTTCCAACTTTAAAACGTCCGGTCAGTACCGCTGTAAGTTGCTCGCGAAGATGACATCACGAGTCCATGTCGTTTGTCCGCAATATTGGATTGAACAGAAAGCTAAACCAAAGTTTCACAGGTCACAAATTTGGTCCGAACTTCACGAAACTAGACGTCCATGATCCTTGGACCAAGCCTCACAAAAGTTACTAGAAGGATTTTTGATTTTCGGAAGCGTTTGCCCGTCACAGCCAAACGAAATCAGCGGCGTAGTCGCCAAACAGGAAGTCGTCCATATCTCAGGAACTCTGTCACGTATCGAAACCAAACTTTATACATGAACTCGGGACTCCAATCTGAGGATGCACAAGATCTGAATTTTTTTTTTTACATTTTTTATTTCAGGCTAATAGACAAACCCATTTACCTATGTCTATGCAAGAGTTTCCTCACACTTTTAATGTTAATGCATTTAGACAGTAGGTGGCACTGTTGTATTACATTTCACAGAGCTGCCAAGTCAGTGTATAGACTGCATTAGTTTTTACTAGGTTTGTCTTAATAAATGCAGGCATGAATTTCGTTTTTTGCATTGGTCTAATTTAATCATCATCTGTATTTATTAATATATAAAGATTTGTATGCATGAATTGTGCATTTCCAGTTCTCAAAGCAGTTAATAAAAAAAAAAAAAAAAAAAAACTTTATACAAAATACATCATGCTCTTCTTCTCTAACCGAACAAACAATTCATTGTCTGTGGCTGTGTTTGTGCGCACGGGAAATATGCTGCGCATAACAATAGAAAACAAGGAGAAACGCGCAGTCACATGCTCAAACAATCAACAGGTGCGTTCCATTTGACCATAAGTGGACTGCGAAGTGGACTTCACAGGGTTTTCTGCCATCTTAAGTTAGATTCTAATCCGAAGGGAGCGAACATGTTCAGTTCGAAGGGCACTGCGCACGGCATAGGGAATAAGGGAACATCGATACATCACTTCACAGGAAGTGGAGAGCCATGATCACCCAACTGTCATTTCGCGCACCACGTCATCACCAGTCAGAACGGTCATAACTAACGATGGAGGAGTTTACGTATGTGTGTAAGTATTCATACATTTCGCCATTGTTATACAAATGACAGTATTTTTAATGGTTATTGTTGTGAATATTACATATACTATTTTTGATGATTATAATTTACCTCAGTGAATGCAGCCAGCTTAGCTAGTTTGTGAAGTAAAGTGATTTTATTTTAGGCAGTTGTAAAATAGTGCAATATAATTGTAAATATATAATATAATAATAAAAATTAAAATATGAATGTAGTCCTATATATATTTATGTTATATCATAATCTGCGCGACTCCGTCGTTGACTTTCTTTGATGACATTTGCAGGGCGTTTCAAAAGAGCGGTTATAGTCAGTGAAGTCCACTTCAACTGATATACCGTGCTCAGGGAGCAGAGGAGCAGTGAACACTGCATATGGACCCTGTCGAATGGAACGCACATTAGATGTGGAAAAACAAGTGGAAAGCGCGAGCGCGCCGCTGTCTCCTTTCCACAAGGGATTCATAAATTTTGGGGCATCTCGCCCGGGGGGCGGGGTTACGTCCTGCGTCACATCTCTCATGCGGGTTCTCGTCGACCAGGGTCAGCGCGCACCAGCGGGGACCCGTCAAAGATTCTATAGTTTTTCCAACCGTCACCGCACTCCCGAGTGCGAAGAGCTCTCAATGTCGTATATGCTTTCTTATGCTCGCGCTGACCAAAAGTTAATGTGTTTTCCCCCTGTGGCTCAGTGGCAGAATCTTAGGCTTTCGCGCTTGAGACCCGTGTTCGATCCCGGCTCTCGCGATAGCTACAAATTTATGCTGTTTGCTTCGGGCTCGACTTGAAAAAGGTCAAGTCGGTTAAGGTTATGGGAAATTTTGACAAATGCTGTATATATTTCCCTATGTTGAAAACATTGCATTACAAAAAAAAAACAAAAAAACATACACACCATACATAAACAATTAACACACCATGCACACCATGAAATATATTTTTTAATTGACTTGATAACGGGTTAAGGTTAACAACGACTTTTTTTTTTTTTTTTACTGTGTATTTGTATTTGATTGAACTATTTCACTACCTGCATGAATGGGCTGTCCTGACTTATTGATTAACTTATTAATTAAATGTTCTATTTATTGTGTTATGACCACAGTCTATGGTTATGACATGACTAAAATCTTGCATTAAGGCCTGTTTCTATTTCATAATTCCACCTGTAATAGCAGTATTGAGTCTAATTAGTCGTTACTGCTTGAATCACCTAAAGAAGAAACATGAACTGGTTAACTGGAGTTTACTGTAAGTTTACTTTTCTTTTCTGCAATACAATAAGTAGGCCTAACTTTATCGAGGTAAAAGTTTCCCAGACGTAGGTCTAGGAGTGGAGAGAAGAGTGACAAAATCACGGTAGGACTGTGCAAACAAAGTAGGCTAGCTGTCTAGCATTGCCATGTCAGTGTATTGATTCATTGTCCCTTCATAGTTTGTAAGAGACATTTCAGGTTGGATGTATTTAATAAACTGAGCGAAGCCTATTCATCTGTTAATATGAAACGCGACTTGGCCATTGTAATTAAGGCTACAGCACATCTTGTACAACTTAAACCCTTGGTAGCTAGGTAACGATAAACAAACTGAAAGACCGCAATTCCTGATTTCGCTTTCGTTCACTAAACAAAGACTATGGAAATTAAACATCACTTTTCCGTCAAAAAACGTGTTGTAAAAAACATAATTTATTAGATTTAAGACCTAGGTTCGCTAGCTAGTTCCGTGCCTGCCTGTGTGCGCTATGGTGCGCGCTGACCCTGGTGGCCTGGTCGACGAGAACCCGCATGAGAGATGTGACGCAGGACGTAATCCCGCCCCCCGGGCGAGATGCCCCAAAATTTACGAGTCCCCTTTCCACAAGTGCTTGTTCTCCTGTGGCGTCTGTCGTTGCTATGCAACCATGAACTGCACTCTCCATGATGACAAGAGCTGTGTCTGAAATCGCTCCCAATCCACTATATAGTGCACTATTTAGGGTGTCGGCCATTTTGTAGAGGTGTCCGAATTCTGAGTGAACGACACAAGCGTGCCGCACAAGCCCTGAAACGTGAAGCCAAAACGTCTCGATCGCCCCCCGGTGACTGGTCCTAGTATAGGTCATGAGCCCCGCCTCCCCGTGTTATTCAATGGGACGCGAGACCAACTAAACAATTAAATTACACTTCAAATATCTTTTTCCAAAGGTGGTTTCTTTCATTTGCTGTCGTTTTTATCACGCTGATGTAAGTTCAAGTGTCTGTTTCAAAAATAAGTTGGTTTTTAGTTAGTTACGTGATGCGGTGGTGTAACGTCATGATTGACAGCTGTGATTGACAGGTTCTCCGAGCGAAGTAGTCACTGAAGCACCAACGGACATTTTTTTCGGGATCTTCGGAGGACTGAGGTGATTGTATTTACTTTATTTTAATAAGCCTCTTGTCGTACTGCAATCAATTTTTAAAAAAGTATGCAGAATGCACTTTCCCTGCGAGAGTGAGGGCGGAGCGTTGATTTCGCGGCTTTACTTCCTGCTCACTACTGCGCAGGTCTGGTCCCGAAATCGCTACTGCGCAGACTCAAGTTCCAATATGTCAGCGCCATATCGGGACTCTGGCGGCTTCAGTTCTCATCAATGGAAGAGAGCGAAGGGGCGTCGTCCATCTCTTTTTACAGTCTATGGAACGACATCATTCCCTCCATTCTTCACTACTTTTACCCAATCCTCTCTGAATTCGAGTGTACATACGATGTACACTTGCTGAGACACTATTTCCCACAATCCAACACCATAAGGCGATAGAGCGCGAATGAAAAATAAACAAAAATGTCACCATGGCAACGGTGCACGCGAGTTAGAAAACAATATTTTATAAGACCAGACGCCTGGTTATTTATTTATATATACCGTTATATCTATATTTGAAAAATCAAATGTGTTGTGTAGTGTTTTGTTCTCTTTTATTTTCACATATAAATGTAAAAAGTAAATAAATATGACAAGCAAGTGTTTTTATTATCTTTTTTTTTTTATCAAATAACGCAATAAACGTGAAAAATACATAGCCTACATACAATATTGTTACATACAATTCATACAGCCAAAAAAAGGAAATATTAAAGATGGGTAGGTAATGTTTATGACAAATTGTCCGAGCTCTCTGGCGCGTGATAATTATGTCAGCGTCCAAGCTATGATCAGCTTTTCGGCCGAGCATTCAATGTTGTTACGCTGCAAGCTGATGGTTCGTTGCTGCCGCGCTCTATCACTCGCACACCATAAAGAGCAAATTGTTTTTTAATGTTTCAATTTTGTGATTAAAATGACATAATTTGGAAGCGGATAATTTCTTCACAAACAGCTCATTATGACTCAATGTTAGAATGCTGCACCTACACTCAATAATGTGAATAAGATCAGCAACGCAGACCACTGCATTGATAGCGTGAAACATATGATCTGTCTACGGCCAGGGCTCAGCGGAAGACAGAAAATGGCGGTCCAGCGCTGATTGAGGAATTAAATTCAAAAATAAAAGACAGTTTGACATCTTTTTTTCTCGCATCTGTGAATTTATTTTTTAATCATTTGTTCTGAGATGAAGCGAATATATTTGTGTGGGAATTTCTCACACTATAAAAGCTAACCTTGCGGGAATGGTTTAAATTATGTGCAATCCCCACATTCCCGCACCGAAATTCAAGCCCTGAAATGGCAGCGGGATGTGTAACTCTAGCATATGGCGCATATGTCATATAAAGTTAGGCAAGGCCAAACAGCGTTATCCACGTTGTTGCGATTGCATTGCTAGAGTAAGCTAATAGTGAAACTGATAGCGTTCTTCATTTAATTACAATATGAGGACTGACGGTAGGCTATAAAAATCAGCGTTTCTGTGTAGGTGATGACAACCATCTTTACAGCAGCAATCAAAGCATCGCTAATTACGGTTGACCTTAATTTGAGATAGTAAATTTGTTCCTAATCAAAGGGAACACTCAACCACAGAACAGCTGGGTGAGTTTTGTATTGGCTTATTGGATACAGTAAATGAAGACTGTCAACTTCTTTTCAATACTATTTCATCACCCAAAACACTCCCACTCTCTGCTGTATATTCATAACCAATTATTTCAAAACCAACAACCAAGCCACATAAACAATGCCATTGGCACTAGTCTACATTGCAGACATGTCTCTTAATGCACATAACTTTTCACCTTTTTGCACAATCTTGAAAAAAGTACTATTGTTGAAATTCTCACATCAAGCAAACTTCAACGCACCCTTATCCACTACCTGCTAACGTTAGTGCACTGCACCCGAGCAAGCACACTTTGCAGTTCCTCCGGAAATGCATTTTTCTAGTTATTATTATTATTATTCCCGGGAGAAAAATTTTGGCCAGCTCCTGCGCCTAGGCCCTTTGAGACAGAGACACCGTTCCAACTTTAAAACGTACGGTCAGTACCGGTGTAAGTTGCTCGCGAAGATGACATCACGAGTCCATGTCGTTTGTCCGCCACACTGGATTGAACAGAAAGCGAAACTAAATTTTCACAGGTCACAAATTTAGTCCGAACTTCACGAAACTAGACGTACATGATCCTTGGACCAAGCCTCACAAAAGTTACTAGAAGGATTTTTGATTTTCGGAAGAGTTTGCCCGTCACAGCCAAACGAAATCTGCGGCGTAGTCGCCAAAACAGGAAGTAGTTCATATTTCAGGAACTCTATCACGTATCGAAACCAAACTTTGTACATTAACTCAAGACTCCAATGTGAGGATGTACAAGATAATTTTTTTTTTTTAAAAATCCAAAATTTTACATAATTTGCGCACGGCATAGGGAATAAGGGAACATCGATACATCACTTCACAGGAAGTGGAGAGCGATGATCACACACCCAACTGTCATTTCGCGCACCACGTCATCACCAGTCAGAACGGTCATAACGATGGAGGAGTTTACGTATGTGTGCAATACATTTCGCCATTGTTATACAAATGACAGTATTTTTAACGGTTATGGTTGTGAATATTACATATACTATTTTTGATGATTATAATTTACCTCAGTGAATGCAGGCAGCTTAGCTAGTTTGTGAAGTAAAGTGATTTTATTTTAGGTAGTTGTAAAATAGTGCAATATAATTGTAAATATATAATATAATAATAAAAATTGAAATATGAATGTAGTCCTATATATATTTATGTTATATCATAATATGCGCGACCACGTTGACTTTCTTTGATGACGTTTGCAAATGAGCGGTTATTGTCAATGAAGTCCACTTCAACTGATATACTGTGCTCAGGGAGTAGGGGAGCAGTGAACACTGCGTATGGACCCTGTCGAATGGAACGCACATTAGATGTGTAAAAACAAGTGGAAAGCGCGAGCGCGCCGCTGTCTCCTTTCCACAACGCTTGTTCTCCTGTGGCGTCTGTCGTTGCTATGCAATCGTGAACTGCGCTCTCCATGATGACAAGAGCTGTGTCTGAAATCGCTCCCTATCCACTATATAGTGCCCTATTTAGGGTGTTGGCCATTTGGTGTCCGAATTCTGAGTGAACGACATCATTCCCTACATTCTTCACTACTTTTACCCACAATCCTCTCTGAATTCGAGTGTACATACGATGTACACTTGCTGAGACACTATTTCCCACAATCCAACACAATCCAACACGATAAGGCGATAGAGTGCGAATGAAAAATAAACAAATGTCACCATGGCAACGGTGCACGCGAGTTAGAAAACAATCATTTATAAGACCAGACGCCTGGTTATTTATTTATATATACCATTATATCTATATTTGAATAAACAAATGTGTTGTGTAGTGTTTTGTTCTCTTTTATTTTCACATATAAATGTAAAAAGTAAATAAATATGACAAGCAAGTGTTTTTATTATCTTTTTTTAAATCAAATAACGCAATAAACGTGAAAAATACATACATACAATTGTTGCATACAATTCATACAGCCAAAAAAAGGAAATATTAAAGATGGGTAGGTAATGTTTATGACAAATTGTCCGAGCTCTTTGGCGCGTGATAATTATGTCAGCGTCCGAATTCTTTGCTGATGTAGTGCACTCAACTGCCATTCACTATGTAGGGATTAGTGAACGAGTGAGCGGTTTCAGACACAGCTAAGGAAGTATTAGCAAAAGATTAATAGATTTCTAGCCCTTGCATTAGCTTTACTACTAGATATATTTATGGAGATGGAAAATAATAAGGCGCCCTGTACAGCTATGATCAGCTGTTGGGCCGAGCATTCAATGTTGTTACGCTGCAAGCTGATGGTTCGTTGCTGCCGCGCTCTATCACTCGCACACCATAAAGAGCAAATTGTTTTTTAATGTTTTAATATCGTGATTAAAATGACATAATTTGGAAGCGGATAATTTCTTCACAAACAGCTCATTATGACTCAATGTTAGAGTGCTGCACCTACACTCAATAGTGTGAATAAGATCAGCGCAACGCAGGCCACTGCATTGACAGGGTTAAACATATGATCTGTCTACGGCCAGGGCTCAGCGGAAGACAGAAAATGCCGGTCCAGCACTGATTGAGGAATTAAATTCGAAAATAAAAGACAGTTTGACATCTTTTTTCTCGCATTCTCGCATTTTTTCTCGCATCTATCCACTACCTGCTAACGTTAGTGCACTGCACCCGAGCAAGCACACTTTGCAGTTCCTCTGGAAATGCATTTTTCTAGTTATTATTATTCCCGGGAGAAAAATTTTGGCCAGCTCCTGCGCCTAGGCCCTTTGAGACAGAGACACCGTTCCAACTTTAAAACGTTCGGTCAGTACCGGTGTAAGTTGCTCGCGAAGATGACATCACGAGTCCATGTCGTTTGTCCGCCATAGTGGATTGAACAGAAAGCGAAACTAAAGTTTCACAGGTCACAAATTTGGTCCGAACTTCACGAAACTAGACGTACATGATCCTTGGACCAAGCCTCACAAAAGTTACTAGAAGGATTTTTGATTTTCGGAAGCGTTTGCCCGTCACAGCCAAACGAAATCAGCGGCGTAGTCGCCAAAACAGGAAGTAGTTCATATTTCAGGAACGCTGTCACGTATCGAAACCAAACTTTGTACATTAACTCGAGACTCCAATGTGAGGATGTACAAGATTAAAAAAAAAAAAAAATTACAAAATTTTACATTATTTGGCAACCCCCCCCCAGCTATTTGGCCAGCTCCTGCGCCTAGGCCCTTTGAGACAGAGACACCGTTCCAACTTTAAAACGTACGGTCAGTACCGCTGTAAGTTGCTCGCGAAGATGACATCACGAGTCCATGTCGTTTGTCCGCAATATTGGATTGAACAGAAAGCTAAACCAAAGTTTCACAGGTCACAAATTTGGTCCGAACTTCACGAAACTGGACGTACATGATCCTTGGACCAAGCCTCACAAAAGTTAGCCTGGTAATACCAGACTCTGCTACTTCACTTTGGTTCGTAGACAGAGTCTGGAATGGCATAACAGAGAAGTGTTTTCTCTCTTGCTAGGGGGCGCTTGTCTGAAGTTTAAAATCATTGGTTACCCGTAAGCCAATCACATAACGTTTGGTTATGGCGTGTGTTATGCGCATGCTCAGCCGCATTTAACTTTAACTGTAAACACATGTATGATGCGAAAACAAAACCATCGAGCGAAATACCGGAGTGAACATGGCTGTGAACGACTTTTGCAGATTATGTGAAGTAAATCTACGCATCCACGGTACAATCAGCGTGTACGTCACGGCTCTCAGCCCGCCCTCTGTTCGTTGATTGGCCCGGCTGTTTCCAGACCGGTGGCAAACAGAAAGCTCTGAAGCTGTCTCAGACTGAGTACAGAAGCGAAATGAAATTGAGCGGAAGTACGAAGTCTGACGTAGTCAGGCTACGCGAGTCCCGCTTTACAGGTCAAAACTGATAAACGGTCCACACAAACACAATAAGAGTAGCTCAGTTTCGTTCCTTACATTGCATTTGCCAGTTGATGTGGTCGCGCCAGCCTCTATAAGCGCGCTTGTCACCCGCGACGCGCCTTCATTTGAAGTAACGTAATTTTGGTCGGCAGAAAAAATTGTCCACGAACCGTTCGGTACGTAATGCGTCCCGAAAACCGAACCGAAAGCCTCGTACCGAACGGTTCGATACGAATACGCGTATCGTTACACCCCTAGTATTTATATATAAATATATTAGCGATGTGACTGAGAATTTTTTCCCACTGGTTAATCGATGTGTGACAGCGCGGCGGGGGCTTTTAAATCGCTACCTTAAAAGCGAAAGTGAAATATGGACGTCCAGTAGGAATGAACTAAAAAACATTCACTCTGTTCTGCTCGTTCCTCGCTGTAGACACATATTGCCCATGCAGCCGTGAGCATTTTAGTTTCATTTTAAAAATAGCACCATTTCGGGGGTGGGATTGCTTGAATGTTTTTTTACAAAAGCACAATGTTGTGTTTTATTGTGAGTGTACATAAATATAAGTAAACACATTGCAATTTAAATGATGTCCTGTATGAATATATAAATACTCACTGGTGCCCCCCAGCTGTTTGCGCCCTAGGCGACCGCCTAGTTTGCCTATGCCTAGAAACGGCCCTGTGCGCACATATACGAGCATTCCTGATCAAATATCCAGAGAGGGGCTTTATGATTTCTTCTCCTTGTGTTCATGTAAAGCATAACACACACCCCTCCCTTTGCATTCTGGGCTGCAGGAATGTCCCACATGTGGCAGTCCAAACTGCTGCACCCCTTTGAATCCAGATGCAAGGAAAGGGAGGGGAATGACTGTTCCTTATTTTTGGATGTTGCAGTTTGTGTCGCTTTCATTCCTCATCTCATCCATGCTCTGCCATTTCCCATCAGCCAGTCGCTGTTGGATGTTCCAGTCTCACACACACACACATCACTTAGCAGATTAGTGAGTGTGGTTGTGGTTCTCCGTTTGGTTTGCTGACCAGTGTTTTGATATGTTCAGGGAGGTGAGGCTTGGCCGGACTGGAGTGGATGAAATAAAATGTCACCCCTTCTTCAAGAATGATCAGTGGACCTTCGACACCATACGAGACAGTAAGCCTCTGAGTGTGAGTGTGGCTGATCTGTGATCATAACTTAATAGTCACATTTATTCATTAAAATAACAACTAATCACTATTTATGACTGAGTCAGTGTTATTTACTTACTATAACATTATACATGTACTGGTTGATAAAAATCAAAGAAATTTAGAATATACTCAAGTCTTGGATTGGATATTTCATTTGTGAGTGAGGAGTTTTGAACTGAGTCATTCATACAGTATCTGTTCAAATTATAGATATGTGATTTTGATTTTGATTTTTTTTTTAATTTCCTGAAATTCCTCCTTTTTTTATTTTTCTCCACACACATGCAAACATTCACCTCACACCCTCATGTTATGCTTCTGGTAAAAAGGAAAGTAATTTCAGTCATGCATACCAGTGTTGAGTAAGTTATTTAAAAAAAAGTAATTAATTACTAGCTACTAATTACTTCAACAACAGTGTAATTAGATTACTCTACTAATTACTAAAGCCTGCATTGCATGAATTATTCTTGAACTGACCAAAGTATTTAAAGGGAGAAAGCTACATTAACAACATACATTTTAACATTAGATTTCTGCTGTTTTTAAAATTTTTATGTTAAATCCACTATTGTTTTATATAGAATTGTTCTAAAGTCTATACAGTATTTATAATTACATCAGAAGTAACTGTTATTAAATTACAGAAAATTTAAGAGTAATCCTTTTTTCAAAGGAAAACTAATTCAATTACAGTAGTTGATTACTTAGTAATGCATTACATGTTGTAACTTTTGCTCCTTTCGTGGGGCGGGGCATGGTGCTCGGGACAGAGTTAAAGAGGTATTGGGTTGGTTTTAGTAAGGGTGGAACCCAACATGTGGCCCATACACAGTTACTAACGAGAGAAGAGCCTCAAAACCACAGAGTTAAACTTGTTTTTCCCTCTTCTCTCTTTAAAATTAAAATAGCCCCACATCATCACATAGCCTTCACCATACCTAGAGATTGGCATGGTTTTATTTCAGTTAGCCTAATAGCTAGTTTGATTTGCATTGAGAGATGATCTTATGGAAAGTACCCCATGCCAATCTCTAGGTATGGTGAAGGCTATGTGATGATGTGGGGCTATTTTAATTCCAAAGGCCAAGGGAACTTTATCAGGATGCATAGTATCCTAAAAATAAAAAAATAAAAAATACTTAAAAATAAAAATCTGCCTGCCTCTATGGGAATTTAACATAGGGGTGTCCAAACTTATGCACCCTGTATTTTAAGGAAGAACATTTATTTATTTACGATACATTATTCATTCTCAAAGAAAATTGGTGTCCTTAAAGGTTGGATTTTTCCTAATTTTTTAAATTAAGGCATTAAGTTCAATTTCCAAAAGATGATTTTTTATTCCTCTTTTTAGTCAACTTTAGCATGGGTGTCTAAACTTATGCATAGCACTGTATCTGCATGGTGTGGTATTGCCATATGGCAACATATACTTTTCTTGGTTTTCAGAATAAAATACAACAAATTGTGTTGTTGGAAAGAAACCAATTATATTTTCACTCCAAGACTGTTTTTCTTCCCATTCAAAGAAGGCACATTCTGACATGCTTTTTTATCTTCTTCTTTGCTACATCTTTGGTAAGTTGTCTAAAGTGGTTGTAAAGTAAATTGAGAAAATATGAGTGTTTCCATTGTGGTACAGAGAAAGGCTACTCTGTACTACAATGGAATTACAGTAATTAATTCAGCCTCATTCCCATTAGATGTTTGACACATGTTCTCTCAGCATGCTCAGTGTGTTAGCTCCAGAACCAGGGAGTGTTTTGGATATGTAAGTGAGCGTGAGTGTGTGTAAGCACAGTAGGTAGTGAGTAAGCACCGGCCAGCTTGGCAAATCATACGTGCCACTCCTCCCTTCAGTACAGTGTCTGCTTTGTGTGCTACACACACTGAGCCTTTCACTGTGAGACTCACTCACTCGCTCACACACACATACACTCAAACTCAAACAGGAGACACTATTTTTGCTCAAATCTTTTACAATATTCTCTCACACACTCCAACCCCCCCCCCTCCCCCTCCTGTTTCTCTCTGTCTCTCAGCCATGGCTCCAGTGGTGCCGGAGCTGAGGAGCGATACTGACACCAGTAACTTTGATGATGATATAAAGGATGATCCTGGAGGAAACGAGACCTTCCCCCCTCCCCGTGCCTTTGCAGGAAATCAGCTACCGTTTGTGGGCTTCACCTATTTCAGGGAGGACCAGTAAGTGTGAAAATGTGTGCATTTTGTGTTTGTTTGTGACTAGATGGATTCTGATGGATTCTTTAAAAATATATATTTTTCATAATTTGTTTGTTGCATACTATAGTCATGTAAAATAACTAATGGTTGTGGAAAAAGGATTCAAAGAGTCCCAAAAGGGTTCCCACTCTTTTTGGCCAATGAATTTCCATGACTTTTTCTGCTGTTTCTGATTACTGGATAAAGATTTTAGAGATTTGCTCTTACAAAGAACAGTTTCTAGCCTGTGAATTATTTTTGAGCTGAACATAACTAGAAAGTAATATATTCCGCATAAAAAATTCTGATTATGCCAGGCCTGGATATAATTTTTTTTTTAAATGAGTTTCTGTGACTGTGAAAAGAAAAAAGAAAAAATCTGATTTTTTTTTTTTTTTTTTAATATACTGTAAAAAGAGATAAATAAATGAAATCTGTGACCTGAAAAAATTTAAATCCCACATTTTAAACACTGTAGCGCTGTTTGACTTTTACACAGGTATCTTGTTCTCGCTCACTCACAGATGAACACTAAACAGCTGTAAAACAAGCTCCTGTTATGGATTGATAGAGACAGGATGTACAGTATTTTTGCATGGTTATGGTAGCCGTGAATGAGTGCTGCATTTGTTCCATCACAATTCCCTCCTTTTTCCCTTATCCTTTCACTGATTCCTCCCTGGCTCTCTCAGTTTCTCCAGTGTGGCTGAGTGAAGCCACATGGGCCGCTGTCAGAGCTGAGGAGATTGAAAAGTTGCTTTAAGATTTTCTTTCTTTCATTTCCTCTCTCTTTCTTATTCTTCTGACTTAGTCTTTTTCATCTTGAATTGATTTATGAAACCTTAAAGTGTGTTGCTGCTGAGTAAACAAGGACGACGCTAGCAGGTGATGAGTGGAATTTTCCATAACACACTCTCTCTCTCTCTCTCTCTCTCTCTCTCTCTCTCTCTCTTTTACAGGTTATTAACCTCAAAAAATTACTGTTCAGATGAGGACTCAAGTGCTAATAGTCTCATTGAGGATCATGGTTTAAACCATGCAGAGGTGCATATATTTTTTTTTCATTTTTCTTTTAAATAATATTATAATAATAATGATTTATGTTAAATGATAGCCACTATAATCTTTTTGTTTTATGTCAATGAAGGGGTACTTGAGCCTTACTGATAGAGCTGTGTGGCACAAACTTAGCACTTAGATTACTAAAATAGCTCATGTGACTTATTCTGCAGCAGAATTTACCACAACCATTTTGTTTGGTGTCGTTACTCAACATAATTGGAGTGTTTCTCCACATTCTTTAGATAAGTGCTGCTTTTAATAGAATTGAAAACAACAACTTTGCATCAGTTGTTTGTTGATTCTTCAAATGTGTTTTTTGCATGTCCCTAGTCCAGTGACCTGCAGAAGAGGCTGAAAAGGTTGGAAGAAAAAGTCAAACATGAAATGCAAGCAAAGGAGGAACTGGAAAATAAATGCCGGTACAAATACTCATAAACATAATGTGCAAATGTAAAATGTTGCAATACATATTTTTTGTATTTTTTAAAAAAAAATAAAAAATCTTTAAAAATAACTTTTTAAAAAGAATATTATCAGCATAACAATTTAAGTGGGAATTTGAATTCTCTCTCTCTCTCTCTCTACATATATATATATATATATATATATATATATATACACACATGTATACATAGAGTGTGTGTGTGTATGCATGTATATGTTGTAATTGTTGTATAGTGAATAATGAATGTTTAAATTCCTCAGAGATCCAGATTTTTGTTATTTGTGTCACATATGGAAAAATCAAAACATTCTCTATCTTCACTTACAACTAGGGTTGTAACGGTATACTGGTATGGCGATTTATCACGATATTGGCATGTACGATTATCATATCGTAAACATTTGCTAATCCACGGTTTTGGAAAAAAAATTAAACCAGATCTCACCTGCGCATATGCAACTTCTTTTCACTTGACTGCTTAGACTCCACCCATACATGTGCAGCAGAGAAAATGTCTGAGACAGAGGCTGCGAATTCTAATCTCTATCCCCCGCCGAAAACAAAGTTAAAATCTGCAGTGTGGGAATACTTTGGTTATCTGAAAAACGAACGCGGGATTTTCCTTTAAGATGGATATCCAGTTGTGTCCAGAAATATGGACCAAGAGTGGCTGCAAAAGGAGGAAATATGTCGAACATGTTCTCCCATATTCGCGAACACCATCCCTCCCTGCAGATAAATTTATAAATGGTAAATTTACCATTTATAACTTAAGGCCATATTATTTCCGTGTTGCTGAGGAAATTTACAATATAACAGATGTCACGTAAAATGCTCGATTTTATAGATAGATGAATAAATCTAAAATATAGCTGCGCAATTAATCAAATCGCTATATGAGTGTGTCTATTAATATACAGCGGAAAAAACTGCTATACTGTAAAACTATATTCTGCTTGTTCTGCGTGTCTGTGTGAATGAGCAGCGCCATTTCGCCTAGTACATACTCAAGTATGGGTGACGCTCTGGTGTTTAACTGTGCGTTCACACCGCCGGCGGCGAGAGCGTCAAAGTGGCCGGAAGCCATTCATTTTCAATGAGAGCCGGCGGCGAGCTCCGGCGAGGGCGGCGCGGCGCGTCTTGGACGGCGAGAGCGGCGAGAAGAGTTGAAATCAAGTCAACTTTATGGTAATAAGCTATGACGCGGTTCGGCGGCAACGGCGGCAACCAGTCGGAATGTAGAAGTCCTCCGCCTGAGGGAATACGAGAGAACACAATTCTGTAAACTTTGGTTCCCACCACATTAGTTCCTAAGCAAAATGGAGGAAAAATTAATAATTTCTGTTGCGGGTTTCCCGTTATTGTACGACTTGTCATCCATGGTGTTGTCAGTTTGATTAGAAAAAGCTGCGCAACACTATTTATAGGCAACATTTTCGCGCTAGAACTTCTTTGAACTAAAAACGCTTGTTTTTTAAGCAGGAATGCAATTCATTTGCTCAAAATAATAATGATTTTGACCAATTGCAGCAACGGTTTTTGTGGCCCCTTTAAATAAAGTTTTTTATAAAATCACGCATTAATCTACGTCAGAGCGTCCCCGAATCTTTCTACGGCGTCGGTGACAGGGCGGCGAGAGCGAATTTTGCCGCTCTCGCCGGCGGCGGTGTGAACGTACAGTTAAGCGTCTGCCGTCTCACTCACTATAGACGAATCCGACGAGCGTTCTGTGTAGGCTGCCATCTTGTGGCGACGCCATTACTGAGCTGTTACTAGTATAAACAAACCTCCGTGATAACGCACCATCGATGACAGCTACAGCCAGTCAGTATGACTTGATGATGTTAGACAGTGGGCTCCAGTCACAGATGAAGGTACAAACGATCTTACAGATTATTTATGAAAATAGCTTGGCAATAACTATGCTAGCTAGGCTAGCTAACGAGGAAACTATACAAAGATCTGTCCATTTGGCAACAATAAATAAATGAATATTAAATAAACGAATTCATGTTTTTCATTTGTGACCATTATTTATCTCATTTTCACATTTCAAAAGGAAAGGGTGGTAAAGCTAACTGCTAGCGTTGTTGGTTCTCAGAGTGAGAGTCACAGTCAAGCAAATCAAACATTAACAACAGACATAAGTAATGTTACTACTGCCCCAACGCGCCCCTTCGGTTGTTTTAAAGGTATTCAAGAGTATTTTCTCCTTCGCCTGGCATCCGATGATCAACAAAATGCCAACTACAGGTCACTGATTGAGGGTAAAAATTATCTGAGCTCCGGATGGTTTGGTTAGCTAAATAATGCACACTCTACCAGATGATAAACACATAACGTTAGTTCTAAAAGGACCTGTCCGATTTTCACAGACCATTAACAACACTCATACTGTACAAATAACTCGGCAGAGGAAGAATAGGAAAGTTGTAGATGTAACGTTAGTGACAGTCGTAAATCGCGGGCTGTTTATTCCAGTGGACGCAACCAAACCAATAGGAGGCAATGGCGCAACGCTACCCAGCAACAGCTCAGTAATGGCGCCCGCTTACTTCCGGTAGTTTCGCCGGATTCGTCTATAGAGCTGGTAAGTCCCGCCCCTTCCGCAAAACCCCGCTGGACCTCAAAGTTGAAAAACCGTCAATGCAAGTGAATGGGAGAAAATAATTATTTTCTGGTCCCGTTTGAATTGTGCCATGAATGTGAACATATGTTGTCTGTGAATTTTTTATATAACTTTTCATGTTACGAGTTTGACAGTATATGGTATGATTCTTCGGCTAGCAGTTGTGGAAAAGACATAACGAGAAAGACTACATGTCGCCTATGTGACGTCACCCCATAAAGTTGACTTACCTGTGGTTTTCGCCAACCTCAATGATTTTGTCCTCTCCCTGAAAGAAGGCGGTGAAGTGCACCAAAGACACAGCCATGTTTAGCGGGATCCGTGAGCTAGTCCGTGTGCTAGTGGTGTTGACGTTTCAAACGCGTCGAGAGTTGTAGTCCACAAAGTGCTCTCACACAAAGTCTAACTGTATCAAACTTCTACCCGCTAAATTGTATCATTCTTTACACGAAAAGTTATATAAAAAATTCACAGACAACATATGTTCACATTCATGGCACAATTCAAACGGGACCAGAAAATAATTATTTTCTCCCATTCACTTGCATTGACGGTTTTTCAACTTTGAGGTCCAGCGGGGTTTTGCGGAAGGGGCGGGACTTACCAGCTCTATATGAGGACGTGAACACATGAACATATCCAGAGCTGCTCTGCTTTTATTTAAAAGAATCATCATCAAATACACTCTGACTAAAACTCATAGGTGTTTAGTACAACCTGTCAAAATAAAAGTTTGATTTAGCTTAAAGAAATATGTTACTATTGTACAATATAATAGCTATAACTAACTTAAAGTTATAACAACAAAAAATTATAATAAAGTTTATTTAAACATTAAGAAATATAGTGTTTTATCTGTTTTAATTAGTGTTGTGCAGAGTATGCACACAAATAAAAGTTGTTACATTTCATCTGATTGCATTTTCAATAATATATTTGTATTAAATCATAGAATCCAGACAAATTATATCAGACAAGTTACCCAGAATTTCTGAGGAAATAAAATACATTTCATAAGACTCTACTATCTTATAATTATCTTATAAAAATAAAAATAAAAATAAGTTAAGGTTTTATGAATTCAATTGTTTAGACATGTTTGTTCAAATGGGAATTTATTTTTTCTTTCTTTCTTATTTTTTCAAAAGGTAGACTCATACAAAAAAGTTTTTTTCTTTTCATTAAAAAAGTTTGTTTTAATAAACCATATGTTCAACCAAAAAAACCCTATCTGTTTTCATTCATTTAAGAGCCATTGTAGCAGATGATTCAAATAATAATAATGATTGTTTAATACCGTATATCATGAAACCGTGATATTTTCTGAGACGATTATCATACCGTGAAAATCTCATACCGTTACAACCCTACTTACAACAGATGTAAACTATGTTGTATCTCAACAGGACGGCAAATCAGCGGCTGGATAAGTTGTCCAAAGAGCTTGAAGAAGAAGTAAGACACATCTTTAAATTGCATTCACCCAACAAAGGCACTTGATTTGAAACCATTCAGAAACAAAGTGCAACGAGTTCCTCTAACTGTTTGTTTCTTGTTGTAGGTGAATGCGAGACAAATGGTAGAAGACTCTCTGAGGGGACTGGAGAGAGAGAAAGCTTTACTGAAGCACCAGCGTTCTGAAAGCATAAGAAAGGCTGGCCAGGAGACAGACAGAAAGCGTCTTCTTGAGAATGAGGGTGAGAACAGCAGACAGAAACACACTCCATTGACACTCAACATTGACACAGAACAGTGACTAAACTGAGTACTAGGGGTGGGAAAAAATCTATTCACTGATACAATAATACTGGATCAATCTACAAAAAAATCATGATCATACATACTTTTTAACTGGTGCATCTTTAACCATCTTAACCTACAACATTACTGAATATGCTGCTTCAGCTTCTCTGCCGCTTTTGCATGTTTAATATTGACGCTCATTCTTGATTCACTTAAGCACTGGTCCAAAGTTTCTACACGATTTGCTCAGTACTAACCTCTGACATTCTCCCATCTAGAAACTATTAGTTCTGCTTTGCTGATGTTATGATGCTAACATATTTGGCATTTCTCTGTCCTGCAGTGGGCAGCCTGAGAGATCAGCTAGCCGAACTGAAGAAGAAGAACCAGGACTCTCATCTCTCTGCTGAGAAGAACATTCACCTGGAGAGACAGGTTGGTCCCTCAGCAAAACTTTACCAAACCTTTAACCTCAGAACAATAACTACTATTTAACAAATAGCCAGAGGCAAGGACATTTAAAAAAGTTTTTAAACATTTATAAAACAGAAAAAAATGGCTATAAGAAAAATAAAATAGTAAACCTACTGAGGTTTGTGCTTGATACTAACGTAATTTGCCAGTGTTAAAATAATTTCTCCTATCCCAGCTAAAATATTTTAAAATATTGAAAAATAAACTTTTTAAAAGTAAAATAAATAAATAATAGTTTGAGGTTTGTTCTTAAATGTTCTTAGACAATTTCTAATGCAATAAAATACTGTTATATTCAAATGTGCTTATATTCTTATACATTTCTAAAGCCCTTATATCAGTTTGGCTTCTTATAAACAAAAGTTTGGGGTCAGTAAGTTATTATAGCAAAAGTGATAGTAAAGACATTTATAATGTTAAAAAAGATTTCTATGTTGGATTCAAAGAATCCTGGTAAAAAATAAAAAAATAAGCAGAACTGTTTTTTTGAGCACCAGATTAGTATAATATAATGATTTCTGAGGGATCATGTGACGCTGAAGACTGGAGTAATTGCCATCACCGGAATAAATTACCTGTAAAATATATAAAAATAGAAATTATCTCTTTAAATTATTTCGCAATATTACTTGATCAAATAAATTCAGCCTTGTTGAGCATGAGATTTCTTTCAAAATCCCCTAAACTTTTGAACAGTAATGTAAATTATATTTTGTTTTAAGGATATATAGATGTTCAGTATTATGGAATAAAAGGGATTCTGATAGTAAATTAATATGTCCTTAGTTGGAGGAGGTGAATGCTAAGCTTCAGGCTGAGGTGGAGGAGTCTGAGAGGCTGAAGAAGGCCCAGGGCGAGGTGTTGAGACAGTCCCAGCAGCTGGAGGTCTCTCTCAGGGAGCTCCAGGAGCGTCTGGCCCAGCTGGAGAGCGGCAGGCTGGGTCTGGAACAGGAGAAACTGAGTCTGCAAACCTCACTGCAGGAGGAGAAGCGAGAGAGAAGCCTTGGCTCAGAGACCATCAATGAACTACAGGGTGGGTGCATGTGGGTCTGTGCCAGTTTGTGATCGTCAGACAGAAGTAGCTGTGAATCAACATCTACCGAGCTTCCTAGAAGCAGATTGCGTTACATTCTAGGGATCACACTTGTGTGCCGGTCTATGTGAGCGAGTGAAAGCTGATTTTATGTTTGAGCGTGTAGTGGTCAGCTCTTGCTGAAAGACACACTGGGCTCTTGTCTGCTGGGCAGTGTTGTTGTGTTGGGGTGGAGCTGCTCGCAGCGAATGTAAACATCAGTAGTGCGTTATTTTGAGGTCAGAGGCTGATATTATGTCGCTAGACGGACAAATGGGCAAACAAGAAAATATATCTTATTTTCGGTCATATTTTCATAATTTAAAGGATTTGTTTCTGCAGACTCTTTAATGTCCCGGTAGATTGTTACGTGGTTTAAATAAACAGATTTCAATTAAGGAAGGTCACTTTAAAACTTTTGACCATGCCTTTATTCATTTTTGCTACATTTCAGATGTCTTTTACGTTTAGATTTCATTGATTTTTACCCCAGACCAAGACTTTAATCTTAAAATATGAAAATTCATTATAAAAATATACTGTAATCACATCTATCTAAACAAATTGTGAAATAAACAAATCATGAACCACACAAAATGTATTGTGTGAAAATAATTTATATCTGTTTTTATTTTTACTCAAATTCTGACTGTTCCTCAGTCTTTTGATTTTGCCACAAGTTTTATCACAAATTAGTTTAGGATTATGTTTGATGTAAAATATGAGGTTTGATATGTGAAGAAAACAATGCAAAATCACTTCTAAGTTTGATCAGACATATTGATCAGAGTCATTTCTGATCAATATGTAATTTTGTTAAAGTATTAATTTAAAAAATAATAAATTTTAGTATTATTGTCAAAATATTTAATTAATTGTATCCATTTTTATTCTGATAATGTTTAAAATATCATTCCTATCACCATCATTCCCGCTAGTCAGAGTGTGAAGTGTGTTCTAAGAGATTTTATTTTCTAAAGGTCCACACTCAGGCCTAAAAGTGTCCATAGTTGAAGAAACTGCCCATTTATGGTTTTATGGTTTCAGGTTTAACATTAATGTTAACCTGAATTGCTGACATTTGACTTTAACTTCGGTCTTCTGTTTTTTTATATGCATTTCTATCTTTCTGTCATTCTCAGGTCATGTCTCCGGACTGGAGGACGAGTTAAAACACATAAAGAGTTCTCTATCAAAGGCTGAAGTAGAGAAAAGACAGTTACAGGAGGATCTTACTGCCCTGGAAAAGGTGCTTGTGTGTTTTAGCAAGTGATTGAATGATTTACAATTTCAGCACATGATGTTTGTGTGGTTGTGTATTTTTGTGAAACCCCATTAATGTTGTCCCTTCACCCACAGGAGAAGAACAAGCAAGAGATTGATCACTCCTTTAAACTCAAAGCAGTTCAACAGAGTCTGGAGCAGGAGGAGGCGGAGCATAAAGCCACTAAAGCCAGATTGGCCGACAACAACAAAATCAACCAATCCATCGAGGAGGCCAAGTCTGAGACCCTGAAAGGTAAGATTAGACAGTAGCCTCTAATTTAAAAACTCTTAAAATGTGTATATCTGTTCAGATTTTCACTACAAATTTTAAAAATGTTGTTATGGGGAGCACAGTTTAGATTGATGGAAAACAAATTCTGGTTACCTTAGTACTACTTCCCTAAAGGTATTTGAGACATAATTTGGACTCACAACAAAATACAAAATAAGGCTTGACTTGGACATTAGAAACTTTCTCGTCAAGATTTACTTGATTCCTCTAGACATGCCTTGCATTTCTGATCTCTGCCTCTGTATAAAAACGAAAATATCGTTTCTGCATTCTGTTCTAGATGAGCAAATCTTTCTGAAGTCTGTAGTACAAGTACAAGGAGTTGTGTGTTTGTGTGATGGGTGTGTTTTTGTGACAGTTATGGAACATAAGCTGCTGGAAGAACGATCTGCGAAGCAACAGTTGGAAAACAGACTGATGCAGCTGGAGAAGGAAAACTCAGGATTAGACTGTGATTACAAACAAGCCAAACACGAGCTTCAGGAGCTCCGCTCACTCAAAGAAAAACTCACTGAGGAGGTATACCTGTCTGCTTTTCTTGCTTGGCTGTAGCTGTCTGTCTGCCTCATGATTTTAATTATATCATACTTACTGCTCTGGGATGTTAATGTAGTGTCTTCTGTCCATATTTTCAACACTCTTTTACATAATTTAAAAAAATATATAAAAGTAAATATATATTTTATAAATATTATATACATATAAATATGTATCTAAAGTATTAAAAACACAATTAAAAATTACATTTATGCATCACATAGTTCATGGGAAGTCCAAGATATTTGATTGAATCCAGTGTGTGTGTGTGTGTGTGTGTGTGTGTGTGTGTGTGTGTGTGTGTGTGTGTGTGTGTGTGTCAGGTGGAGGTGCTAAATGTGCGTGTGCATCAGGAGACTCAGAGGAAGACTCTGTGTCAGAATGATCTCAAAGTTCAGAGGGAGGAGATCAGCACCCTACGCTTCTCGGAGAAACAGCTCAAACAAGAACTCAATCATCTGCTGGAGCTCAAACTCAGCCTGGAAAAACTAAATCAGGAACTGCGCAGGTGAATGACTTAGTGATCCACAATTTTTTCAATGCTGATACTAGTGTTTAGTGAGTAGTGATATCTAAACTCAGCAAAAAAAGAAACGTCCCTTTTTCAGGACTGTGTATTTCAACAATAATGTTGTAAAAATCCAAATAACTTTACAGATCTTCATTGTAAAGGGTTTAAACAATGTTTTCCATGCATGTTCAATTAACCATAATCAATTAATTAACATGCACCTGTGGAATGGTCGTTAAGACCTTAACAGCTTACAGAGAGTAGGCATTTAAGGTCACAGTTCTAAAAACGCAGGACACTAAAGAGACTTGTCTACCGACTGTGAAAAACACCAAAAGAAAGATGCCCAGGGTCACTGCTCATCTGCGTGAACGTGCATTAGGCATGCTGCAGGGAGGCATGAGGACTGCTGATGTGGCTAGGGCAATAAATTGCCATGTCCGCACTGTGAGACAGCGCTACAGGGAGACAGGAAGGACAGCTGATCATCCCCGCAGTGGAAGACCACATGTAACAACACCTGCACAGGATCGGTACATCCGAATATCACACCTGCGTGACAGGTACAGGATGGCCACAACAACTGCCCGAGTCACACCAGGAACACACAATCCTTCCATCAGTGCTCAGACTGTCCGCAATAGGCTGAGAGAGGCTGGACTGAGGGCTTGTAGGCCTGTTGTAAGGCAGGTCCTTACCAGACATCACCAGCAACAACACCGCCTATGGGCACAAACCCACCTTCGCTGGACCAGACAGGAGTGGCAAAAAGTGCTCTTCACTGATGAGTCACGGTTTTGTCTCACCAGGGGTGATGGACGGATTCGTGTTTATCGTCGAAGGAATGAGCGTTACACCGAGGCCTGTACCCTGGAGCGGGATCGATTTGGAGGTGGGGGGTCCGTCATGGTCTGGGGCGGTATATCACATCACAATCGGACTGAGCTTGTTGTCATTGCAGGCAATCTCAATGCCTTGCGGTACAGGGAAGACATCCTCCTCCCTCATGTGGTACCCTTTATGCATGCTCATCCGGACATGATCCTCCAGCAGGACAATGCCACCAGCCATACTGCTCGTTCTGTGCGTGAGTTTCTGCATGACAGCAATGTCAGTGTTCTGCCATGGCCAGCAAAGAGCCCGGATCTCAATCCCATTGAGCACGTCTGGGACCTGTTGGATCGCAGGGTGAGGGCTAGGGCTAGGGCCATTCCCCCCAGAAATGTCCAGGAACTTGCAAGTGCCTTGGTGGAAGAGTGGGGTAACATCTCACAGCAAGAACTGACTAATCTGGTCCAGTCCATGAGGAAGAGATGCACTGCAGTATTTCAAGCAGCTGGTGGCCACACCAGATACTGACTGGTACTTTTGATTTTGAGCCTCCCTTCATTCAGGGACACATTATTCTATTTCTGTTAGTCACATGTCTGTGAAACATTTTTAGTTTATGTCTTATGGTGTTGACTCTTTTAGTGTTCATACAAATATTTACACATTAAGTTTACTGAAAGTAAAAACAGTTGAAAGTCAGAGGACGTTTCTTTTTTTGCTGAGTTTATCTATCTATCTATCTATCTATCTATCTATCTATCTATTGATAGATAAGATGTACATAAGAATAAGATAATAAAATGTACAGCAAAATTCTGATATTAAATGAACATAGTGGAACACTCCATCATTGTGCATTATCTCAATAGCAAAGTTCCAATAGAGTTGCGTGTTAGTGCATATTCACACCTATAACAATAAATATATTAGCACCTACACCATATGATAACATTCATTTTATTTTATTTTTTGTAGTTATGTCATAGCTGCTGCTCAAGTTCTTTTAAGTCGGGTGGTTTCTAATTGGCTGTCAGTGTTTTTATCATTCATCAGCTGGAAACAAAATCATTCTGAAAGTGATTACAATGATATTGTTCCTCTGTGTTATCATTATAGTTGTTGTGTGGATGTCCCTATTCTCATAGAATTAGAATGATTATTATAAATGTATAGTTATATTTATCATTATAGTTATCGTTCTTTGTCTGAACAGGCCCTTAGCCTGTTTGCTGAACTTACAAAGCGATACACTAATAAGCATAATTCATAGTACACACAAATATTATTCACTGAGGATCAGCATGCTATAAAAAGTCACTTTTCTCTGTGTCCAACCAGGGAGAGAGAAGAAGCTGACATACAGTTGAAAGAGCTGAAGGACCAGTTGGAGGCAGAGCAGTACTTCACAGTATGTCTGCCAGCTTTATTATGTTTAGCCAGTGAATATGTGGAGGGATGTATTTGGATTGGTTTGTGTATCTGTTTGCTCATATTTGTTTTTAAATTAAAATTTTTCCTTGATTCCAGAAACTGTATAAAACTCAGATTCAAGAGCTGAAAGAGGAGAATGATGAAAAGGCTAAACTCTACAAAGATATTCAGCAGAGACTAGCGGATCTGCTAGAAGAGAGGTGTGTGTGTGTGTGTGTGTGTGTGTGTGTGTGTGTGTGTGTGTGTGTGTGTGTTTGCTATTAAAAAAGGATGTTGGGACATATCAAAGGGCTTATGTTTTTTTTAAAGGTGAAACCATATCAATTAGAGAAAGGTTAGATGAAAAGTAAGGTAGTTAGATGCAATTAGTTAAAGAATGAATTAACAGATAACAATTTATACAATATGCTGAACTCTCGTTCAATACAAACTGTTTTGTGTGTGTTTATATAGGGACTCGTTAGCAACGCAGCTAGAGGCGAGCCTTACTAAGGCAGATTCTGAACAGTTGGCACGCTCCATCGCTGAGGAGCAGTACTCAGACCTGGAGAAAGAAAAGATCATGAAGGAGCTAGAGATCAAAGATATGATTGCCAGACATCGGCAGGAGCTCTGCGAAAAGGACAATACCATCAGCTCGGTGAGAATACAAGAGAGTATAAGAATGGATATATGTGTGTTTATGTGTGTGAATGTGTGCGTGTGTCCACACAACATAAACATTAATTCATTTTAATTTAATCTTCTACATAATGTAAGCTGGAGGAATCAAACCGCACACTCACTGCGGATGTGGCCAACTTGGCTAGTGAGAAAGAGGAGCTCAACAATAAGTTCAAACACCTACAGCAAAGTGAGTGTTGCAGAAGTTAATATAAAATATGAATGGATTGATGTCATAATGTCCACATATGTTAATATATGTGCTTTAACATTTATAAATGTATATACACAGAGCTGGAGATGGTCAAAGAAGAAGAGAAACAGATGAAATCTTTGACACTGTCCCTAGAGAAGCAGATACAGTCTGAGAAAACCCTCAAGATTCAGGTGTGTTTTGGAGAAACACCTAACTTAAGGTTTATTGAATTTTAATCAAGGGTTTGTAACTATACATGTTACTCCATTATTTTCATAGTATAAATAGGTGTTACTAGCATGTCTCAGGTAAATTATAGCATCAGATGTCTGTATTGTAGGCTATAAACAAGCTGGCAGAGGTTATGAAGAAAACTGATGTCAGGCCACAGCAAGGAAACAACAGTGACATCCGAAGGAAGGAGAAGGAGAACAGACAGCTCCAGCTGCAGCTCCGCACCGAGAAAGAAAAACTCAACAACACCATCTTCAAATACCAGAAAGAAATGAATGATATGCAGGCTGTAAGTGACATTAAATATAAATGCAAAAGAAACGTAACCACTAGAAAACCTATTCACCGGTCTATCTACAATACTTAAATAAACAAAGCACAGAAGAAGTGTTGTTCTCTTTGCAGATGATAGCAGAGGATTCTCAGGTCCGACTGGAGATGCAGATGGCCCTGGACAGTAAAGACAGTGATATTGAGCGTCTGCGCTGTCAGATCACTTCTCTGAGCATCCATTCTTTGGACACCACCAGCATCAGTAGCACGGGAAACGACCTGGAGGGTGAAGATGCTTATCCAGGTAACTATACAGGTTACGTCCCATCAAGCACAGGACTGCCTAATGTGTTTATTATCATTCATGTGGCATAATTGGTGCTATGGTGAGCTTAAGCCCCAAATGCTTTTAGTAAAGCCCTGAATAGTAATTTTTGTCTTTCATGTAATCCATTTAGAACCATAAAATATATTCTGTTATTACAAACCAGACAATATGAATGTATAATTTTAGTATATAATGACTCAAAACGTACTCGGTTACTAATGTAACCTCGGTTCTCTCTAGAAGAGGGAACGAGTATTGCGTAAGGTTAGCTTACGCATCGGGAAAGTCTTCTTTCTTCGAGATCTGAAGCCAAAAAATTATCCTTAATTTTGTATACATTGTCAACGCAGTGCAGCAGCCGACAGACCTAGGCAGGCTGTATAAGCGTGCTCATTGGCTGCTCGGCGGCAACTGCTTAAGCCTATCGGTGAGCGCTCTGAACGCGGCAACCAATGAGGGCGCTTCGCGCCCTCCGCACCCTTCTAACCGTCAGAATGGGTGTGGCCAGCGTGTATATATTCAGCGCTCATAGGCTAAAATTCTGGTTTTCGCAGTCTGAAGCGCAAAAGCTCGTGGCGCGACACGGCAGGTTACGCAATACTCGTTCCCTCTTCTAGAGAGAACCGAGGTTACATTAGTAACCGAGTACGTTCTCTTACGAGAGGTCTCTCGTATTGCGTAAGGTTAGCTTACGCATCGGGAACCCTTTGTCAACGCCGTGTGCGCCGAGCATCCAGCCCATGAATCCCAGGGAAACCGGGGAAAACACTCTGCTGGGAAATGTGGCCGGTCGGAGAGACGGGCCAGCGCAGTACAGGCACTTCATGCAGCATATGAAATAGAGCGGCGCGGCCGGTCTATAAACATATAACAGTACAAACAGTAGGGCCGGCAGAGCGAGCCCATACAGTACATAAGCACTCATAAGGGTAGGAGAAAAACGACATAGTCGGTCTCACATGAAGGGAAAAATTCCCGCGCGACAGAGAATAATACGGGCGGCCAGCAGCGCGGGCCAGCACCGACAACAGCGCGTAACGGGAAATAGGAAACAGAGCGGATCAGCCGGTCTGAGTCAAACACTTCACCCTGAGTATAGTACCAGAATAGCGCCAGCATATGAACGTAGTCTGCACACGAGAAATGGGCAGAGCATACATGTCACTTATGCTGACAGTATTTTTGCCTGTAGGGCAGGAACTTCCAGGTTATAAAACCTCACGAATGTTGATGGGGAGGCCCAGCCCGCCGCCATACAAATACCGTGATTAGAAATTCCGCTGGACCAGGCCCACGACGAGGCCATGCCTCTAGTGGAGTGGGCTCTGATGCCCAGAGGGCACTGCAGGTGTCTGGAGGCATAAGCTGCTGCTATCGCGTCCACTATCCACCTGGACAAGCTCTGTTTCGAGGCGGCAAGACCCTTGGTGCATCCGCCGAAGGAAACAAAGAGCTGCTCTGAACGCCTGAAAGCGGCGGAGCGCGTGATGTAAACTCTCAGCGCCCGGACAGGGCATAGGAGGTTATCACTGTCCCCACTGTCGGATGCTGGCAGAGCCGAGAGGGACATAACTTGTGCCCTAAACGGGGTTCCAATCGCTTTGGGGATGTAACCGTGTCTCGGTCTGAGAATGACTTTCGAGTCATTCGGCCCGAACTCAAGACATGCAGGGCTAACAGATAGCGCGTGCAAATCACCCACTCGTTTGACTGAAGACAGAGCTATCAGAAAAACGGTTTTAAGCGACAGATACTTTAGATCCGCGGATTCAAGCGGTTCAAAGGGAAAAGCCTCTAGGGCCGCTAGGACCAAGGACAGATCCCACGAGGGAACCGAGGGGGGCCGCGGGGGATTCATCCGTCTAGCTCCTCTGAGGAAGCGGATAATGAGCTCATTCCTTCCCATTGCCCGGCCGCGCGTCGTCTCAGCGAACGCTGCAATAGCGGCCACATATACTTTGAGCGTGGAAGGGGATCTGCCCTTTTCCAACAGCTCTTGTAAGAAGGAGAGCACCCGCGGGACCCCGCATGCTTGCGGATCCAAGTTTTTAGTAGCGCACCATTTAGAAAACACCGACCATTTAGACGCGTAGAGCCGTCTCGTGGAGGGGGCTCTCGACTGTGTGATCGTGTTCATGACCCCTTCTGACAGGTCAACGGGTATCCGTTGATCACCCATGCATGCAGCGACCAGCGCTCTGGATGGGGATGCCAGATCGATCCACCGGCTTGGGAGAGGAGATCCTTTCTCACCGGGATCGGCCATGGGGGTGAGTGCGACAGCCTCACTAGCTCTGGGGTACCAAGTTTGGTTTTCCCATCGCGGGGCTATAAGCAGCACTGAGTGGTGCGTTTCTCTGATCCTCGAAATGACCTGTGGCAACAGGGAGATCGGAGGAAAAGCATACAGCGGGAGGCTGGGCCATGTCTGGGACAGCGCGTCCTCGCTCTTCGAATAAAACTTCGGGCATTGAGCATTGTCTTTCGACGCAAAGAGGTCGATTTCCGCTCTGCCGAATAGGCGCCAGAGAAACTGGACTGTCTGGGGGTGCAGAGACCATTCTCCCGGGGGAATGTTGTCCCTGGACAGTCTGTCTGGACCGACATTCAGGTGGCCCGGCACGTGCGCGGCTCTCAGCGAGCGCAGCGAGCGGTAAGCCCACATGAGAAGGCGTTCTGTCAGCCTGCACAGATTCCTGGATCTGACACCGCCCTGTCGGTTCACATAGGATACCACGGACGTGTTGTCCGAGCGGACTAGCACATGGTGATCCCGTATGAATGGGAGGAAGCGCCTGAGCGCGTTCTCGACCGCTATCATCTCCAAACAGTTTATGTGGAGGCATTTTTCCCGGTCTGACCACAGGCCAAAAGCCGGTTTGCCCTCGAACAGAGCGCCCCAGCCTGAGGTGGAAGCGTCCGTCGAGATAACTTTGCGGTGTGAGATAGCTCCCATTGTCACTCCCCGCTGGTACCAGTCGTCCGCTAACCAGGGCTTCAGAGCTGAAACGCAGCTCTGAGTCACTCTGATGCGGATACCGCCGGAAGCCCATGCTCTGTGAGGCACTCAGGCATTCAGCCAGCGTTGTAGCGGGCGCATTCGTAAAAGACCCAGCCGAAGCACTGCTGCGGCTGAGGCCATACAACCTAGTAACCTCTGAAATGTTTTGAGAGGTACGGTGCTGCCCGGCCGGAGGGATGCGGCCAGGCGTCGAATGCAGCGCGCGCGCTGTGTCGACAGGCGGGCCGTGTACTGATATACCTGACCGTCGAAGGCGAATCTCAAGAATGGCCTGTGACGGGGTATTATCAGGATCTGAAAAGCACGCGTCTTTTAGATCGAGAGATATAAACCAGTCCCTCGGGCGAATTTGCGCGAGAATTTGTCTGGTTGTGAGCATTTTGAACGGTCTTCTCATAAGAGCCTTGTTCAAACGTCTCAGATCCAAAATTGGTCTGAGAGCTCCGTCCTTCTTGGGAACGAGGAAATAACGGCTGTAAAAGCCCGACTCGCTCATGGAAGGGGAAACCGGTTCTATAGCCCTTTTGCACAGAAGTGTAGCTATTTCTGCTCGAAGTAGATGTGCTACTTCCCCATTCACTCTGGTCTCGATACGCGCTTGAAAGCGCGGAGGGCGGCGAGCGAACTGCATAGTATAGCCCTGTTTTACTGTGCTTAGCACCCGTTCTGATGCGCCTGGAATAGTTTCCCACGCTTTTGCGTGTGCAGCCAGGGGCAGAATGGCCTCCGGGCTCCGATCGCCGCGCATCGCGGGCTCGAGAGCTCGAAACGGAGGGGCGGGCGCGGCGCGCGCGCTCTTGGTGCTTAGATACGGCGGATCGCACGCAGCGATAGCTGGCCGTTTTACACACAGTGTCCCGGTGGCTTTAGACGGGGAACATAAAGTGTGAGGCGCGACGCGCGATGGCGGCGTCGGGGGCGAAAATGTTCGTTAGTATGTGTGAGCGCTCGAGGGCGGGCACAGGACTTACATTCAGGGGCGGGCGCGGCGCGCGCGCTCTTGGTGGTTAGATACGGCGGATCGCACGCAGCGATAGCTGGCCATTTTACACACAGTGTCCCGGTGGCTTTGGACGGGGAACATATAGTGTGAGGCGCGACGCGCGATGTCGGCGTCGGGGCGAAAATGTAGTTAGTATGTGTGAGCGCTCGAGGGCGGGCACAGGACTTACATTTAAAACATGACCGGTCGTGCGAGGCCGTGTGACAGAGCGGGCAGTGAGTAGGTGTGGGCACGGAGAAGTGGACACGTGACCTACTTTTAACACTAAAGCGGCTTTTGCCTGCTTCATGAGAGTGGGCTCTGTGAGAGACACGGGATGTATAGTGCTTGTGTACAGGGGTGAGCACAGAACGTGGGCACATTCACTGTACTAGAAACACATACGGCGTCAGCCGTGCAACCAGACATATGCTCTTTTGAAATTTTTCTGGGTTGCCGTGAGAACGGCGGATGCGCGCAGGCGAGCGGGTAGATACCGGCTCGTTGACTGCGGGGTAAACAGCTGCAGTAGCCGTGGCAACGGGGACTGACAGAGCGTTAAGCTTCGACGGTGGTCCAGCCGCAGGGCTGCGGGATTTAACCGTCTTTTCTTCTCTCGTGTTTAGACGCTCAAAAATACTCGAGCACCCTGAGAAGGTGTGGTGCGAGAGGCGGGTTCGCTTTCTGTAAGTAAGAAAGACTGGCCGCGAGCTCGGAGAAGCAAGCAGCATAAAATTTTATCTTCCCCGAGAGCTGGGATCGAACGCGGATCTCTCGCATGAAAGCGTATGATTCTGCCACTGAGCCACAGGGGAAAACACATAAGCTTTCAGTTAGCGCGAGCATATAAAAAGCGACCTCATGTGTCGCGTCGGCGTTTGTTTGCAGGCGTGCGTGTGTTTAAAACAGGCTCGTTTACTGCAATAGTAATATTTCCAGTCGCCTGAACTTAAGAGGGGACTGAGAAATGTGTGAGGATTGGCGGTTGTCCAGCCGTAGCGAGACTAACACACTCTCTTCTCTTTTCGCCGGCGAGTGAGGCGCGCACGCTGAACGCTGCTCGTGACCGTCCGCTTTGTCATCCCTTGAACGGCGCAATCTGCGCGGCCCAACGAGGGAGAGGAGCGGGCTTGTTTTCTGTATGTAAGAAAAACTGGCCGCGAGCTCGGAGAAGCGAACAGCATAAACTTTAACTGCCGCGAGAGCGGGGACCGAACCCCGGTCTCTAGCTTGACAGTCTAGGATTCCGCCACTGAGTCACAGGGGAGAATACATTAGTATTCGGTTAGCGTCATCATGCCTTGTGACGGCGTTTGCTTGCAGGCGAGCGTGTATTTATAACAGGCTCGTATACTGCAATAGTAACAATTCCAGTCGCCTGACTTAAGAGGGGACTGAGAAATGTGTGAGAATGGAGGTTATAGTCCAGGCCACGGCGGGACGAAAACACTCTGTTCCCCTTACACCGGTGAGTGACGCGCGAGGACGGAGTAGCTTTCTTGTAACGTAAAGAGAGCTCCAAGACCGTCCGCTCCTGCCATCCCTTGTGAGCGGCGCAGTTTGCGCGGCTCGAAGAGAGGGAGAGGAAACTCGCTCCGAGACCGTCCGCTCCTGCCATCCCTCGTGAGCGGCTCAGTTTGCGCGGCTCGAACAGAGGGAGAGGAAACTCGCTCCGAGACCGTCCGCTTCTGCCATCCCTTGTGAGCGGTGTAGTTGCACGGCTCGAACAGAGGGAGAGTACGGGTATCTATCACATTCGCCTCATCTCCTGACGCGGCGGCGGCGCGGGCAGAGCCGGCGGTTGAGCGGCCGGGAGGGAGAGGGCGAGAGAGAGCTCGAGGGAGAGGTTCCGGCGAGCTCCTCAGTCACAACAGTCTCCGGTGGTCGCTGCGAGCGGCGCTTCTTATTGCGCGGCCCGGCAGGGACAGGCGGAGCGACAGCTTGGTCGAAAGCTTCAAGTCGAGCCCGCAGGGTCGACATTGAAAGCTCTTCGCACTCGGAGAGTGCGGTGGCGGCGTGCCCGCGGCCCAGGCGGAGAGCGCAGAGAGGTGGCGGTCTCCGTTGCTGAGCGGGGCGCGGCACGAGCCGCAAAAACGAGGCGTTTTTACAAAAACGCCTCGTGCTCTTTTAGAGTACACACAGAAACAGTAATAATGTAAAGGATATGTCGCCGGATAGCGTAGCAGGCACGGATGGCTGAAGGCGGCGAAGACGGCCGGCTTCCTCAGGCGCTGTCCTAAGCTTGCTGGTCGCTGGTTTCAACGGCGGCGGCTCTCAAGATCCAGCGATGCGAAGAGCGTCGCTGAAGACAAGAAAATCAGAATTTTAGCCTATGAGCGCTGAATATATACACGCTGGCCACACCCATTCTGACGGTTAGAAGGGTGCGGAGGGCGCGAAGCGCCCTCATTGGTTGCCGCGTTCAGAGCGCTCACCGATAGGCTTAAGCAGTTGCCGCCGAGCAGCCAATGAGCACGCTTATACAGCCTGCCTAGGTCTGTCGGCTGCTGCACTGCGTTGACAATGTATACAAAATTAAGGATAATTTTTTGGCTTCAGATCTCGAAGAAAGAAGACTTTCCCGATGCGTAAGCTAACCTTACGCAATACGAGAGACCTCTCGTAAGAGAACTTCACTGTTTTTTTTAGAAGCACCCACTGTAACTTCAAAACAAACTTCAAAACACCCGGCAAATCAATTGTCAGTTATTTATTCATCCTTTCATTTCGGTAGGGTTCTTTTCTGGGCAAGAACTCCCTGCGCATCCATGCAGCCTAGCATGGATAAGAGCAGCAATAACCTCCCTTAGAGTAACCTGAACAGAACCAACATGAATGTATTGCAGATATATAATTAATTCAATATTTTAATGTGCAACATAATTCAAGAATTTAGTCTGATTCAGAGAAAATGCCAAATCGTGACTGGACGAGAGGAGCTGGGGATGGAGGTGATTTTCATCCTTTTGCTTCTTTACCTCATTCTTCTTTCATTCCTTCCCTCTCACCTTGATGCCGGTGTAGTGCGCATCACACACTCACACACCTCAGAGTCTATGTCCTTCACGTACCAACGGAGCTCCAAGTCAGTGTGTATTGATACCCGGCCATGCCAGATCACTTCTTGCTTCCCCTCCGACTCAGAGGAAGAGGAGGATGAGGAAGACGAGTGGAGGCAAAGGCCTGCCCTGACATATGAGAAGCCTATTGAGCAAGAGACTGCAGGTGACCCTGCATGGAAACAAATTAGCACGCATACTGCCCCTTGCTCTCGTTCACTTTTATGCAGTGTGGAGTTTGAATACTGAACACCTAGACAGCATTTTTGGGCGTAGTGAAGGTTCAAATGAGCCTATGATGCCAAAAAATGCTGACTTGGTAGGCAGCTCACTAGGTCAGTGATTTCCAACCAGGTATACACATACCCCAAGCAGGTTTCTAGAAGTACTTGGAAATATTTCTCTTTTGCTTTATTTAACCTATAATTGCTTTGTTCAACCTATATAAAATGACTTAAAAATGATTAGGTATGTCAAAAAATGCAAATACTTAAAACAATATTTATTTATTGATTAATTTATGTATTTAATGGCATAACATGCTGAGAAATTTAAAGAGGACCTATTATGCTTTTTTGCATTTTCGACTTTCTTCAGTGTGTAATGTTGTCGTTTAAACATGAAAAAGGTCTGCAAAGTTACAAAGCACAAAGTTACTCCAAAGGGAGTTATTCTCTATATCAGAAAGCACTGTTCCTGAACTCCCTGAAACCCCTCAGTTGTAGTCTTGAGTTTTCTTCTGGGAACGAGCATGTCACAATATTCCTCAATAAAATAATTCCCACCCAAGGCATACAAAATAAAAGGGGCAAGGCCTGGTTGACACGTTAGTAGTGTGTTGAAACTTGCTGTTGTGTAAGGGGCGTGGCCAGTCACAACACACTAGTCCAGCCGACCAATTAGAGCACTTTGTGCTTTTCGGAAGAAGGGGCTTCATAGAGACTGGAACTAAATAGAGCGTTACTGACAGGCTGCAAATTAAAAGAGCTTGCTGTAAAATGTGTGAAAAAGAATGTGTTTTTCAACAATCAAACATTATTACTTATTCTAGTAGACCCCACAAAACAAATTTAAGTCTTTGAAAAAGGGCATAATAGGTCTTACTATAAGGTTAGGGTTAAGAAAAGGGTTTAGTTTAGCATTAGCATAATTTACTGTTATTTCTATAGTAAGTGCATGTAACAGAACACTGCAAAATAATGTTACCAAAAATAGTTTAGATATTAAGATGAGTTAATTGTGTAGATGACTCTCGTAGCAGAATATATCCTCTCTACAACAGTTCTGTTTTGATGATGATGAAGCCCTAATGGGGCTGTTGGAGTATGCAAAGCCGCGTTTCCACCGAAATTACCCAGAACAATTTGTCCCAGGAACTTTTTTCCCCCAGACCTGTTGCTTTCTGTGTTCCCACCGCGGTCTAAAGTACCGTGAAGATTTGGCAAATTAGTCCGGTGAAGTAGGACTGCACGCATCGCAACAGATTTTTTAAAATGGTGGTTGAAATGAAATGCTGCATGGAGTCAACCAATCAAAATGCGGCATGAACTCAACCAATCAGCATGTTCAGCACCCAACTCCCACCCTGAAAGTTCCTGAACTTAGAAAAAGTTCTATCTCGCAAGCAGGGACTTTCTGATGGGGAATTTTTACCCGGAACTTAATTTAGACCCTGGTTCCTGCGGTCGAAACGCACCAAGGACCACCCCAAAGAACGTAGTTTCTAGGGAAAGTTCCTGCGGTGGCTTAAGACAGAGGTTGGGAACCACTGCACTATGTTTTGAACCACAGCCACACTTTCCAACATGGTGTGATGCTCATTAGTTGTGACATTATTTTGCACATAATCACACTACTCACCTTGCATGTTTTAAAACAGTCCATTAAAGGTGCAGTCAGCGATTTCTGAGAAACAGTGTTGATATCTGAAATCAACCCAAACAAATACACCGCTTCCTTCATTGCTCGACCCCCAAAATGCTTAAACACGCAATGCAAGAGTGGATGTCTCTATCAAATAATGCTTTGCGGAAAATAAAGCGAAGATAACTAACGAACTACAAAGAAAGAACAAAAATTGAACATACAGTACACAAGAGTATATACAAGTAAGTGTTTGTTGTGAGTCGCCAGCGGCATACCAGCTCCAGACAATGAGACACAAAACTGTCCTGTTTCTACAGCTAACATTACAGCAACATATCTTGATTCTGTGAAACACAGTAAAACCAATGTTACTCAGGTATGGAGCAGAAACAACGCAATCTCTGCGTCCGTTTTCAGGCCTTCCCGCTTAGGTCTCTCCAGCTTTGGAAAGCTTTTCTAATATTAACACTGGTAAAAAATCTTATGACTGATCATAGCCCTTCATAGCCCAGTGATATTCCTCTGACCTTTTCTCTTTGGTAAAGTCTCTCAGCCATCTCTTTTTTTAAGTCTTTCTTCAAATCTCCCTTTTGCTCACTCTCTCCTCCCCCAGTGTGTTGTGGTGCACGTTCCGATCCACTTTCAACAGCATTTCTCAGAAATCACATACTGCACTTTTAACACTCCGGAAAGCAAAACCTTTTTATTCCAAGAGACTTCTAGTACAGGTTGCATTCTGCACCTGGGAAAGATGTTTCTGAAGTTTCTGAAATTGCTTTAAGAAAAATTTGCTCTGCTTGTCATATTCAAACCTGTGTGGTTCTCTAATGTATAAAATACTCTTCTGTTGTTGTTTTTTAAACCACAGATTCTAATCTTGAGGGATGGCTCTCAATGCCTACCAAAAACACCAAACGGTTTGGATGGGAAAAGAAGGTAAAGGTTTAAACATACACACTCACATCGCATCAACAAACCCTGTCTGATCATCTTTGCATGTATCTCTGTGTAAATTGCAGTATGTGGTGGTCAGCAGCAAGAAGATCCTGTTTTATGACTCAGAGCAAGAGAGAGAGCAGGCCAGCCCCTTCATGATTCTGGACATAGAGTGAGTTTGGAAAATGCTACTCGCAATCAAAAAATATCTTGGCCTAAATTTACGATTTATGTATTTAAATTGCATAAAAAATGTCCATTATTTTGCATTACACAGTTTACATATAAACTAATAAACTTAATGTGATGCATATTTATCAGTCATCAATGAAACAAGCAATATATCTGCACTCAAAAAGGCATATTTGGTTTATTAACAATTTGCATCTATTTGATGATATTTAAAATATCGATATATCAGTATGATATATTGATATTTAAATCATATTTTCAAACTGCATTTGTTCAAACGAATCAGCTTAAAACTGTTCAAAACAATTACATTTATTGAGTTAAAAAGTATGAACATGGTTAAAATATGGCTAGCTGTGGAACAAGCAATATTCAGTTAGTAAAAATGTATGAGATTGAAAGTAATTGAATTGATTTAATGATAAATATATAAACTTGGTTATTGTGTATTTAAATCAAGTGATAGTCAAATAAACACAACTTTTTAGATGAGTTTACCTGTTTGGCGTGATGATGTTTAACATCCCAGACAATCTCTGTTGTCCCATTTAGCCACTTGTTAGCAACCGCCTTTTACAAGACAAGTAAAGGCTTTAAAAAAATCACAAGAGGGTATTACTGATGTATGTCATATTGTAGAATAAAACGTGAAAATATCTTGAGCTCGTGTTCTCCTCAGTCCTTATTTAAAGCATTTAACCAAAAACCCATTCAAAAATCCTATTGACTTCAGGACGAAGATTTCAGGTTTTGGCCTACAAAAATACATCATCCCTGCACCACTCTAATAGTTTGTTTATGTGAAAATCTGTAGTTTATTTATGTTAAAATCTGTGTAATCCAAATGGATGGAAATTTTATACGTGATTCAATTACATAAATATTAAATTTAGGCCTAAATATTTTTGAGTACACACATTTACTGCTCTCTTGCACACCATAAGCCTTTATTTTTAATGTCTCATTTTCCCCTCTTAGCAAACTCTTCCATGTGAGACCTGTCACTCAGACAGACGTGTACCGTGCAGATCCCAGAGAAATCCCACGCATCTTCCAGGTAACATGATTCATTTGTCCTACAAGAAATGTTGTAGCATGCTTTGATATTAACTTTATTAAACCTCGGTTTTCATCTTCTGTTCTGTCTGTAGATATTATATGCTAATGAGGGGGAGAGCAAGAAAGAGGAGCTTGCTGTGGAACCCTTATTAGCAGCTGAAAGGACGTCCTATATCCCACACAAAGGTCACGAGTTCGTGCTCACGCTTTACCACTTCCCCTCTAGCTGTGAAGCATGTCCAAGGCCTCTGTGGCACGTCTTCAAACCCCCACCAGCCCTGGAGTGCAGGCGGTGCCGAGTTAAATGCCATAAAGACCACATAGATCGCAAGGAAGAGGTCCTTGCTCCTTGCAGAGGTCAGGAGGTCACACTCACACTCACTATAGCTTTTTAAACATTAGAAAATTTAATAATTTGCTCTGCTATATAATAATTATAATTAATATAGATCATTTTTTTCATATTATATTTGTAATTTTTCAATGTTATACTATATACATAGACTGTATATATTATAACTGCATTATAGATAAAGATTATGGCTATAAAATATTTTTTATACTATTGATTCAAAAAAAAAAATTCTTATTGTTTATGTATTTATTTATTTACTCTATCATTCAAAAGTAAGATTTAGTAGATGAGTAGAAGTCTATTATGCTCACCAAGGCTGCATTTATTTGATCAAAAATACAGTAAAAACTGTAATATTCACTGAAAATGTTATCGAAATAAACTACAATTGTTGTTTACTATTTTTAATATATTTTGTTGTAAATGTAATTTATTCTTATGATGACAAAAAAAAAATCAGCATCATTCCAGTCTTCAGTGTCACATGATCCTTCAGAAATCATTCTAATATGCTGATTTGGTGCTTAAGAAACATTTCTTATTATTGTCAATGTTGAAAACAATTGTGCTGCTTAATAATTTTGTAGAAAGTTTGTTTATTTATTTAAACATGGACTTTTGTACATCCCCATTGTGTACTTTGGGTTGAAACTAACCTGTTTTGTTTGGCCTTTTTTTTTCTCCAGTGAACTATGATATGTCCACTGCGAAAGAGCTGCTGCTGCTGGCCAACTCCACAGAAGAGCAGCAGAAATGGGTCAACCGATTACTCAAGCGGGTCCCGCGTAAACCAATAGCCCACTCCTCAAGCATAGCTATAGCCTCTCCCGCCCTTGAGGCATCACCAACTGGCCTGTCCCCTGTGCCCTCTCCTCCTCTGTCCTCCCATTCATCTCCCAGGCTTTCACACAGAGGAGCCGTCAAAGTGCATTCCACCAGACAGCAGCCCTCAACCAAGACCAGGTGAGAACCACTTGACAGATCAACAGGTTCATTAAAAGGAGCTTGAGTAAGAGTTCTGTTACATGAAGGTACACTATCATGTAACATATGATACAGTTCTGTTAAGATGATATAATGTAGGGGCCAAATCCATGCCATTTTTTTAACAACAATTTTGTCTGAATAGGCTGATCTTTTATCAGTGTTTGATGACACAGCTCTTCCATGAACATCTCAATGCATAATTCATAACCATTTATACAAAGGCTTTTTCTATAATCTTTAAAATCTGCTTTACTGTTTCCTACTTACACTTTTGTATTAGCTTGAACTCTTCTGCTCATCTTTTCAAAATGTGTATTTCAGCATTACTAATGATGTTGCTTCTTATAATGAATCACTTATATTTGTATAGTTCCTTATTTTTGCTTTATATATCAGCATTTGCTAAATTAGTGAAAAAGGAACTGAATGAATAAACTACTTGCAGTAATCTTGTGGCGTTTTTTTGTCCATTTTTATTGTTATAGTTATCGTCTAAGGACGGTAAATATAATGATAACGATAAATATGTAGTTCTAAACATTGTTCTAAAGGAAAAAGAATAGCAGAGTCCATATACAACTTTAATGTTAGAACGCACAGAAAAACAATTGGTATCACTTTCAGAAGTATTTTTTCCAGCTGATGAACGATAAGAACATTGACAGCCAGTCAGAATCCACCCTGCTTTAAGAGTTTGAGCATTTAAAGTGTCAGACAGCAAAGCTGCAGTGCGTGCTTAGAACAGTCAGTCTGCTGGAGTGGACACTCATTTAATTATTGTTATCTTTATAGTTATTGTTATTGGTGTGAACAGGCCTTTAGAGCTTGGCAGTTGTGGTTACTTAGAAACAAAGCAGCGTAAAATTCTTAAAAAAAAAAAAAAAAAAAAAAAAAAAATATATATATATATATATATATATATATATATATATATATATATATATATATATTGTTACAATGGGGACAAAATAACATACCAGTTGTAACAGCCGGAGTGTAGCGGAGCATTACCAGTTGACACCACACGGTGGTGCCTCCTTTTTGTTTTGTCACTGGGTATCACCTTTAACCCTCTCTCGACTTCCTTGACTCGAGTAATGTGGACGCTGGTGAAGGCTATAGGTCACGAACATTTCTGTCCGGTTATTATTTTTGCTGAAGGTAATAGTTTATATGCCGTGAGACCTGGCTTGTATGGTCTGTATCTGAGAAATAAATATACAGTGTGGAAATCCCTCCACTTCATCTCCTGCCTTGCTACTTTATTTCATGCCGGAGCTATGCTAATAGCCTCGTGGCTTAGCTTCCCTCCAACTCCACGTTACAACTGGCGCCCGAACATTATTACCTGGACCTCGCGTGGGCACGCGAAGAAGGACTAGACCGGACCGGACTGCTTTGTACTTTTCTCCACCGTGGGTGTCCGCGTGAGTGTGTATTTCGCCGTCCTCTTCGACGCACGTGTCCCCTTCTGCTAGAGCTAAAGCTACCGTGATTACAGCCGTGAGAACTGATAACTGTGTGAACTTCACGTTGCCTCCCTGCCTGCCGAGTGCATTGGATATGTGTCTGCTGACGGCCTGCTAAACACTCGCGAACATAATTTTCTCTCGGGGAGTTGGACTCTGTGAGTTGGACTCTGTGAGTATTTCGGAGAACCGTGTGACTATCAAAAAAAAAAAAAAAAAAAAAAAAAAAAAATATATATATATATATATATATATATTGAGTTAAATGTATTTGAAGTTTTGAGTTGCCTGTATTGTGCCACTGTAGTATCACATTTTCATTGATTTTCTCATATTGCCATACTTTTTGGTATTTAATGCGTTTGGTGCACGTGTTGTTCATATGCAGTGCTAAGTGTATTCTAGTAGAGCTTTTGTTATTAAGTTTAAAGTTGGGCAGTTATATTACTCTTGCTCCTTGACAGCGTTAAAGCTGATTTCATTGTAGGTATTTGACTTAAAAGTGCAGATAATGGCAACTCGCCCAAAAACACAAGCTGGTGATTCTGACTTTGACCCAGACATGGACCTTATAAGTTTGACTGGGTACACTGTCCCCCACCGCACTACTGCGGACCTAGAAAACCAAGTTCAGGATCTGCAGTCGGAGGTTGAAAAGCTACGTGAGTGTCTGAACGACTCGCTGGAACTACAGCGAGGCTTACTTAAACGGTGGGATGAAATCCACTCTGTCAGTCCTGGCACTCAGCAACTGAAACCAACCCCCATGGCCACTTCAACCCCATTCACACCTGCTGTTACCAAATCGGGCCCCACATCAGATTCTGGTGCTCAAGGTAATCACTCAGGCTATTTTCTGCAGCCCCCTTCACTCGAGCTGAGCAACACATCTAGAGTGATCGCTGCTGCATTACATCATGCAAAGCTCGAGCCCCTTGTGTTTGCCGGTGATGGTAAAGTGCCCCCTGAAGACTGGTTGCAGGCTGTCAACACCTACAGAGCTTCACTAAACTTGACAGACATGCAGATACTATACGAGCTGCCACGTTTCCTTGCAAAAGAGCCAGGTAAATGGTTTAAAGCTCTCAGTTCACATGTCACCACATGGGCCAAATTCTGCCAGCTGTTTAAAACTGTTTTTCTGCCATCTGACCGCCAAGAACGTGTCCTGAGAGGCATTCTCGACCGTGTCCAAGCACCACATGAGCCTCTCCCAACATTCGTAGCTCACATGCTGGGGGAGTTTAATAAATTAAGGAGCCCACCACCTGAACAAGAGCAGATTGAACTGATAAGTAAACATTCTTTGGAAAAATATAGAGTTGCACTGTATGGAGCCCCTATCCCCTCAGTGATGGACTTGTTACTGCGTGCACATGAACTCCATGAGGTCCTGGGGCCAAGTGGACACCAGTCTCCTCCCCCACATGTGAGGAGAAACCAGAATACTGAGCCCCATTGCTATAAATGCTCTCGACCGGGGTTCACGTCTCGCACCTGCCCAACCTGCAACACTGTATCTCAGGTGCCATCACTTCCTAAGTCACAGCCTGTACCAAATTCCTCAACCCCAGCACCTGTGTCTACAGATGTCGGTGTGCAACGCGTCGAGACAGACAGCTTGTCTTTTGACACACCACCTCCATACAGGCAGTCGGGAAACTTCAGAGGAGGGAGGACATTTCGCAGAGGCAATCCTCCCTCCAGACGCTGACTGAGCCTCATCCACTTGCCTCAATCCCACAAGAACAGCACGTCCTATGTCACGTTGAGGACACTGACTCCAAGGCTCCCTGGAATACACCACTGAGAACTAAAGTGAACTTTAATGCTGTGCCTGTGAAAGCAACCTTAGACACAGGCGCTTCACTATCTGCGGTGCGTGCAGATCTCATCTGTGTTAATGACTCTTATCCAAGGAAAACGCATCAATGGATAGGTCCAACAGTGAGCCTTGCCAATAATGATTCATGTACACCTGACGGTGTGACTTGGCTCTCTATTGGCTTCATGGGGAAACGCTTCTACCAACGTTTTGCCATAATCCCTAACCTGTCGTCCCCTTTCATCCTAGGCATGGATTTCATGATTCGAGCCTCCCTGACCATCCACGTCCCATCCAGAACCGTCTTAATGGATGACATCCCTTGCCCTGTGGTGGACGAGGATGAGGACTGTATCGATGAATCATTCACTGCAGGGGGAGCCATCATGTCACTGGACGCCTTGCAAACCAGTCTCGGGTCCAAAGTCGCTGAGGCAAGCCTTGAGGATGGACAGAAAGCAGCGATGCTCAATCTCCTCACCCAGTTCGGCGACATGTTTGATGGTCATCTGGGGCGCACTTCAATGGCTGAACACCAAATTGACACTGGGGACGCGAAGCCCATAAACCTCCCTCCTTATCGCACCTCTCCAACAAAGAAAAGAATCATTGAAGAACAGGTTGAGCAGATGTTACAAGACGGCATTATTGAGCCTTCCACTGGCCCGTGGGCTGCACCTGTCGTTATTGTTAACAGGCCTGGCTCTGACCCAAGATTCTGTGTGGACTATAGAGGCGTCAACCAAGTCACACAAAAAGACTCATACCCCTTACCACGTATTGACGACTCGCTTGACTTTCTGGCGAGGGGGCAGTTCATCACAACACTGGATTTAGCACGAGGATACTGGCAGGTGGCAGTTGCAGAAGAGTCACGATCAAAGACAGCCTTTATTTCACACTGTGGTCTCTTTCAATTTCGTGTACTCCCTTTTGGTCTCTGCAACGCCCCAGCTACGTTTCAGAGGCTAATGAACACTGTACTGGCTGGTCTCATTTACAAAACATGTGCTGTGTATCTAGATGATATCGTCGTTGCTTCCCCCACCTTCGAGCAGCACCTGAAGGACCTGAAAGAGGTACTTGAAAGACTCAAAACCGCCGGTCTCTCATTGAAGCTAAAGAAATGTCAGTTCTGTCTGAGTGAACTCACATTCCTCGGCTACCGCATCACACCCTCTGGCATAAAACCTGACGAGGACAAAATACAAGCTGTGACAAAGTTCCAGGCCCCATCCACCGTGAAAAATGTCAGACAGTTCCTCGGACTGACCGGATACTACCGGCGGTTTGTCCCGAACTACGCTCGCCATGCAGAGCCCCTCCATGTGCTCACGAGGAAAGATGCTGTCTTCCGCTGGGATGACAAATGTCAAGAATCCATGGAAACTTTGAAGAAGTTCATCACATCTGCACCCGTCCTAAGATTCCCCGACTTCACAAGATCTTTTTTCATTCACACTGACGCTTGTGACCTTGGGCTTGGAGCTGCACTGATGCAGAAAGACTCAGACGGTCGAGAGGTTGCTGTGGCTTATGCAAGTCGCTCTCTTCACAAAGCAGAAAGGCCATACTCCACCCCAGAAAAAGAGTGTTTGGCTGTGATTTGGGCTCTTGAACATTTCAGACCTTACGTGGAAGGTCTCCATGTAACCATTTTCACCGACCACAACAGCCTCAGGTGGCTCATGTCCCGCCCAAACCCCTCGGGCCGGCTGGCTCGCTGGTCACTGCGACTCCAAGACTTTGATTTCTCAATAGTGCACAAGCCCGGCACTCGCAACACTGTGCCAGATGCGCTATCACGCAACCCCCTGCCCCTGACTGACGACGCTCCCATAGACCTGTTGCCCGACTACGCTGTTATCGGCAGTTTGGACCTCCGCGCTCTACCCCCAGTGCTCTTGGCAGATCGCTCGCATTTGAAACAGCTACAGAATGATGACCCGGACATTGGCCAGCTTCTCAGAAATCTAGAGGTGAATCCGCACACTGACTCAGACATAAACAGCCCCCCACAGTTTGTTGTTCATGATAGTCTGCTTTTCTACTCTGACCCGAAAGCCAGATGTGGTTTGCATCCTCTGAAAGAACTGAAGCTTTACGCGCCTACATCAATCCGTGGCACCTTGCTGTCCTATTATCATGACCACCCCACTGCAGGTCATCTCGGTTTTTCAAAGACATTAGCAAGGCTGCGGTTAAGATTTTTTTGGCCCAAGATAGCAGCAGATGTCAAGCGATATGTCATGTCCTGCTCAGTGTGTCAGCTCACTAAACCAAGCCAGAGGAGACCGGCTGGTCTCATGGTTCCCATCTCTCCCCAAAAGCCCTGGCAGTACACAGGTGTGGATTTCGTCGGCCCATTGCCCCGGACGGCATCTGGTAACTCCCACTTGCTGGTTTTTGTTGACTATTTCTCTAAGTGGATTGAAGTGTGTGCAGTTAAGGAAGCAACAGCGCAGGTGGCAGCAGGAAAATTTGTCAGTGAGGTGTTTGCAAGACATGGTGCCCCAACCTACCTGATCTCCGACAGAGGTTCACCCTTTGTCAGTGAGTTGTTTGAACATGTTGTTTCCACTCTGGGATCTGTGCACAGGCTCACCACTGCCTACCACCCTCAAACAAATGCGACTGAACGCGTTAACAGGACTCTCAAAACTGCCATACGTGCCTATGTTGGGGACAAACACACTGCATGGGATAAATACCTGTCACAAATCTGCTTTGCTCTGCGTACAGCCCCGCATGACAGCACAAGCCTCAGCCCCTCCATGATGCTTTATGGTCCGGAGCTGGACACCCCACTTGAGCTCATAACAAACCCATCCAGTGACGGTGTGGATGATCCTGGTGTGCCGTACCCAGAGACACTCAGGGCCTCTCTACAGGAAGCTCATGACCACGCAAGAGCGGCTCTTGACCACAGTCACAAAAGACAAAAACACTATTATGACTTGAGACGCCGTCAGGCCTCTTATGCTGTTGGTGACCTTGTTAGGGTTAAGACGCATCCCAGATCGGACTCACAGTCCAACTTTACTGCTAAACTGGCACCCCTGTTCACAGGCCCACTCCGTGTTAGTCAAAAACTGGGAGATGTCAACTACAGACTGACTAAGCCGGACACCGGTTTGGATGCTGGGGTCTTTCATGTAGTTAACTTGCAACCTTTCCACACTTGGGACTCTGTTTCCCCCGGCAGGCGTACTGCGGCTGAAGAGCAAACTGAAACTTGGGCTCGGGATGACGATGAGCCCATCACCCAGATTGACAGCCAGGCTCACCTCCCTGCTGCAGACATGTGTTTTGACTCGTATGGTAACACTGACTCTGGCCCAGCGCCAGTCATGGACTTTGACTCTGTGGACCGTTCAGCTATGAGCGTGTCTGACTCAAACCCTGGTAACACTGACCGTTACGACCTCAGACCAAGACGTCACCCCAGAATCACGTCCGGTTGGTCGGCCAGCAGATGGACAAACGCTTACCATACTGACAGACTTGACCTGTAATAAGCAAGGATTTGTTATGCAACGCATGTGTTATAGATTGAAATGCAATGCACCTTTCACAGTTCAGAGTTATGGTACTATTTTTTTTTTTTTGCATACCTTGTGTTTACATTGTGTATCCTACTTTGGTGGTATAGGTTTTGCTAAAGTTCAAATTTCCTTGCAGAGTGTTTCTGAAGTCTTTATCTCCTCATTTTTGCTGTGTGGTTCAGGCTTTTATAGGCCACCATTTAAAAAAAAAAAAAAAAAAAAAAACAGATTTTGCAAAACACTATAAAATTGGGATGTTACACTGTACTCATTCACCTGATATGTTTACTAGGTATTTCTCTGTTTTAATTGTATACTCTGTTCATTGATATGTATATCTGTAGGCTAGTCATTGTGTCTTTCTCTGTGTGTAACGGCTAACTTTTCATCAAGTTCATGTATAATGAGGTGTTAAGCGTAGCTTGGCTGCTTCTTCATTTGTGTACGGCTGAGGACAGCCTTGTTATTGCCAGGGGGGAATATGTAACAGCCGGAGTGTAGCGGAGCATTACCAGTTGACGCCACACGGTGGTGCCTCCTTTTTGTTTTGTCACTGGGTATCACCTTTAACCCTCTCTCGACTTCCTTGACTCGAGTAATGTGGACGCTGGTGAAGGCTATAGGTCACGAACATTTCTGTCCGGTTATTATTTTTGCTGAAGGTAATAGTTTATATGCCATGAGACCTGGCTTGTATGGTCTGTATCTGAGAAATAAATATACAGTGTGGAAATCCCTCCACTTCATCTCCTGCCTTGCTACTTTATTTCATGCCGGAGCTATGCTAATAGCCTCGTGGCTTAGCTTCCCTCCAACTCCACGTTACACAGTTTGGAACAAAAAGAGAGTGAGTAAATAATGGCAGCATTTTCATTTTTGGGTGAACTACTGCTTTAATTGAGGTAAATGTAGATTCTGCTGTTTTTAGTGCTGTTACAGTATATGTTGACCTGGTTTTGACTTGGCTGTGAAGTTGTGCAGGTTCTCAATTGCTTACATTATACTGCTAAACTTTTATAGCCCTGGCCCCATGCTCCGTATCATTCTTCACTGACCGGTTCACATTTGACATTTCACCTTCCCCACTTGTGCATATGTGTGGACAGTAAGTACACTGCATCACTGCTTCGACCAGGTTTTCTGCTTGCCTGTGCAGCTCTAAAACCTCGCCTTCAGATGTGTGGCTGTCTGTACTCTTCTCTATATGTATCTGAAACAGAAATCCTCTTTGCTTGAGTGTCAACACATAAAAAAACATCCACTAACAATGCAATCTCTCTTTTAATTCAATAATATTGGAATATTATTCTAACTGAACTGTGACATTTTCAACCCAATATCCTATACTTGATCTGTGGGCACATTTCCTACATTTAACACTCGAGCGGCCTACGCCAGCTTCATAAGCGGCCTACGCCAGCTGCATGAGTGAATGACACCGGGGGAACCGTGCTTATGTATAGGGGTAAACACTGGAAAATGTGCCCGCTTCCCAGTGTTCACCCCTACACATAAAAAAAACTAATATCATGAGGGTTTTTTGGGGAAAAATATCTACCAAATATTGCCTTGGTAAAAATGTGATTTTACATTACAATAATCTGTATATGAAGGTCAGCATCTGTCACCCCCACGTCTTTTTAGAGCTTAAAGAAAACACTTAAAATGCTTAAAAACGATATTCTTCCAGTTAAACATGGGTGGCCATAATTTTTTTTAATGTTGACTTCTTTAATGATATTTGTACATGAGGCCGAATGACTCCTCTTTGTTCCAGATTGCTTGAGTTGGGCCTGAAGGACTGGGGTTGGTCTTTTGATGTTGAAATGGATGATGACGATGTATTAGACTTCTGAGGAGTTGAGTTTGTGGGGTAACCGCAGTGAAGCATTAGCATGTATTTGTGTCTGTGTGTTGTTCATGCTATTGCTTAAAAGTATATTTTTTTTAAGTTTGGTATTAATAGTGTGTTTTGTTCCCCCTTGAGGGACTATAACTAGGGCAAGTTCTCTTACGAGAGGTTCTCTCATATTGCGTAAGTTGCTTACGCTATGGGTAATGTCATCGTTTCTCGAGATTAGGGTGACCAGACGTCCCGAAAAATTCGGGACAGTCCCGAAATCTAAGCTGTTGTCCCGAATCCCGAATCCGGCCCTAATTGTCCTGAATCCTGAAATGTCTGATTTACGCACTGTTACAATAGTCTTTTTTTTTGTTTTGTTTTTTGGTCACAATGACATTTGAGTTCATGATTTTAATGTTGTTTTTTTGTGGCAGACTAAATATTAATGTCAGACTGTTGATCTTTGAATAAAAATATGTTTGGTTCAGGTTTGAAAATTCATTTTATTATAGGCTATGTAGTCTAATATCATAGTAGGACTACCCCAAAACCTCCCCAAACAACACTCCCCCCTCCGTCATTTTAGATCTGAGACACCTGAACAAAGCCCTCATGAGGGGACCGTTCAAAATGATTATGACCAGACAAATCCTCGCGCAAATTCGCCCGAGGGACTGGCTTATATCTCTCGATCTGAAAGACGCATATTTTCAGATTCAGATAATACCCCGTCACAGGCCATTCTTGAGATTCGCCTTCGATGGTCAGGTATATCAACACACCGTCCCCCCGTTTGGCCTGTCCCTAGCACCCCGTACATTTACGAAGTGCATGGACGCGGCTCTCGCTCCCCTCAGAAGTCAGGGAATGCGAATATTGAATTATTTGGACGATTGCACACAGAACGCGGCTTCTCAGCCACCTGGAAAATTTGGGTCTCACGGTCAACTGGATCAAGAGCTCGTTACTGCCCAGCCAGACGACCTCTTTTCTGGGGATAGATCTGGACTCTGTGTCTATGACGGCCCGCCTGTCGACGCGGCGCACACGCCGCATTCGACACCTAGCCGCTTCATTCCAGACGGGCAGCCTTGTTCCCCTGAAAATTTTTCAGAGAATGCTAGGCTGCATGGCTTCAGCCGCAGCGGTGCTTTAGCTGGGTTTGCTACGTATGTGGTACCAGTCGGGGTGACGATGGGAGCCATCTCATACCGGAAGGTTATCTCGACAGACGCCTCCAACATAGGTTGGGGTGCCCTGTTCGAGGGCAGACCGGTCTTTGGCCAGTGGTCAGACCAGGAGAAATGCCTTCACATAAACTGTCTGGAGATGATGGCGGTCGAGAACGTGCTGAGGCACTTCCTCCCACACCTACAGGGCTACCACGTGCTGGTCCGCACGGACAGTATGTCAGTGGTAGCCTACGTGAACCACCAGGGCGGTTTCAGATCCAGAAATCTCAACGCTCTGGCGGAACGCCTTCTCGTTTGGGCTCAGCACTCCCTGCTCTCGCTGAGAGCCGCCCATGTGCCTGGATGCCTAAACGACGGTCCAGACAGACTGTCCAGGGACAATGTTCCCCTGGGAGAATGGTCCCTGCATCCTCAGACAGTCCAGCTGCTGTGGCGCCGTTTCGGCAAAGCGAAAGTCGACCTGTTTGCATCGAAAGATAATGCTCATTGCCCACGGTTCTTTTCAAAGAACGATTGACTGCCCGCTGTACGCTTTCCCCCCGATCTCGCTGTTACCACAGGTAATCAGGAGAGTCAGGGAGGCGGGCCATGTGGTACTCCTCGTGGCCCCGCGATGGGAGAACCAAGTCTGGTTCCCAGAGCTGATGCAGCTGACCGATCTAGCCCCATGGCCAATCCCGGTGAGAAGGGATCTCCTCTCTCAAGCCGGCGGTTCAATTTGGCATCCTCATCCAGAGCGCTGGTCTCTGCATGCATGGATAATCAACGGGTACCCGTTGTCCTGCCAGAAGGGGTGGTGAACACGATCATACAGTCTAGAGCTCCCTCCACGAGAAGGCTCTACGCGTCGAAATGGTCTGTGATTACTAACTGGTGCGCGGGGAAAGACCTGGACCCACAAACCTGTGGGGTCTCTGAGGTGCTTGTTTTCCTTCAAGAGCTGCTGGAAAAGGGCAGGTCCCCTTCCACGCTCAAAGTTTACATTGCGGCCATTGCGGCGTTCGCTGAGTCGACGCGCGGCCAGACAATAGGAAGGAACGAATTCGTCATCCGCTTCCTTAGAGGAGCCAGGAGGATGAATCCCCCGCGACCCCCGTCGGTTCCTATTTCGGATCTTTCTGTGGTCCTGGAGGCCATGAAAGCACATCCCTTTGAACCGTTACAGACCGTGGATCTGAAGTACCTTTCGCCTTTCCGCTTTTCTGATAGCCCTGTCATCAGGGTGCGTGGGTGACTTGCACGCGTTATCTGTTAACGCCGCGTGTCTTGAGTTTGGGCCTAATGACTAAAGTCATCCTCAAGCCGAGACATGGTTATGTCCCCAAAGTGCTCGGCACTCCTTTCCGAGCGCAGGTTATTACGTTATCGGCCCTGTCGGGGTCCGGTAGCAAAGTCGATGTTAACCTCCTCTGCCCTGTCAGAGCGCTGAGGATTTACATCGCACGCTCCGCCGCCTTCAGGCGCTCGGAGCAGCTATTCGTTTCGTTCGGTGGACGCACTAAGGGTCTCGCCACCTCGAAACAGAGTCTGTCCAGGTGGATTGTTGACAGGGATGGAAATTAACTTTTTTGTCCACCGGCCACTGTGGCTGGTGGATTTCAAAATCTACCAGCCACTCAATGTTTTTACCAGCCACTTTCTTGTTTTTAACCGACAATGTGTAACTGCATGTGAAAATTAATACTACAAGATCTACAATACTTAAGCAGTTTATTTAATCTCAAGTCTCAATGAAATACTGACATTTTCTTTCTTTCTTATACACACCAGGCACGGCGTAATGGGTGCGTTAGTAGGCCGCCCATCCACTTTTCAACAGGCCCACCCAAAAAAAAAAAAAAAAAAAAAACCTTTAAAGGGGGGGTACAATGGTGTTTCATGTATTCAGAGTTGTTTACAGTGTTAAAGAGATAGATTCTCATGCTAAACATGGGCAAAGTTTTAAAAAAATATTTTGGACGAATAACGGAGAATTTCTATGCTGAAAATCTTACTTCCGGGTTGGTACAAGTTTCGGCTGTTTTTTTTTAGATCGTGGATCTAATGACGTAGATCAGAGTGCAACTCCTTATATGAGCATTTCTCTCGGAAAAGCTCGCCCGCGAGCACGTCGACCAGAGGAGAGCGAGACCGCGCACATCAACGCGCTTCAACAGGAAATCATCGGCAGCGCTGCATAGGATTTGTTCAAGAATGTCTCCAAAAAAGTGTGTATTTGGATGTGAGGGAAAGCTTACCGTGTTCAGTTTTCTAAAGAACCCAGTGTTACAGGAACAGTGGATGCAGTTTGTTTTTCCGGGGCAGCAACGGAGTGTAGGAAGTGCGGTTGTGTGTTCTGGTCGTTTCAGTGACGAATGTTTTATTAACAAGGCTCAGGTCGATGCTGGATTTGCAAATCGTTTGCTATTAAAACGTGGAGCGGTCCCAGTGATAAAAGACCCCATTCATGTAAGTACAACTGGATCAGATTTCTGTCTTTTGCTGGAAATCAAGTACTACCGCTTGACTCTATAGCTCCGCCTCCAGGACCTCGGCTTTTTCCGGAGAGAATCGGAAAGCTGTATTTTTCTTTTCTAAATATAATAAAACTAAACACTTTTTTGAGATATTAAGGATGCACTACTACTCTATAGTATAGGTACTCAAGATTAACATGAGATTAGGTGAAACTGTGCATGTTATGTACCCTTTAATATATTCTAATTTTGTCAAGAACTATAAAAAATCGTCAATAACCTCATAATTTGTGCTAAAATAGTCTAAATGTTTAGTTTGAAAAAATTTTAAAAGCTGGTTATGTCTATTTTGATGTTTCTGCGCAAATTCAGCAGACAGTAGTTCGGGTTTGTTCCGATCAGAGCTCGTGAGTGGAGAGCGCATTTCTGAATATTCCACTCCGCTCGCTCATTCCGCAGGGTCGCTCGCTCAACCCAGAATGGCCTGAGCCTGGCTCGACTTAAAAAGAATTTTTCTAGTCGACTAGTAGTTAGTTGTTCATTTAAGCCATTCGTGGACAAATCACCGTTGTATATTATTTTAATTATGCTACTTAAATAGGCTATATAGCCTACACAGGATAATGAGCGTTTACGTAATATAGCCGCACTCAAGCGCACGACCGCACGCTTAAAGCTAGCCACAAAGAACCGGTAAAAGTAATGATTATGAATGTGTCTAAAATAGCAAGGAGACATTTAATTATTTATTAATAAACTGCTGTTTTCTTTGTCGCTGCAAAGATGAAGTTGACAATGTGGACTCGCCATGAACGCCAGAGAGAAATGCACATTTCATATGGATTCCACAATCAGAGAGCCTATTTCTTTTGGTTTTGAATATTTTCGTTTAAAAGTAGACATTTCAAGCTTTCTATAATAGATAGCCTCAATTTATCAAATCTGTGAGGCACAAGCTGAGTTTCGGCGCCCTTCAGTTCATGTGCAATGCAAGTGATCATGCCGGCGCCTTACATTTTGTCTGCTATATATTTTCTTCTTATTTATTAAATACAGGCAATAAAACATTGATAAAACATTGATCAAAATTAAGATACAATTTATACAAAACGAAAATCTTTTAAAAAGAGTCTTTCTACAAAACAAAACTCAATGAAGTGGTCAAAATCATGTCTTACATGTCATGTCTCCAGAGATATTTGCGCTTCTCATGATGTATCATATCTTTCTCGGCGACCAGCGCCGTTGCTAGGAGGGCGCCAGCGCCTCTCAGTAGCCGCGTTTCCATTACCCTTCAAATTGCGCAAATTGAAATTGCGAATTGAAAATACGCTTAATGGAAACACGTCAATAGCCGCGTTTCCATTACAGATTTGCGCAAATGTTTTGCGCTATTATCTAAATATCGATAAAAAACTATTGCGAAATGACGGCGTTTCCATTAACCGATGTTATGCGACTAAAACGTCCTTTTTTCTCTCGCGATAAGTCATTCCCAAAATCACGGCAACTGACGTTGGTTTATATAATATCACAGCCACCGCATTAGACATTATTATTATTAATGGAAGGAGACGTGGCGTGTTATCCAAGCATTAATGGCAGGGAAAGACCCTTATAATGCGAACGACACATGGAGTTTCTGGGTGTTTCGCCCTCATTTCTGCTCCGAGGTTTTGATTGTGGCATTTCTTTGAGATTTAGAATCCAGTATTCCTATAGTCTAATTATTATTATTTTTTATTGAATTTAATAAAAAACTCTGTCTCGTATTCTGTCCAAACGATCCATAGGCTATTTTGTGTCCATTCGTTTTTCCTTTTTTAACCCGTAATTGAAAAACGAAAAATGAACGGTTGTTGTCTTTTTAAAACGCAAAGTTGAACACCAAAATTTTTATTTGAACTACACCAGCTGCTGCGCAAAAAAGTAAATATCGAAGAATTTTCAGATGTTTGTTTATGACTTTTTGCCCCTTTATTAAACATTTAAAATAGTCACAAATTAATATGGAAAACATGTCGATTTTACTGGTTTTCTAAGGCCAAATTAGAACCTGGAATTGATGTTTTTCCCGCAGTGCTGAATGAGAAGAGCCATTAATATTATTAATAAACTATTGTTTTGGCTAAAATCACATCTCCATCTCCGCTGTTAAGCAGATGCGCTTTTAGAGAGAAATGCACCTTTCGAATTACAAAATCAGAAGGTAAAGCTTTCGATTCGAATTTGTTCGTTTTAAAGTGGACATTTCAAGCTTTAGCCTATATTTGTTTCAGTTCTCGCGCTCCAGTTTACGGAGATCATGAAAGTGCGTCTGATTGTTTTCTTTTACTTTACACAAGCACAACGTTTTATTTTGTTATTGTGAGTTTACACAAATAAAAGTAGTTGAGAATAATGTATTATTATTTTCTGTATGACCAGAAATGATAGAGTATTTTTAAGTTGTTTCCACTGTTGATAGGAAAATGCAAGTGTTCGCGACCGCGCCTCCGTGCCATGCAGTGCGCGCTCCACACTCAGCTTTGTTCTTTTTTTGCATAAAAGCGTCTTCTAAATATAGCCTATTATTAAATGTTAAAATAAAATAATATAAAATAATTATTAGGCCTATTTGCGTAGCTATACATGGACCTCAAACACACCGCGTCTTCTAAGTCAGGTGACTGTAAATGCGCAAAAACTGTTTCCATTGCAGTTTTGCGAAATATTCCTTTTTCGAATTGCCTGAAAAACCACCTCATGAGAGCGTAAAAACTTTTTTGCGATAAACGGGAGTTTTTGCGAAATTGACGTGTTTCCATTGAGCGTATTTTTAATTCGCAATTTCAATTTGCGCAATTTGAAGGGTAATGGAAACGCGGCTAATTTCGCAAAAACTCCCATTTATCGCAAAAAAGTTTTTACGCTCTCATGAGGTGGTTTTTCAGTCAATTCGAAAAAGGAATATTTCGCAAAACTGCAATGGAAACAGTTTTTGCGCATTTACAGTCACCTGACTTAGAAGACGCAGTGTGTTTGAAGTCCATGTATAGCTACGCAAATAATTATTTTATATTATTTTATTATAACATTTAATAGGCTATATTTAGAAGACGCTTTTATGCAAAAAAAGGAACAAAGCTGAGCGTGGAGCGCGCACTGCATGACACGGAGGCGCGGCCGCAAACACTTGCATTTTCCTATCAACAGTGGAAACAACTTAAAATACTCCATTTCTGGTCAGACAGAAAATAATAATACATTATTCTCAACCACTTTTATATGTGTAAACTCACAATAACAAGAAAACGCTGTGCTTTTGTAAAATAAAAGAAACAATCAGACGCACTTTCATGATCTCCGTAAACTGGAGCACGAGAACTGGAACAAAATATAGCCTAGGCTAAAGCTTGAAATGTCCACTTTAAAACTAACAAATTCGAATTAAAAGCTAATACCTTCTGATTATGTAGGCTAATCCGTATGAAAGTTGCATTTCTCTCTAAAAGCGCATCTGCTTAACAGCGGAGATGGAGATGTGATTTTAGCCGACACTTAGAAAACAATAGTTTATTGATTATATTAACGGCTCTTCTCATTCAGCACTGCGGGAAAGACATCAATTCCAGTTTCTAATTTGGCCTTAGAAAACCAGTAAAATCGACATGTTTTCCATATTAATTTGTGAATATTTTAAATGTTTAATAAAGGGGCAAAAAGTCATAAACAAAGCACAGCAGTTGTGTGTAGCCAGTTCAAATTAAAATTTTGGTGTTCAACTTTGCGTTTTAAAAAGACAACCACCGTTCATTTTTCGTTTTTCAATTAGGGGTTAAAAAAGGAAAAACAAATAGACTCAAAAGTAGCCTACATGGATCGTTTGGACAGAATACGAGACAGAATTCTTTATTAAATTCATAAAAGAAACAATAATTAGCCTATAGGAATACTGGATTCTAAATCTCAAAGAAATGCCACAATCGGAGCAGAAATGAGGGCGAAACACCCAGAAACTCCTTATATGTGTCGTTCGGGGGTCTTTCCCTGCCATTAATGCTTGGATAACACGCCACGTCTCCTTCCATTAATAATAATAATAATGTCTAATGCGGTGGCTGTGATATTATAACCAACGTCCGTTGCCGTGATTTTAGGAATGACTTATCGCGAGAGAAAAAAAGACGTTTTAGTCGCATAACATCGGTTAATGGAAACGCCGTCATTTCGCAATAGTTTTTTATCGATATTTAGATAATAGCGCAAAACATTTGCGCAAATCTGTAATGGAAACGCGGCTAGTGATGCGCGGGTCAATGTATAAACAACCCGCACCCGACCGACGTTTTCAACTAACCCGCCCGCAACTCGGACCGCAAAAAAAGAAAAAGAAAATATTGTAGGGCTTCCTGACCCGCATTTTTTAAAAGTAGTAAATGCTCATCGTAGCGTCATTGGGCCATAGACGTAGTAACTAGGGGTGCGGGGGTGTGTGAGCTCCGATCAGAGCTCGTGAGCGGAGAGCGCATTTCTGAATATTCTGCTCCGCTCACTCATTCCGCAGGGTCGCTCGCTCAACCCAGAATGGCCTGCTGGTTCGAAAATATGTGGAATAAGGGCTGCCTCCGACTAATTTTTTTTTCTAGTCAACTAGTGGTTGTTCATTTAAGCCATTCGTGGACAAATCGCCCTTTTATATTAACTTAATTACTTAAATAGGCTATAGCCTACAGGATAATAAAAAGCGTTATGACCGCACGCATAAAGCTTGCCACAAAGAACCGGTTAAAGTAATGATTATGAATTTGTCTAAATTAGCAAGGAGACATTTAATTGTTTAGTAATAAACTGGTGTTTTCTGTGTCGCTGCAAAGATGAAGTTGACGATGCGGAGATTGCAGACTCGCCATGAACGCCAGAGAGAAATGCACATTTCATATGGATTATAATCAGAGAGTAGCCTATTTATTTTGGTTTGAATATTTTCGTTTAAAAGTAGACATTTCAAGCTTTCTGTAATTTATAGCCTATATTTCTCAAATCTGTGAGGCGTTTCGGCGCCCTCCAGTTCACATGCAATGCAAGTGATCGTGCCGGCGCCTTATTACATTGTCTGCTATTTGCTTCTTATTTATTAAATACGGCCAACTGATTGATAAAACATTGATCAAAATTAAGATACAATTTATACAAAACGAAAATCTTTTAAAAAGAGTTTTCTATAAAACAAAACTTAATGAAGTGGTCAAAATCATGTTTTACCAAAAACAGCGCCGTTGGTAGGAGGGCGCCAGCGCCTCTGCCTTTCAGCGCCTCTGCCTCGCGAGTGGATGATAGCCCTGAAGACGCCTAGCAATGATATACCTTTAGTGGTAGTATACCTTTAGTTAAATTATACCTTAGTCTTCGTAGCGCATGATGCGTATGATGCGTAATGGAGATTCCAAAGCGCTCTTCTTTGGTCAGAACCATGGAGAGCGATCGCGGATAGGTCCGTCCTATGCACCGAAACTTTTAACAATGCAACAAAATATTTAAAGAGCATCAAGCTATTAAAATCTATATTATATACGCACAGATAATATAACAGTAGGCTATATTAGTCAATATTTTTTATTAGGTTAAGCAGTGATTGGATAATGTTTTTTGTTTTAATTTAACGTTTTTAATTTAAGGCCCACCCACAATTGGTCTGGCCCATCCAAAACTGGAATCTTGGCGCCGTGCCTGGTTGGTCGTGCCAGTTTTGTGGCTATCACATGTGTAAATAGCATCGCAAGTACACATGACAAAGCCAGCACTTTGGTCATCATCTTTCATTATTTCGGCAAATGTCTCCCACACTTTGCTCTTTCTATTTGTGTATTTGCGGAGCTTCCACTCCCCAGTCTTCACCTTTTCTCTTGCCGCCTCCATCTCTACCTGCAGACTGAGCTCGTGTGTCATCTTCGCGCCAGTTATTCAGCCAATAAAGTGTAGGCCTATGTATTTCATAGAAAATTGTCTAGTACTATATAAATTACAAAGGTTTAATTGGCATCTTTATTTCAAACGACCCGACCGACCGCGACCCGAATATCATTACAAATATTTTTGGATGACTCATAACCGCGGGTGACCGCAGGCACCCGCTCATTTCGGATCAACCCGCGCATCACTGGCGCCTCTGCCTCGCGAGTGGATGATAGCCCTGAAGACGCCTAGCAATGGTATACCTTTAGTGGTAGTATACCTTTAATTATACCTCAAGAGTCTTCGTAGCGCACTAAGAGACAACGCCAGGTATGCGTAATGGAGATTACAAAGCGCTCTTCTTTGGTCAGAACCATGGAGAGCGATCGCGGAGAGGTCCGTCCTATGCACCGACACTTTTTACAATGCAACAAAATATTTAAAGAGCATCAAGCTATTAAAATCTATATTATACGCACAGATAATATAACAGTATATTAGTTCGTAATTTTTATTAGGTTAAACAGTGATTGAATAACGTTTTTAATTTAAGGCCCACCCACAATTGGTCTGGCCCATCCAAAACTGAAATCCTGGCGCCGTGCCTGACACACACAATCGTCTGAAGCGTGTTGACAACATACCGAGCAGAACTTGTCTCGTCGTAAACTAACCAATCGCGGGACTCCCCATTGTCTTCTTTTCTCCATCGTTCTTTAAAAAAAACGTTTTTTTGACCTTCGCCTCTTTGTCCACTGGCTCCTCCTGAGATGTTTTCTCTGCAGACCTCTTAACGCCTGCAATGTAACACCACATTTTTTTGAAGGTGTGCCTCTAAAAGTGTCCGCCATCCGTGTGAAACAGTATGCTATTTTTATTTACCCGCCACGGTGGCCGGTAGGTGAAGCGAGTTTACCCGCCACAACACAAAATCACCCGCATTTGGCTGGTGGCGGGTGCTAATTTCCATCCCTGATTGTTGACGCTATCACGGCAGCATATGTGTCTAAAGACCTGCAGTGCCTTTTGGGCGTTAGGGCTCATTCCACTAGAGGCATGGCCTCTTCGTGGGCTTGGTCCAGTGGGGGCGCGACGTCACGCAGGGCTCAGCGATAGGCTGCTGCAGTTGCCACAGGGCAGCCAATGAGCGCGCTAGTAAGCCCACTCTAGGTCTGCTAGCTGCTGCAACGCGTTGACAATAAATACAAAATGAAGGATAATTTTTGGCTTCAATATCTCGAGAAAAGATGACTTTACCCGTAGCGTAAGGAACTTACGCAATACTCGTTCCCTTTTCTAGAGAGAACCGAGGTTACGTTAGTAACCGAGTACGTTTTTCGATATTGCCAATGTGTTTGATGTACTTATCTGCGTGGGCATGTTTGTGTGTACATGTTTGGCTCAATTAAAAACATCTTGCTTACTTTGAACAAGGTGAATTTGAAAACTGATGGTGTTGTGGCAATGTCAACTGTTGCTTGTGGTTGAAAAAAAATGGGATGCAATACTGTATGTCTGCCATATTTGATTTTGGGATTTTTTTATATATTTTTTTTACTCAATGCTCTCTCTCTCTTCTTTCTCTTAATTTCAGCTAACATTGGTGAAGGCTGGATAGATGATGATCAATCTGGGAACTTTGAAAGCAGAGAATGTCATTGTGTGTTCTTTTTTTTTTTTTTTTTTTTTTTTTCAAATCGCAGGACTTCCAAGTGTCAAACTGCACAAGTATAAATGACTGGGTAGGTCTAATATTAATACAGCTCAAACCATAAATTCTCTAAAGGGTGTAGTTTAAATTTTAAGTCAGTTTTAGTGTTTCATGTCTTTGTAGATTTATACAATTCTTAAAAAAATAAAAATAAACGTTTTTTAAAGTAAAAGCATTTTAAATTTCAGAGGTTATTTTTATCTCATTCCTTACAAGGTTGTCAGTAAGTGTGTCTGTTTGGCTGTGTGTGTTTGAAACAGAATATGTACTTAGGTTCTGCAGTTATATGATCATCTGAATTTATATACTCAAGTATTGTATCTATTTTTTGTTAGGAAAAAGACATTTAGTGGAACAGATTATATTTTTGATCAGGCATTATATGAAAGGACACTGCTTTTCATTACTTATTAGGTGTAGGTGCATTACTTATTGTCAGAACTATCTGCTCAAAATATATGCATTATTGAAGACATGATGCAAAGATGCTATTTGTAGTTCATTTTATTAAATGCTGTAACAAAAATTAGACACAACTGTATGCATAGTGGAACATGATGACCTCCGGTCCAAACATTTTTCTGTCAAACTGTTGAGAAATTGTTAATAAAAAAGCTTTATTTGATGGAAAACCTCTGACTCTCTGTGTGTGATGATCCAAAATCATCTGTAATATATATATATATATATATAGAACTATAAACACATGTTTCTAGGATACAAAATTATGCAGACATCACCACTGGAGTGGACTAGGCTGTGCATGTCCCCACAGAAATGTTAAAAGTTAAGATAAGGGATTAACTATGTTAAAATAAACATTGCATTAATGTCTTCATTTAGCATAATTGTCATTACTTGTTCATAATAACTTAAAGGGGTCATCGGATGCAAAATTCACTTTTACATGGTGTTTGCATTTTAATGTGTCTTTGCAGTGTGTGGACACAACCACCATACAATGAAAAATATCCATTCACTCCATTTTTTTTATCCTCAAAAAGCCTAAACACTCAATAATTAAGCCGTTTGGATTTTCTGAGCAATATGATGTCATATTGCTCATGCTCCGCCAACAACCACTGACGGACTGTCCTGTATTAGCATATTTCCTCTGCCATTTGTATACTGTCCACCAAGGCAGCACTTTATGTGTCTTGTGTCAACACACCCAATGGAAGAAAGGGTGGGGTGAGCAGTTGCACAGTTTTGTGAGCAGAAATGTTTTCCTCATAAAACTTAATTTCTTTTCCACTGAAGAAAGAAAGACATGGACATCTTGGATGGCATTGGGGTGAGTAAATTATCAGGAAATTTTCATTTTGAGGTGAACTAATCCTTTAAGGAATAAGGAAAAATCCAAAAGCCTGGATTCAAACCAGGTTGCCCAAAATGCAACAGTGCAATGCGCTGGCCACAAGGCTATCGGCACCAACTAGCCAGCATCACTTTTGTAAATATTAAAACCTCATTTTGTAAGAAACATGGGGAGAACAGAATCTGATTGCAAAACAATCCAGCTGTCGGAATCCATTCCCCCACCCCCATGATGAGAGATGTTGATGTAGTGGCTTAAAAAATGCTGATTCTATCCTGCGTGCATTGAGCTTAACCAGTATCAGTTTAAATATTTTGTAAGAAACATGGGGAGAACAGAATCCGACAGCAAACAGTCCAGTTGTTGAAATCCGTTCCCCCACCCCCATGACAGAGATGTTGATGAAGTGGCTTAAAAGATGCTTATTCTGTTCTGTGCGTGGATGGAGATTAACCAGCATCAGTTTGATAAATATTAGATCCTCATTGTGTAAGAAACAAGGGGGGAACAGATTCCGACTGCAAACAATCTAGCTGTCGGAATCCGTTCCCCCACTCAAATGATGAGAGATGTTGATGTAATGGCTTAACAGATGCTGATTCTTTTCTGTGTGTGGATAGAGCTGAACCAGTATCAGTTTAAATATTTACAGTGGGGAGAACAAGTATTTGATACACTGCTGATTTCGCAGGTTTTCCTACTTACAAAGCATGTAGAAGTCCGTAATTTTTATCATAGGTATTCTTCAACTGTGAGTGATGGAATCTAAAACAAAAATCCAGAAATATGCAATTTTTAAGTAATTCATTTGCATTTTATTGCATGACATAAGTATTTGATACATCAGAAAAGCAGAACTTAATATTTGGTACAGAAACCTTTGTTTGCAATTACAGAGATCATACGTTTCCTGTTGTTCTTGACCAGGTTTGCACACACTGCAGCAGGGATTTTGGCCCACTCCTCCATACAGACCTTCTCCAGATCCTTCAGGTTTCGGGGCTGTCGCTGGGGAATACGGACTTTCAGCTCCCTCCAAAGATTTTCTATTGGGTTCAGGTCTGGAGACTGGCTAGGCCACTCCAAGGACCTTGAGATGCTTCTTACGAAGCCACTCCTTAGTTGCCCTGGCTGTGTGTTTCGGGTCGTTGTCATGCTGGAAGACCCAGCCACGACCGATCTTCAATGCTCTTACTGAGGGAAGGAGGTTGTTGGCCAGGATCTCGCGATACATGGCCCCATACATCCTCCCCTCAATACGATGCAGTCGTCCTGTCCCCTTTGCAGAAAAGCATCCCCAAAGAATGATGTTTTCACCTCCATGCTTCACAGTTGGGATGGTATTCTTGGGGTTGTACTCATCCTTCTTCTTCCTCCAAACACGGCGAGTGGAGTTTAGACCAAAAAGCTCTATTTTTGTCTCATCAGACCACATGACCTTCTCCCATTCCTCCTCTGGATCATCCAGATGGTCATTGGCAAACTTCAGATGGGCCTGGACATGCGCTGGCTTGAGCAGGGGGACCTTGTGTGCGCTGCAGGATTTTAATCCATGATGGCGTAGTGTGTTACTACTGGTTTTCTTTGAGACTGTGGTCCCAGCTCTCTTCAGGTCATTGACCAGGTCCTGCCGTGTAGATCTGGGCTGATCCCTCACCTTCCTCATGATCATTGATGCCCCACGAGGTGAGATCTTGCATGGTGCCCCAGACCGAGGGAGATTGACCGTCATCTTGAACTTCTTCTATTTTCTAATAATTGCGCGAACAGTTGTTGCCTTCTCACCAAGCTGCTTGCCTATTGTCCTGTAGCCCATCCCAGCCTTGTGCAGGTGTACAATTTTATCCCTGATGTCCATACACAGCTCTCTGGTCTTGGCTATTGTGGAGAGGTTGGAGTCTGTTTGATTGAGTGTGTGGACAGGTGTCTTTTATACAGGTAATGAGTTCAAACAGGTGCAGTTAAAGCTGCAGTAGGTAACTTTTGTAAAAATGTATTTTTTACATATTTGTTAAAACTGTCATTATGTCCTGACAGTAGAATATGAGACCGATAATCTGTGAAAAAATCAAGCTCCTCTGGCTCCTCCCAGTGGTCCTATTGCCATTTGCAGAAATACACCGCTCCCGGTCAGAAACAACCAATCAGAGCCAGGAGGAATGTCTTAGCAGTGTCAATCAAGCTTGTGTACGCGCTGATCACACCCCTCTCTTGCACAGCGTGCACCGTCCATCGTTCAAAATCAAGATGTGCTAATGGCGGACAAACAACCAAAACTGCCAATTTCTCGAGTGGCACCTGCTCATACAACAAAGACAGGTAAACAGAAAAAGACTGATGACGATAAACAAGCCCGTCGGAGCCCATTGACTCAGTGTCAAAACTCTAGCCGCATAACATACAGATAAAATGTCATGCACTGTGCAAAGCAAAAATTGAAGCCTGCTAATTAACTGGCTTGTCATGTTGCTGAAATAATGTACTAGCAAACCTTATTTAGCATTACATATCGCTAGAATAATTACTCACATACTGTAACGTTAGTTACCGTTATATTATCTTACTAGCTATTTATAACTTATAGAAAGAGTGCAACGTTATAAAGTTACATTACATGTATTGCAAAATATGTAATGATTTGAGGACCAAGTTTGTAGTCAAAGTATGGGCAGGCCATAGTCAATGTAAAGCATATTGTTGATGTTTCGTCCCTAGCAGTGAATGTGCCATAACTGTTTATCCGCTGTCATCGGTGGCCCTGCTTACTAGCCTGCGCGTTCCTGGCAGGCTCCGTTGTGGGGGAGGAGCTGTGGAGGGAGGGCTGTAGCGCAGGGGGAGTGACCTGTAAGTTGTGCTTGTTCAAATTTTCAGGCTAAGTCAACGTTTTCTAAAAACTCCCTACTGCAGCTTTAATACAGGTAATGAGTGGAGAACAGGAGGGCTTCTTAAAGAAAAACTAACAGGTCTGTGAGAGCCGGAATTCTTACTGGTTGGCAGGTGATCAAATACTTATGTCATGCAATAAAATGCAAATTAATTATTTAAAAATCATACATGTGATTTTCTGGATTTTTGTTTTAGTTTCCGTCTCTCAATGTTGAAGTGTACCTATGATAAAATTACAGACCTCTACATGCTTTGTAAGTAGGAAAACCTGCAAAATCGGCAGTGTATCAAATACTTGTTCTCCCCACTGTATACATTTTTTTGGGGGGTCTACCAATTAATGTCTGATGTTTATGAAGTTTAAATCTTTAAGGGGGGAAGTGTTACGTACGTGTACGTATTTAGAGTGTTGCAAAAGGGATATATGTGGGTAGTTTGTTGTTGTTGTTGTTGTTGTTGTTGTTGTTGTTGTTGTTGTTGTTGTTGTTGTGTGTGTGTGTTTCAGATGTTCATTGGATCAATCTACAGCCTATCAGTCTTCCTGAAGGATGATGACGTACCGGTTCACCCATCCAATCACATTACACCACCTTCCTCAAATACCGTATCTCTTCCACGTCCCCAGCTTTTTGCTCACTTTGGCATTTGTCTTTGTTTGGCTCGCTGTCGCTGATTTCTGTGTGTTTATCGTGTGAGTTAATCAATTGTCGTATAGTGGTTGTGAAGTGTTTTTGTTTTTCATACTGTTCATCCTTGTTCAGTCATCACGGTGTGTGTGAGGCTGGGAAGGAGGGAGCAGGTCAGCAAGTCACACGACATACATTGCGAACCACATAGGACATCTTGAATTGTATTAGACACACTAGGTTTAGGAGAGTGCCACACCCTGTAACTTTTGTTATATTGCAGTCAGTGTAGTTTGGTTTGGGCATCTTGACGCTGAAGACTTTTCTTTTCTACATTTTCCGTTTGGTAGTTAGTTTAGCTGAATTAATCCTATAGCTAGTTTGTTCTGTTTTATTTATTTATTTTATTTGGCATCTCTCAAGCTCGCCTTCCCACCTATGTTTGTTTTTGTTTAGTATTGTTATTTGTCTTTTTGTTCTCCTCATTGTCTGTGTAAATATTGTAAATATTATTTTCTCTTCATTCTTTCACTTTTGGCACTGTAAAAATAAATACTTTTGAGCAGAGTTTTTGAGTTGATCTTTTTCCTTTTATTGCCCTGTCCTTCATATTGAGTTACACACACATCTTTATTTAAATGTTATACTCCCTTACCCCTATCCAAATCTAAAAGGGACGTAACACAACTTGGGGGGAAACATGGGGTAACGGAATCCGACGGCAAACAATCCAGCTGTCGAAATCCGTTCCCCCACACCCATGATGAGAGATGTTGATTTAGTTGCTTAAAAATGCTGATTCTATTTTGCGTGTGGATGGAGCTTACCTGGCACCAGTTTAAAGAAATACATTTTGGAGTTTTTGCCTTTTATTATGATAGGAAAATATAGGATCAAAAAAAGTCCACGAACCGGGACTTGAACTCGTGTCACCTAAAAATCATCAACTCTTAAAGGGGCATTCCACCCATTTGAACATTGTTTTTTATTTAAAGTGGGTCATATATGTAGTCGAAATGTAAAATAAATTTTGAATTTGGTGCCTTCGTGACCGAGGAAAGACAAAAAATAACTTCAGGACGCATTTGTATGAAAGACAACAACTCCCACAATGCACCACATTGCACAGCTCCGCAAGCCACTCCCACTAATCCAGAAAGCGCATATCTGCCTATAAGAGAAATCACTCTTCCGTCTACAAGGCTAGCTACCACCAGAGCTTGAAATTCATTTCACATTCACACAAAATGTCTAGTTAGTTGGCGAACTCATTAGTGCATTACTCCTCATTTGTATTTCTTTCGAAAAGGTGAATTATTGCATGGTACCTGGATGTTCAGTCAGAACATATGCGGTGCGAAACTAGGATAGTTCTCAACACAAACGTCTGTGTCCTCGTCTGATTCAGAGATTTCGTCCAGGAGAAATTGTCATCGTTGAAATTCTTTGCCGCAGACGGACTCTATCTCTGTGTTCGTAGTTGCATCTTACAGTCTATGAGTTGCATAGTGAGATCACCGGCGCCACCAGTCCGCCCTAACTCGAGCCAGTCCGGGCTCCTCGTCCGCGGCAGGCAGGTCTTCTGCCTCGGCTGCTCTTCGCTATAATGCGGCTTGTAAAGGTAGCCACAAACACCTGATTCAAGCATCAGACTTCCGAAATCCTCTTCTTCTATATTGAGCACTCTCCTCCGCTATTGTCATTACTTTACATCTGTCTCCACAGCGCCTGTTAGCTTAGCTTTAAACAAGATGGAGGATATTGCTTTCAGTTTCAGAGAGTAAAGTCTGATCTGTAATAGGTCTGTAGCGTGAGCGGGTCCCGCCCCCTGGGAAAGATGAGGAACTAGTGCTTGTAGTCTCAACAGAAATCCCCCCCCTCTTACACTTCCTCCTACAATGACGCAAAATGACGATTTTTGCGTCATTGTAGGAGGAAGTGTAAAAGGTAAATAACGGATTTCTCCCGTCTCAGGGGAAAATGATAGAGTGTTGCACGACCATTCAATAGTATGACTGGGTTTCTAACAATGCAAAGCTTAATGCAAATGGGTGGAGTGTCCCTTTAATGTCAGTGCACTGACCACTAGGCAGTGGGGGACTAATTACCATCAGTGTGATTAATATAGGAAGAACCTCCTTGAGTAAGAAACACGGGGGGAACAGAATCCGACGGCAAACAAACCAGCTGTCAGAATCCGTTCCCCCACTCCCATTATGAGAGGTGATGATGTAGTGGCTTAAAAAATGCTGCTTCTATTTTGTGTGTTGTAAGATATTTGTAATTTGTAGTGATTACAATTTAGCTCAAAGGAATTATTAATTAATTTATAGGGAATTCAAAAGAGTCACTTATTACAACCGAGCAAATGACTCGTTCGCGGTTCATTTGAACTGGCTGTAACTATCAACTCTGCAACGGATATAAATATCCGAACTATAGTGAAACACTATATATAGTTAGCAAGGTAACTTAGATCAGAAGTTTAAGACATTAAATTTGTAAGCACAATAACACATGTAACCCAGGCTTCTAGTAAACAAATAAGTATGTGAGTTAATCGAAAAAGAACAGCTGAAAAAAAGAGAAAAAGACTGTTCTAGACTGAAAAGAGAATCACACATTGCGCTGCAGTGACTGACACTTCTGTGAGCCAATGGCAGCAGCGCATCAGGTTGCGCAAGTCCCTCTTTGAATGTGAGCGGCAGATGAGATAAAGCAAGTCAGAGAACGCGGCTGTGCGGAGTAATCTCCAGAAATTTCCCGCATTTAAGCTAAAGATTCAGAGTGAAAAGAGCCCTAAGAGTCAGAGTGAAAAGAGACCAGATAAAATAAAGTTGAATATTTGAATGAAACGTTGATAAGCTGTCATCGGAGTGAGAAGAGGACGAGTCAAAGAAATAGTGACTGATGCAGACCAACGCAACTTTAAAGTGCTGCGTATTAACTTCCCTGCTTGAATATAGACTATTTTCTTGCCTTGGTGAGTCCTATTTCAAATATAAACTTGATAATATACAAGAAAAAAATGTTGCAGATTTTCAGCGAACTTATATGAGGTTGATATTAACTTGATTGTGCGTGCATAACGATCTAGCCAGCTAGTCTGCACGCGGGCTAAAGCTAGTCAAATGTGAAAAAAAAAGCTAGCGAGTCAATGAAATATGACGCAGATTCATGTTTAATTGTCAACGTGTTTAATAAGTTGAAATATTGAGTTAATTTGTGTTTTACTGTACATGTGAATTGTTTATGAGACTGAATTGAGTATTAATTATTGGTTCTGCCTTGTGTTTTTACAAGGCTGGGTTTTTTGTGAGAGATTGTGATTCACCATCAGAAGTTTTCCTGTTCCATATCGGACACACGAGACGCAATAAGCGTATAAACACGGCGAGCCATCCACGAACTCGATTCCCTTGTTGAACTGTGCTCATCATCTCTGGTAGGAGAATTCCTTTCTTTTTGTTTTCGTTGCTCTTGGACAAAAAGAGCTTGGACTCATTGCGAACTGTTTTTTTTATTATTTTTCTCCTCTCCATCTTCATCCAAAAGACATTGACTTTGAACTGAACTGTCCTAAACGAACAAACATTTTCTTGAACTGAGTCAATTGATTCTGTTCGTCTGAGTCGATTCCACCAATTGAATCTTGAGCATTTGATTCACAACCTGAAAAGAATACCACAGTTTTGTGGGAAAAAGTGTTTATTTGAATTTGAAAAGTGAAATTGAGAATTACATTCTGTACATTGAATCAAATTGACTGTTTATACGAATTCTGAGTATTCAAGTGAATGCATTATTTTGTTTGAGAATATTGCTTACCGTTTCCTTGAAGTATTGAATTTTTCCAATTGTTTTATTTTTATTTTATTTTATTGTACAAAGAGAATAATCTGATTTACATCTGAGTCGAGCTGTTAAGGTTGCTCATTCAAGTACTTACAAAAGATTGTGGAGAACAAATATTGTCACTTATTGTCCATTGCTAATTAGTTGATTACATTTGTGATTTGCATGTTTCAAACAACAACAAAAGAAAAAGATAATTTTGTTTAATACAAAACCCCCAGTTGAATCATAAAACAGACTCTGTCGATAATTCACCACCACTGTGCTGCCTTCCTCTCTCCAGTAGTCGCACCTATCTTCTGATCCTTTGGCCCATAGTGAAATACTCACCAGTGTGACACGTACCACGCTACACACAAGTAATATTTCTCTTTAAAATACAAACAAGACTTTATTGATTATTCTAACACATAAAACTAATTTCTAACACAAACACACACATACACATTCATACGCGTTGCAGAAAGAAAAGAGTAAGGAAAGATTAAGTTTTAAGAGCGAGTTTAAGAGTGAGATGATGTAATCCCAAGTTTCTATGCACTTATAAGACACAACCTGAATGAACCATCAATCATTAGTTTAACCCTTTTATCGTTTCCTAGGTTATTAAATCTGTATCAAATACACCAGTTCAGCTTAAGAGTCTGGAGGCAGTACTTGCTTGTCTTTGCTTTTGGGGATTCCCTTTTGTTGCATGAAAGGGGTTTTCCCGGTCCGTTGGCTGGTCTCCTCGTGCCTGATGTCTGGGTCACGTGGTCAGTCACGTGGCGTGCTGGCGGAATGAAAGTCTTTGTTTGAAGCTGGCTTTGCAGAAGAAACGTGGCTCGAAATCTTGTCGCAAAACTTAACTTAGAACCGAGACTCACAACTGAAAAGAAAGGAAACTAAGAAAAGAAAGGAAATTGAGAGGAGTAGATGATGGCTTGAATGAAGCTGTTTAACCCATGTTCTTCAGATCTTGATTTGGGTTATTTCGTCTGCGCGTTTACATGGTTCCTAGTCTGAGAGAGCGAGAGCAGAGAGAGAGCTTTGTTTCTGTCTAAGATTTTTAAACTCAAAGTTTGTCCCTCCTCCTGAAGAGATCGGACCAATTAGACACTGGCTTTGTTTTCAAAGTCATAAATCATGCGTTATCTGGGATCTCCTTACTAGCAGAGAGAACAGAGGCTACAGTTTAGATATTATTACTATTATAAGAATACGAACATTTTACACAGATTTCAATCAAGCCATCTTTTGAATCATGAGCATACGATCATATTGATATGAAACACAACACACTTTCATTCAAACATCTAACAGTTATAACAATTAAATGAATTATATGGGATTAAAGCATATTAAATGGACACATGTATTGTGGAAACACCTAGAATGATGTATGATGTTTTAAGTCCATTGAAAATTGTTCTTGAATGAGTTTTACGTATACTGTAGGAAGAATCTCAGTTTTCTGGTTTGAAAAGAAGAGAATTGGTTTGTTCGTTCAGAGGTCCTTAAGGAGGAGGGGGTCTGGAATGTTGTGGGCTCGAGCAGCTTCTGCTGTTATCTTGATCGGGCTGAATTGTGCTATCTCTGAGCCAATCATTCTTTTCCAAGCTATCTCACATTGACCAGTTCTTCCTTTAGTTGGGCTCATCTTCTTTGAAGCTTGCATGGCCATAAAGTTCTTAGCTGGGGGTTTTCGTTGGTCAGCGGAGACTGGCTGGCTGGAGCCTTCTTTTATGGCTCTGGGGTTGGTGATTTGGTGTCTGGAATGTTCAGTTCTGTGAGAAATTATGTTTGAACAATTCACCGGGAAGATTCATTTGTGTTTGTTTCACACTCAATCCTACAGTGTGGATAGAGCTTACCTGGAATCAGTTTAAAGAAACCCTTTTTCGTGTTTAGGGGGTTACAGCTGTCGATGGCCAAGCATTAAGTTATGCCAGAAGAAAGGCTATAATGGCTGAATTCACATGATGTTTTATTAACAAGGTTCGGGAGGAACACGTTCAGATAATTAACACAAGTGGAGAGCACTCAGCAATCAATGGTAAGAGGTGTGTATATATACTCAGCAGTCTCACCTCATTCCATTGACAGTTTTGCAGCATCCCTCCACCACCCCTTCTCCACGCTTCTAGTCCTAAACACTTACATACGGGGGGAGTACTCTGGGTTCGGAGCCCTCCCTCCGGACAGCACGCCAAATACGCATTAAACTTTACCCCTTCAAATTATATGTAAGTGTGAACTCGTGAAACAAAAGAATAAGGATAAAAGAATAATGAAGATTAAAGGTGCTGTATGTAACTTTTCTACTAAAATGAATCCTTTTTTTATTGCCTGTGTGTAAAGGGGTTGTAATCTCACATTAAAATGATCCACTTTGCGGGTTTTGCTATTACCTCAGAAAGCAAGTATTATTTTTATGTGAAGGTGCCGGGTCGGATTTACCGCGAAATCCAGTGACGTGACCTGCATGCGCGCTCCCGAGCCTCTCACCTCGTCTAGCCTACTGACTTTGCACTCAACAGCGACGACACTGCAACTTATGCAACTTATGACATGTTTGATAACACTAAGAAACGACCTGCTCCCAGCACAACACAGACTCCAACACAAACTCCACATATTGATAAAAAACCAAAAAAGTTGTATCTGCTGAAGCTCGTCAGGCCAGACGTGAATCGGATCAACTTCATGTGAAAACACGGATCAACATCGGCAGGGCATTTGAATCATGGAGAAACCTTATCTACTACAAACCTAGAATGTACATTTCCTGAAGAAAATGTGAAGTGGTGCTTGCAGTGGCAAAATTCGGCACGGTTGATAGCCATACTTATCATGGTACGAGCATGGAGCATTAGTTCAACGTCAAGCTGATAAAAGTAGCCTATTATTGTAACGTTGCAGTGGGAGTTTACCTGAGTTTTCAGCATGTTGTGTGATGCTTTCTCCGGTGTGTTGCGTCTCAGTCTGAAGGTACCCACAGTGCTCGCTCATAAATTCGAGCACGCGCAAGAGCACGCGCTTGTAAACTTATTGGTTGCAATCTGAAACATCACCGCTAGAGGTCGCTGAAAACTACATACAGCACCTTTAAGTCTCATTACCGGCAGAGGTGTGAAAGGTTGGTCGATTTAAATTAAAAGAACATGAATGGGGCCAGTTCTCCTCACCAGACATTAGTCAGAGACTGTAAATGGGTGTTTACAGGGCAATAAAATATTTGATGACAAACTTGTTTGTCTTCTGTGAAACTTCTCCAAATCCTCCCCTGACATCCCTGCTGAAAAAACCAATAGAAACCATTACAGAATTGCTAATGGTTTCCACTACAAAACCATTACAAACCATCAGCCGTTAACCATTAAAACCATTACCAAGTGGAGTCCATTACATAGTTTGTTTTGGGCCATATTCCATTAGGATTTATTGGTTTTAAGGGTTTCCATTACAAATTTGTATTGGTCATGTATTTTAATGGTTTCCATTACAGTTTTGTATTGGTTCTGATGGTTTCATTACAAATTTGTATTGGTCTTGAATTGCACATATTTAATGGTTTTCATTACAGTTTTGTATTGGTTCTGATGGTTTCATTACAAATTTGTATTGGTCTTGAATTGCACATATTTAATGGTTTCCATTACAGTTTTGTATTGGTTAAGATTTGTAGGTTTAATGCATTTAGCTGTTAATAATTAGGACATTAATTATAGTTTTTAATTAATTAATTTGAATTATTATTACAATTATACACAACTGATATAAGCTGCACACCAACTTTTCAATAGCTTACAGCTCAGGTTTTGTTTAGCAAAGAATGAAGAACATGCACCTGAAATAAAAATGATATACAGTAAGACCTGCTTTTTTACTCAACCCAGATGGAAATAAACATCTGACACAAAACAATGCAATAATATTACATTTTTATTATTTGATTCACATTTATTCTTTTACATTGTGTGGCTTCACTGGGGCTGAATGATTAGACCTGCAAAAAGAAGGAGAATTCATTAGGACAATGTACCTCTTAAACCACATTACCAGTGCATAAGATTATCCATACACTATATTTTTAAATATATTCATCCAACATCTTTGGGCGTACTTTGAGCAGATTCAAGATCTTGCCAGCTGTGAACTTTGTCCACTAGTCATGTAATGTTCATAGCATTACAGTCATCTGTTATTTAACCTTCTCCATGGTTTTAAATTATAAAACAGATAGTTCAGGTTAGGGATGCACCGAAATTTAGTCAAGTTAGCGTTTTTGCTCTTAAAAACAGACGCCCATAATAGTATCAAACTGCAGAGCCGCAGCACTATTGAATGGGAAAGAAAGCTGGGTCTCGAGCAAAAAAAGCTGCTCAACAGTTACCCAATGATATGATGAAATGTAAAAGTACAAAGATATTATAAGAAAACATTACTATTACATTAACGGTTTTTCCTGGCTCAAAACGAGGCGGAGGTGGTAAAATCCTGATCATGTATTTTAATAGTAAGATAATTAAATTAGTATTTTTCGTAAACCATCATATACTGTGTTTCCCACAGTATTTTTGAGGGTGGAGATCAGTACCTCTAGGGGGGTCTGGGGGCATGCCCCTCCAGGAAAAAATTGACCAAAAAATGAACACATTTTTTTACATTTTAAAGATAAATTAATTAATCTGGTGCACCCGAATCCGCTGTTAAAAATAATCCACCCGCCAACCGCCCAAAATATGATATCTGCATTTGATCATCACATTACAATTATTCAATTCTCAGTGTTAAGCATGATAATATGGTAACATATCACACTGAAGTAGGCTGCTTTAAAATTAACATTTATTTAAATTAAAAGAAATTCTTCTTTTGGCAAAATTACATTTCCTTAATAACCTAAACAGAGGCTTTACTCCCTTAGAACTTAAATTATCAATGTTTCATTGCATCACTGTTGGAAAACCTTTTACCTTTATAAAGGGTATTTTTTTCCCGAATTTTATTAAATGTAGGCCTATGCTCCATCTTTCATTTCAAAATATTAAATTATCAATACATTCAACTAGAATAAGACACTAGGCTGTTAACAATCAAAACGTTGGGAAACACAGTAAGACATTTATATTATAAACTTCTTAGATACCTTTAGAGTTGCTCTATCTTGTTCAGGTTTCATCTGATTATTCTCAGTTATCATCTGAAAAAAGGAAAGAAGAGCAAATAAAAAATATAAAAGACAAATAAATACAAATTTTAGTATTACTTATTGAAAGCCAATTTCAACAGAGGTTGCTATTTTTACCAACTTCTTCAATGATTATATTTAATCTAACAAGCACAAATAGTTTTCGATATTGGTATAGCCACAATGAGCTGTGAATTATGGGTTATCAGTATCGATCCTAATATTCCATTAAATGTGTCCTGGTAAAACTAGTGTCCTCATAGACCAGGATTCTGTCAAACTAACACAACACACTGAGATTCTAGTCAAGTTAAACATCAGGAACATGTACTTATGATGTCCTCATAAAACAGTGTCCTCATAAAACAGGTGCAAGACACATATAACCTGACACACTGTAATAAACACGCATGTTATGTGATGCATTAAAGCCATGAACATATTGTTTTATCATTCATACCTATCTGTGGTAGTGATATTGCAGTATAGGCCTTTGTGAAGTCAGGCTATGTAAAGACTATGCCATGTTATTTTACAGTTGATTACTCAATTTCTGTACCTAAATTAGACTTACGGGGAATATTTTTATTTTACATCTTTGTTACATTTTTTTAACCTATGCTTGCAATTTATTATTTTCTGTGCAGAAACCCCTACAAAATCACACCAATCATTCTAGAATGATTAATTATTTCCCAAATACAGCTATTTAAGTAATTTGGTAAAATAGTTTTTCATATTGCATTATATATTGCAGAAAAAATTAAATATTGCAATATCAGTTTTTTGCAATATCGTGCAGGTCTATTACCGTGGGTAATTTTTAACCTTTAATATTACCTTTTAATAATAAAACAAGTAAAATCATCACTTTAAATAACACAATGTATCTGCTTTATTAAACAGTGTCACTTAAGCATGCACTGTAAAAAAAAATCCCGTAAAAAAACGGTAAATCTCTGGCAGCAAAGTTTCCAGACGGGTTCTGTTAAATTACAGCAAATTACCATTTCACAAAATTACAGGCAAAAACCGTAAAAATACAGAATTGACTTTACGGTCAAAATTAATTAAATTACAGTACATTACTGTTAATAATGGCTTATTAAACCGTGGAAAAACAGATAAATTATGTCAAATTACATAAAAAGAACATTTAACTTTAAGGTTAAACTGTAAATTTAGGGTTTTATAAAGTTATTTTATAATAATGCTCTGTCTATCTACAGTAATTATCTTTTAATATATAGTTTTTCTATGTAAAATAACTATGAAGTTATGTATAAAAATGTAATAAGTCCATAAATTCAAATACAAAGTTTGTATATTTACAGTTTTTATTTTTTTGCAGATCCAGTTTCACAACTTTGACCAATCTCTAATTAAGTACTTAATAATAGCAAATGTACAGTCAATTTCTGTTAAATTAACTAAAGGTACAAGTACGGAATACCTGCACATTTACAGTATTACTCATTAAACAAACACTGAACATCAATATGCGTGAATGATAGGAAATACAGGCTTAGTATATCATTTAGAACATGTAAAAATTTCCACATTAAAAGACTTTATATTTATATTAAGAGAACAATAGAAGCAACAAGTGCAGTGACAAGTCCCAGTTAGTGTAGCACAGTGCACAATTTTTTTTTTTTTTTATTAAAACAAAGATTTAGTATTATTGGGTCAAGTGTTTATGAAAAGATGGATCTTTAGCAGTTTCTTGAAAATGTGTTGAGTTGGGCAGGTCATCCCACCAGCAGGGAACAGTCCAGGGAAAGGTCAGTGAAAGTGATTTTGTGTCTCTTTGGGATGATGGCACCACAAGGCGCCGTTCACTTGCAGAACACAAGCTTCTGGAGACACAGATCTGAAGCAGTGAGTTTAGGTCTTGCTGCAGCATCTGGATCAGTTGCAGAGGTTTGACTGATGCTGGAAGAGCTGCCAGGAGAGCATTACAATAGTCCAGTCTGGATAGAACAAGAGCTTAGACAAGGAGTTGTGTGGCTCCGATAGGAAGGGCCGGATCTTTCTGGTGTTGTATAAGGCAAATCAGCAGGATCACACAGCAAGGATGGTTTGGCTGAAACCATAAGCAGGTCTGTCTTGGCAAGGTTGAGTTGAAGGTGAAGGTCATTCATCCAGCAAGAATTTTCCATCAGGTAGGCTGAGATGCGAGCAGCCAACCATCAGATCCTCTGGCTGGAATGAAAGGTAGAGATATGTGTCATTAAGTGATAGGAAAAGTCATGTTTCTAAATGACAGAGCCTAGTTACACTACAAAAAAAAAAATTAAAAAAATAAAATAAATAAATAGATGGGTGGAATCTAACACAATCGTGGTCTTACTGTAGTAAAACCAAACATTGTGCAGCTCCAGTGGCCTCACAAGGATCAAATGAATATTCACATGGGAAAATACAGTATAAAACAAATTAAATGTTCTGCCACTTTTAGTGCAATCATATGGAATCAGATGACTCAGCCATAACAATATTTAGGGCCCAAGCCCTGAAAGGGCGAAGGCCCTATTGTTTTCGGTAGGATTATTAGGGCCCAAGCCCTGAAAGGGCGAAGGCCCTATTGTTTCCGGTAGGATTATTTATTAGGGCCCAAGCCCTGAAAGGGCGAAGGCCCTATTGTTTTCGTTAGGATTATTATTAGGGCCCAAGCCCTGAAAGGGCGAAGGCCCTATTGTTTTCGTTAGGATTATTATTATTATTAGGGCCCAAGCCCTGAAAGGGCGAAGGCCCTATTGTTTTCGTTAGGATTATTATTATTAGGGCCCGAGCACCGATGGTGTGAGGACCCTCTTGGAATTGCTCTGTTTATTAGGGCCCAAGCCCTGAAAGGGCGAAGGCCCTATTGTTTTCGGTAGGATTATTAGGGCCCAAGCCCTGAAAGGGCGAAGGCCCTATTGTTTCCGGTAGGATTATTAGGGCCCAAGCCCTGAAAGGGCGAAGGCCCTATTGTTTTCGTAAGGATTATTTTTTTAGGGCCCAAGCCCTGAAAGGGCGAAGGCCCTATTGTTTCCGGTAGGATTATTATTATTATTATTATTATTATTAGGGCCCAAGCCCTGAAAGGGCGAAGGCCCTATTGTTTTCGTTAGGATTATTATTATTATTATTATTAGGGCCCAAGCCCTGAAAGGGCGAAGGCCCTATTGTTTCCGTAAGGATTATTTTTTTTTTTTTTCTTCATTATTTTTTTTTTTGCCTTTTTGACACTTTTGGGGCCCTTAACATGCTCAAAAACTCTTGAAATTTTGCACACACGTCAGAACCCGCGGCCATCAGGGCCGGGCTGAAGCTGGTACCGTGGCGTGGCAGGGGGGCTCGACGGCGCCCCCTGGAATGGGGTCCGAAAACTTGGTCCATAAATCAAACACGCTTGCATGTAATAATATGAAACTCAGTACACATATAGATCTCATCGGGCCGAACAACTTTCGTGCTCTAAGTTTTACAAAAGCCCAACAGGAAGTCGGTTATTATACGTTGTTTGGAAAACGCATACAATGGAATGTGAAATACTCCTCCTAGGGATTTCATCCGATCGCCACCAAACTCGGTGAGAATAAAGTCAAGACATTGAGGATGAATTCTTGCGAACAGATTTTTGATATCTCGAACGGTTTGGCCGTGGCGAGGAAACTAATTTATGGCGAATAATGGGACACAGGAAGTGTGTTATAACTTCTGCATACATTGACTGATCTTGATGAAACTTCAGCAGTGTATTCGTTGTAAGAGGCCGATCACATGGATGTGACTATTGTGAGTCAAAGTTATAGCGCCACCAACTGGCAGCAGGAAGTGTGTCACTTTCAAAATGCTTTGAAGTCACCCTCTTACTTTTACCCGATTTGCTTCAAACTTTATGTGTATAATGTAAACACACGGCAGATGTAGACCTGTGAAAGGATTATTGATATCTTAGATACTGTTGCCGTGGCAACGCATCAAATTTTAATATTCTTTTCGGATGCGTTTGAAACTCTTAGCATGCTTGAAATTGGATGAAACTCGACAGACACATAACACTTATTAGCCAGTAGACATGTGAAAAGTTTCAGAAACGGGCGTGGCAGGGGGGCTCAACAGCGCCCTCTTGAACAGGGTCTGAAAACTTGGTCCATATATCAAACACGCTTGCATGAATTAATATGAAACTCGGTACACATATAGATTTCATCGGGCTGAACAACTTTCCCTCTGTCAAGTTTCACGCCAGCCCAACAGGAAGTCGGCTATTATGGGTTGTTTGGAAAACGCTTGCTGTGGAATGTGATGTACTCCTCCTAGAGAATTCATTCAATCACCTCCAAACTCAGTCAGCATGAAGTCAAGACATTGAGAATGCTAAATTGCGGACGGATTTTTGATATCTCGAACGGTTTGGCCGTGGCGAGGAAACAAATTTATGGCGAGAAAAGAGAGGAGACGAAGTGTTATAACTTCTGCATACATTAACTGATCTTGATGAAACTTTAGCAGTGTGTTCGTGGTAAGAGGCAGATCAGATGGATGTAACTATCGTGAGTCAAAGTTATAGCGCCACCAACTGGCAGCAGGAAGTGTGTCACTTTCAACATGCGTTTGACAAAAGTGGGTGGGTTAGTTTTACCAACAGTTACAAAAATCAGTACATATATTGGTCTCACCGAGCCGGACAACTTTCTAATTTACAGTTATTAGCTCAGAGCAAAAGGAAGTCAGATATTTTGGTTTGAATGTGGATTTTTTGGATATTTCAGACTCTGAGTTTTTAGCTACTCTTCCTAACTGGTTTATTTTATTCACACCAAACTTTTTCAAAATGATAAAGATACATTAAAGATGCTAAATTGTGAACGGATATTAAACATCTCAAACGGTTTTGCTATAGTGAGGGACTAAAGTAAAGTAACACTTAAAGCCTCATCTTCTAAAAATGTAATTAAACACCATTTATTTCTATATAAAAGTATAAAAATATCACAACTAAACCCGTTTTATTCTTTTTTTTTCAATTTAATAAATATTTATAAGTTTAAAAATAGTAATTGTACTATTTAGTCCCATAAAAGTCAAGTCATACATAGGGCTATACTGCCCTCTTGTGTTAAAAATCAGGTAGGCCTATTGTATCTACTTAAAAATATACTAGGTATGTGACGGTGAGAATATTTTACCACCGGTTAATCGACGTGTGACACCGCTGGGGGCTTTTGAATCGCCAACTTAAAAACGAAAGTAAAATATGTTCGTCCACACTGACATTGATAGTGGTTGAGCGAGCGTTTCAAATTAATTCCTATGGAAGTAGGAATTAACTGAAAAAGTTCACTCTGTTCTGCTCGTTCCTCGCCGTGGATGTGCACCGTTATGAATGCCCGTGCAGCCATGAGCATTTTAGTTTAATTTTAAAATTAGAGCCTTTCGGGGGTTGATTGCTTGAAATTATTTTACAAAAGCACAATGTTGTGTTTTATTGCGACTGTACACAAATATAAGTTAACACTTTGCAGTTTGAATGTCGTCCTGTATAATGACGGAGTATGTTTTTATGTGTCCACTGTTCAAACGCGCCCACGCCACACACACACACCCACCCACACACACACGGTTTACTATCTTTTTGGGGACTCTCCATAGATTTAATGATTTTTATACTGTACAAACTGTATATTTTATATCCTTACACTAACCCTACCCCTAAACCTACCCATCACTGAAAACTTTCTGCATTTTTACATTTCCAAAAAAACTCATTCTGTATGAAGCTTGTTTACCCATGGGGACCTCTATTTAGGTCCCCACTGTGATACGAGTCCCCATGAGTCTGTGTGCATTCAGGTTAAAGTCCCCACCGGGACAGAAAAACATGAACACACACACACACACACACACACACACACACACACACACACACACACACACACACACACACACACACACTAGCATTGCAATCTTGACATTGCAGCCTGTTCATTATAGACTTAATAAAATATAATAATAAAATGGTCAACCTAACATATAAAGATTACACTGCTCTAAATAGTCAGTAGTACAATTCGTACAATCACAGTAAGCACCGCTCCACTGTGAATTTTCCAAGGACATTTTTGCGCATGTGAAGAGGATCATTTTTCCCTTCGATATTGGAACGTGAGTGAAGTACAAAGCATATAATAAACAATAGTTTAGCATCCAAAAAAAGGTCATTATATATATATATATATATTTTTTTTTTTTTTTTTTTTTAAGTGACAAGACAAAGAATATTACTTGTCTGATATATATATATATATATATATATATATATATATATATATATATATATATATATATATATATATATATATATAAATATAGCTGCGAGCAGCGATGGAGGGCCCAAGCCGGTGACACCGCCACCCCGGTGCCTTTAGTGTAACTAAAGGCACCAGGTTGGCGGTGCCACCGGCTTGGGCCCGCAATCGCTGCTCGCAGCTATATTTATTATTATTATTATTATTATTATTATTATTTTGTCAACCTTTCGGGCACTTTTGGGGCCCTTAACATGCTCGAAAACTCTTGAAACTTTGCACACAGGTCAGAACCCGCGGCCATCAGGGCCGGGCTGAGGCTGGTACCCGGGCGTGGCAGGGGGGCTCGACAGCGCCCCCTGGAACGGGATCCGAACACGTGTCCATAAATCAAACACGCTTGCATGTAATAATATGAAACTCGGTACACATATAGATCTCATCGGGCCGAACAACTTTCGTGCTCTAAGTTTTACGCCAGACCAACAGGAAGTCTGCTATTTAGGGTTGTTTGGAAACGCATGCTGTGGAATTTAATGTACTCCTCCTAGAGAATTCATCCAATCTCCTCCAAACTCGGTCAGCATGAAGTCAAGACATTGAGGATGCTAAATTGCGGACGGATTTTTGATATCTCGAACGGTTTGGCCGTGGCGAGGAAACGAATTTATGGCGAAAAAATGAAACAGGAAGTGTGTTATAACTTCTGCATACATTAACTGATCTTGATGAAACTTCAGCAGTGTGTTCGTTGTAAGAGGCCGATCGCACAGATGTGACTATTGTGAGTCAAAGTTATAGCGCCACCAACAGGCAGCAGGAAGTACATCACTATTAAAATGCTTTGAAATCACTGTCTTATTTTTACCAGATTTGCTTCAAACTTTATGTGTACAATGTAGACACACGGCAGATGTAAACCTGTGAAAGGATTATTGATATCTTAGATACTGTTGCCGTGGCAACGCATCAAACTTTAATATTCTTTTTTTATGCTTTTGAGACTCTTAACATACTTGAAATTGCATGAAACTCGACAGACACATCACATTTATTAGCCCGTAGACATGTGCAAAGTTTCAGAAACGGGCGTGGTGAGGGGCTCAGTAGCGCCACCTTTAGTCATAAGTGGGGGGGTTAGTTTTATCAACAGCAACAAAACTTGGTATGTTTATTGTTCTCATCAAGACGGACAACTTTCTAATTTACATGATCTATCTCCGACCAACAGGAAGAGAGATATTTTGGTTTGAATGTGGATTTTTTGAAGAATTTTCTCTCCCTCTCTCTGTGTCTCTGTGTGTGAGGGGAGGGGGGATTTGACTATTGCTTTTATATTGTTAATCAAGGTTTCAGGGGCTTTTGGGGTCCTTAACATGCTCAAAAACTCTTGAAACTTTGCACACAAGTCAGAACCCCCTGCCATCAGGGACGGGCTGAAGCTGGTACCCGGGCGTGGCAGGGGGGCTCAACAGCGCCCCCTTGAAAGGGGTCCCAAAACTTGGTCCATAGATCAAACACGCTTGCATGAATTAATATGAAACTCGGTACACATATAGATCTCATCGGGCCGAACAACTTTCCCCCGGTCAAGTTTTACGCCAGCCCAACAGGAAGTCGGCTATTATGGGTTGTTTGGAAAACGCTTGCTGTGGAATGCGAAGTACTCCTCCTAGAGAATTCATCCAATCCCCACCAAACTCGGTGTGCATGAAGTCAAGACATTGAGGATTCTAAATTGCGGACGGATTTTTGATATCTCGAACGGTTTGGCCGTGGCGAGGAATCGAATTTATGGCGAGAAAAGAGAAACACGAAGTGGAATAACTTCTGCATACATTAACTGATCTTCATGAAACTTCACCAGTGTGTTCGTGGTAAGAGGCCGATCAGATGGATGTAACTATTGTGAGCCAAAGTTATAGCGCCACCAACTGGCAGCAGGAAGTGTGTCACTTTCAACATGCTTTTGACAAAAGTGGGGGGGTTAGTTTTAACTACAGTAAAAAAAAATTGTACGTATATTGTTCTCATCAAGCCGGACAACTTTCTAATTTACATTCATTAGCTCCAGCCATCAGGAAGTCAGATATTTTGGTCTGAATGTGGATTTTTTTTGCAAAATCAGCCTCTGAATTTTTAGCCACTCCTCTTAAACTATTTATTTTATTCCCACCAAACTTTTTCAACATGATGAAAATACATTAAATATGCTAAATTGTGAATGGATAATAAATATCTCAAACAGTTTTGCTATAGTGAGGGACTAAAGTAATGTACAAAAAGGAAACTAAAAGCCTCATCTTCTAAAAATGTAATTAAAAAACATTTATTTCTATATAAAAGTATACAAATATCACAACTAAACCCATTTTATTCTTTTTTTTTTTCAATTTAATAATTATTTATAAGTTTAAAAATAGTAATTGTACTATTTAGTCCCATAAAAGTCAAGTCATACATAGGGCTATACTGCCCTCTTGTGTTCAAAATCAGGTAGGCCTATTGTATCTACATAAAAATATACTAGGTTTGTGACGGTGAGAATATTTTACCACTGGTTAATCTATGTGTGACACCGCTGGGGGCTTTTGAATCGCCAACTTAAAAACGAAAGTAAAATATGCTCGTCCGCACTGACATTGATAGTGGTTGAGCGAGCGTTTCAAATGAATTCCTATGGAAGTAGGAATTAACTGAAAAACGTTCACTCTGTTCTGCTCGTTCCTCGCCGTGGATGCGCACTGTTATGAATGCCCGTGCAGCCATGAGCATTTTAGTTTAATTTTACAATTAGCGCCTTTCGGGGGGTGGATTGCTTGAAATTATTTTACAAAAGTAAAACGGTAAACGGGCGTGGTGAGGGGCTCAGTAGCGCCACCTTTAGTCATAAGTGGGGGGGTTAGTTTTATCAACAGCAACAAAACTTGGTATGTGTATTGTTCTCATCAAGACGGACAACTTTCTAATTGACATTAACTACCTCCGACCAACAGGAAGAGAGATATTTTGGTTTGAATGTGGATTTTCTGAAGAATTTTCTCTCCCTCTCTCTGTGTCTCTGTGTGTGAGAGGGGAGGGGGGAATTTGACTATTGCTTTTATATTGTTAAATCAAGGTTTCAGGGGCTTTTGGGGTCCTTAACGTGCTCAAAAACTCTTGAAACTTTGCACACAAGTCAGAACCCCCTGCCATCAGGGACAGGCTGAAGCTGGTACCCGGGCGTGGCTGGGGGGCTCAACAGCGCCCCCTTGAACGGGGTTCTAAAACTTGGTCCATAAATCAAACACGCTTGCATGTAATAATATGAAACTCGGTACACATATAGATCTCATCGGGCCGAACAACTTTCGTGCTCTAAGTTTTACGCCAGACCAACAGGAAGTCTGCTATTTAGGGTTGTTTGGAAACGCATGCTGTGGAATTTAATGTACTCCTCCTAGAGAATTCATCCAATCTCCTCCAAACTCGGTCAGCATGAAGTCAAGACATTGAGGATGCTAAATTGCGGACGGATTTTTGATATCTCGAACGGTTTGGCCGTGGCGAGGAAACGAATTTATGGCGAAAAAATGAAACAGGAAGTGTGTTATAACTTCTGCATACATTAACTGATCTTGATGAAACTTCAGCAGTGTGTTCGTTGTAAGAGGCCGATCGCACAGATGTGACTATTGTGAGTCAAAGTTATAGCGCCACCAACAGGCAGCAGGAAGTACATCACTATTAAAATGCTTTGAAATCACTGTCTTATTTTTACCAGATTTGCTTCAAACTTTATGTGTACAATGTAGACACACGGCAGATGTAAACCTGTGAAAGGATTATTGATATCTTAGATACTGTTGCCGTGGCAACGCATCAAACTTTAATATTCTTTTTTTATGCTTTTGAGACTCTTAACATACTTGAAATTGCATGAAACTCGACAGACACATCACATTTATTATCCAGTAGACATGTGCAAAGTTTCAGAAACGGGCGTGGTGAGGGGCTCAGTAGCGCCACCTTTAGTCATAAGTGGGGGTGTTAGTTTTATCAACAGCAACAAAACTTGGTATGTGTATTGTTCTCATCAAGACGGACAACTTTCTAATTTACATTAACCATCTCTGACCAACAGGAAGAGAGATATTTTGGTTTGAATGTGGATTTTCTGAAGAATTTTCTCTCCCTCTCTGTGTCTGTGTGTGTGTGAGGGGAGGGGGGGGGGGAATTGACTATTGCTTTTATATTGTTAATCAAGGTTTCAGGGGCTTTTGGGGTCCTTAACGTGCTCAAAAACTCTTGAAACTTTGCACACAGGTCAGAACCCACGGCCATCAGGGCCGGGCTGAAGCTGGGACCCGGGCGTGGCTGGGGGGCTCAACAGCGCCCCCTTGAACGGGGTTCTAAAACTTGATCCATATATCAAACACGCTCGCATGAATTAATATGAAACTCGGTACACACATAGATCTCATCGGGCCGAACAACTTTACCCCGGTCAAGTTTTACGCCAGCCCAACAGGAAGTCGGCTATTATGGGTTGTTTGGAAAACGCTTGCTGTGGAATGTGAAATACTCCTCCTAGAAAATTCACCGTGCCCCCTTCAAACTCGGTGTGGATGTAGTCAAGACATTGAGGATGCTAAATTGCGGACGGATTTTTGATATCTCGAACGGTTTGGCTGTGGCGAGGAATCGAATTTATGGCGAGAAAAGAGAAACACGGAAGTGGAATAACTTCTGCATACATTAACTGATCTTGATGAAACTTCAGCAGTGTGTTCGTGGTAAGAGGCCGATCAGATGGATGTAGCTATTGTGAGTCAAAGTTATAGCGCCACCAACTGGCAGCAGGAAGTGTGTCACTTTCAACATGCTTTTGACAAAAGTGGGGGGGTTAGTTTTAACTACAGTAAAGAAAAAATAGTTTGTATATTGTTCTCATCAAGCCGGACAACTTTCTAATTTACATTCAATAGCTCTGGCCATCAGGAAGTCAGATATTTCGGTCTGAATGTGGATTTTTTTGCAAAATCAGCCTCTGAATTTTTAGCCACTCCTCTTAAACTATTTATTTTATTCGTACCAAACTTTTTCAACATGATGAAACTACATTAAATATGCTAAATTGTGAATGGATAATAAATATCTCAAACGGTTTTGCTATGGCGAGGGATTAAATAATGTCCAAAAAGGAAACACTAAAAATCTTCTAAAAATGTAATTATATACCATTTATTTCTATATAAAAGTATACAAATATCACAACTAAACCCATTTTATTCTGTTTTTGCAATTCAAGAAGAATGAAAAAGTTAAAACAGGCTATTTAGTGCTATTTGGTTCAACAAAAAAGCAAACATAGGGCTATACTGCCCTCTTGTGTCCAAAAGGACATCAAAATAGTATATAAAACTTTTTACCAGGTAGGCCAATATTGTATTTAAATATACATGTATTAGGTATGTGTCTGAGGATATTTTCCCACCGGTTAATCGACGTGTGACACGAGTGGGTGCTTTTAAATCGCTAATATAATAGTGTAAGAAAAATAATGATAATGTTGCACACACAAATCACACACATGTGGGAAAGAATGATGCTTTTAAACAACACTAAACCGCCATTAGGTGTCGCCAGGCATCCATCTTAATAAGCGAGTCATTGATTCATTCGTTCAAACGATTCGTTCGAATGAGTCGATCATGATTAAGACAGATGTTTATGGATTGATCATTCAATCTTTGAGTCAACCGATTCGTTAAAAATGCTGAATCGTTCAGTTATGAGAAAACACGTGATGCGTGATGGTTCTGCCGTGATCTTTGTTTAACTATTTTCGCTGCTGAAACAGAACAAAAACAGTCAACATTGCATCTAAAATGTAAGTGACTTAATTGTAACTGTTTATTAACCTGTTGTATGAAATCTAGGGGTGGGAGAAAAAATGTATTCTTAGATGCATCGCGATGCGGACGTGGACGATTCTGAATCGATTCACAAATGTCAAAAAATCGATTCTCTAAAAAAATATTTTTCTAATAACGTAATATTGACGGAAGGCAAAAGGCGGAACTCTAAGCGGACGTGCGTGCAGTCTGTGGCGCGCACATAACAGAGAAGTTTCTTCTGCTCACCAAGGCTGCATTTATTTGATTAAAAATACAAACAAAAACAGTAATATTGTAAAATATTATTCCAATTTAAAACAGCTGCTTTCTATTTTAATATATTTTAAACTGTTATTTATTCCTGTGATCAAAGCTGAGTTTTCAGCATCATTACTCCAGTCGTCACTGTCACATGATCCTTCAGAAATTATTCTAATATGATGATTGATACTCAAGAAACATTCATTATTATTTTAAATGTCGAAAACAGTTGTGTACAGTCTTTGATGAATAGAAAGTTCAAAAGAACAGCATTTATCTGAAATCTAAAGCTTTTGTAACGTTAAACACTACCGCTCAAAAGTTTTGGGTTAGTAATAATTAAAATTTTATTTTTGGGGGAAATAAATAAAATAAATCAGTACTTTTATTTATGAAGGATGAGTTAAACTGATCAACAGTTACAGTAAAGACATTTATAATGTTAAAAATATATATATTTGAAATATATGCTGTTCTTTTGAACTTTACATTCATCAAAGCATTTTGAAAAAAAAAATCTGTACACAACTGTTTTCAACATTGAAAATAATAATGAATATTTATTGAGCATCAATCATCATATTAGTATGATTTCTGAAGGATCATGTGACACTGAAGACTGGAGTAATGATGCTGAAAACTCAACTTTGATCACAGAAATGAATTACTATGTAAAATATTTAAAAATTGAAAACAGCTGTTTTAAATTGGAATAATATTTCACAATATTACTGTTTTTGTTTGTATTTTTAATCAATAAATGCAGCCTTGGTGAGCAGAAGAGACTTCTCCTAAAAACATTAAAAATCTTACTGACCCCAAACTTTTGAACAATAATATATATATATATATATATATATATATATATATATATATATACATATATATGTATGTGTGTGTATGTATGTATGTATGTATGTATATATATATATATATATATATATATATATATATATATATATATATATATATATATATATATATATATATATATATATATATAGCTGCGAGCAGCGATGGAGGGCCCAAGCCGGCGGTACCGCCACCCCGGTGCCTTTAGGTAACTAAAGGCACCGGGGTTGCGGTGCCACCGGCTTGGGCCCGTAATCGCTGCTCGCAGCTATATTTAGGGCCCAAGCCCTGAAAGGGCGAAGGCCCTATTGTTTTCGGTAGGATTATTATTATTATTATTATTATTATTATTATTATTATTATTATTATTATTATTATTTTGTCAACCTTTCGGCCACTTTTGGGGCCCTTAACATGCTCGAAAACTCTTGAAATTTTGCACACAGGTCAGAACCCGCGGCCATCAGGGCCGGGCTGAAGCTGGTACCCGGGCGTGGCAGGGGGCCTCGACAGCGCCCCCTGGAACGGGATCCGAACACTTGTCCATAAATCAGACACGCTTGCATGTAATAATATGAAACTCGGTACACATATAGATCTCAACGGGCCGAACAACTTTCGTGCTCTAAGTTTTACGCCAGACCAACAGGAAGTCGGCTATTATGGGTTGTTTGGAAACGCATGCTGTGGAATTTGATGTACTCCTCCTAGGAAATTCATCCATTCGCCTCCAAACTCGGTCGGCATGAAGTCAAGACATTGAGGATGCTAAATTGCGGACGGATTTTTGATATCTCGAACGGTTTGGCCGTGGCAAGGAAACGAATTTATGGCGAATAATTCAAACAGGAAGTGTGTTATAACTTCTGCATACATTAACTGATCTTGATGAAACTTCAGCAGTGTGTTAGTTGTAAGAGGCCGATCACATGGATGTGACATTTGTGAGTCAAAGTTATAGCGCCACCAACTGGCAACAGGAAGTGTGTCACTTTCAAAATGCTTTGAAATCACCCTCTTATTTTTACCCGATTTGCTTCAAACTTTATGTGTATAATGTAAACACACGGCAGATGTAGACCTGTGAAAGGATTATTGATATCTTAGATACTGTTGCCGTGGCAACGCATCAAACTTTACTATTCTTTTCGGATGCTTTTGAGACTCTTCACATGCTTGAAAATGCATGAAACTCGACAGACACATCACATTTATTATCCAGTAGACATGTGCAAAGTTTCAGAAACGGGCGTGGTGAAATGGCTCAGTAGCGCCACCTTTAGTCAAAAGTGGGGGGGTTAGTTTTATCAACAGCAACAAAACTTGGTATGTGTATTGTTCTCATCAAGACGGACAACTTTCTAATTTACAGTAACTAGCTCGGACCAAGAGGAAGAGAGATATTTTGGTTTGAATGTGGATTTTCTGGAGAATTTTCTCTCCCTCTCTCTGTGTCTCTGTGTCTCTGTGTGTGTGAGGGGAGGGGGGGATTTGACTATTGCTTTTATATTGTTAATCAAGGTTTCAGGGGCTTTTGGGGTCCTTAACGTGCTCAAAAACTCTTGAAACTTTGCACACAAGTCAGAACCCCCTGGCATCAGGGCCGGGCTGAAGCTGGTACCCGGGCGTGGCAGGGGGGCTCAACAGCGCCCCCTTAAACTGGGTCTGAAAACTTGGTCCATAGATCAAACACGCTTGCATGAATTAATATGAAACTCGGTACACATATAGATCTCATCGGGCCGAACAACTTTTCCCCCGTCAAGTTTTACGCCAGCCCAACAGGAAGTCGGCTATTATGGGTTGTTTGGAAAACGCTTGCTGTGGAATGCGAAGTACTCCTCCTAGAGAATTCATCCAATCCCCACCAAACTCGGTGTGCATGAAGTCAAGTCATTGAGGATGCTAAATTGCGGAAGGATTTTTGATATCTCGAACGGTTTGGCCGTGGTGAGGAAACGAATTTATGGCGAGAAAAGATAAACACGAAGCAGTATAACTTCTGCATACATTAACTGATCTTGATGAAACTTCACCAGTGTGTTCGTGGTAAGAGGCCGATCAGATGGATGTAACTATTGTGTGTCAAAGTTATAGCACCACCAACTGGCAGCAGGAAGTGTGTCACTTTCAAAATGCCTTTGACAAAGTGGGGGGGTTAGTTGTATATACAGTAACAAAAATCAGTACGTACATTGGTCTCATCGAGCCGGACAACTTTCTAATTTAAAGTAATTTGCTCCAACCAACAGGAAGTCAGATATTTAGGTCTGAATGTGGATTTTTGGGATGTTTCAGACTCTGAGTTTTTAGCTACTCCTCCTAACTGGTTTATTTTTTTCACACCAAACTTTTTCAACACGATGAAAATACATTAAAGATGCTAAATTGTGAACGGATATTAAATATTTCAAACAGTTTTGATATAGTGAGGGATTAAAGTAATGTACAAAAAGGAAACGCTAAAAGCCTCATCTTCTAAAAATGTAATTATACACCATTTATTCCTATATAAAAGTATACAAATATCACAACTAAACCCATTTTATTCTTTTTTTTTTTTCAATTTAAGAATTACTTATACGTTTAAAAATAGCAATTGTACTCTTTAGTCCCATAAAAGTCAAGTCATACATAGTGCTATACTGCCCTCTTGTGTTCAAAATCAGGTAGGCCTATTGTATCTATATAAAAATATACTAGGTATGTGACGCTGAGAATATTTTACCACCGGTTAATCAACGGGTTAATCAACGTTAATCAATGTTGTGGAATATTTTGAGTGTATCATAAAATCAGAATAAAGTAAGACAAGTAATATTTTCTGTCTTCTATATATATATATATATATATATATATATATATATATATATATATATATATATATATATATATATATATATATGTGTGTGTGTATGTATATATATATATATATATATATGTGTGTATATATATATATATATATATATATAGATGTATAAATATAGCTGCGAGCAGCGATGAAGGGCCCAAGCCGGCGGCACCGCCACCCCGGTGCCTTTAGGTAACTAAAGGCACCGGGGTTGCGGTGCCACCGGCTTGGGCCCGTAATCGCTGCTCGCAGCTATATTTTTAGGGCCCAAGCCCTGAAAGGGCGAAGGCCCTATTGTTTCCGTAAGGATTATTTTTTTTTTTTTTCTTCATTATTTTTTTTTTTGCCTTTTTGACACTTTTGGGGCCCTTAACATGCTCAAAAACTCTTGAAATTTTGCACACACGTCAGAACCCGCGGCCATCAGGGCCGGGCTGAAGCTGGTACCGTGGCGTGGCAGGGGGGCTCGACGGCGCCCCCTGGAATGGGGTCCGAAAACTTGGTCCATAAATCAAACACGCTTGCATGTAATAATATGAAACTCAGTACACATATAGATCTCATCGGGCCGAACAACTTTCGTGCTCTAAGTTTTACAAAAGCCCAACAGGAAGTCGGTTATTATACGTTGTTTGGAAAACGCATACAATGGAATGTGAAATACTCCTCCTAGGGATTTCATCCGATCGCCACCAAACTCGGTGAGAATAAAGTCAAGACATTGAGGATGAATTCTTGCGAACAGATTTTTGATATCTCGAACGGTTTGGCCGTGGCGAGGAAACTAATTTATGGCGAATAATGGGACACAGGAAGTGTGTTATAACTTCTGCATACATTGACTGATCTTGATGAAACTTCAGCAGTGTATTCGTTGTAAGAGGCCGATCACATGGATGTGACTATTGTGAGTCAAAGTTATAGCGCCACCAACTGGCAGCAGGAAGTGTGTCACTTTCAAAATGCTTTGAAGTCACCCTCTTACTTTTACCCGATTTGCTTCAAACTTTATGTGTATAATGTAAACACACGGCAGATGTAGACCTGTGAAAGGATTATTGATATCTTAGATACTGTTGCCGTGGCAACGCATCAAATTTTAATATTCTTTTCGGATGCGTTTGAAACTCTTAGCATGCTTGAAATTGGATGAAACTCGACAGACACATAACACTTATTAGCCAGTAGACATGTGAAAAGTTTCAGAAACGGGCGTGGCAGGGGGGCTCAACAGCGCCCTCTTGAACAGGGTCTGAAAACTTGGTCCATATATCAAACACGCTTGCATGAATTAATATGAAACTCGGTACACATATAGATTTCATCGGGCTGAACAACTTTCCCTCTGTCAAGTTTCACGCCAGCCCAACAGGAAGTCGGCTATTATGGGTTGTTTGGAAAACGCTTGCTGTGGAATGTGATGTACTCCTCCTAGAGAATTCATTCAATCACCTCCAAACTCAGTCAGCATGAAGTCAAGACATTGAGAATGCTAAATTGCGGACGGATTTTTGATATCTCGAACGGTTTGGCCGTGGCGAGGAAACAAATTTATGGCGAGAAAAGAGAGGAGACGAAGTGTTATAACTTCTGCATACATTAACTGATCTTGATGAAACTTTAGCAGTGTGTTCGTGGTAAGAGGCAGATCAGATGGATGTAACTATCGTGAGTCAAAGTTATAGCGCCACCAACTGGCAGCAGGAAGTGTGTCACTTTCAACATGCGTTTGACAAAAGTGGGTGGGTTAGTTTTACCAACAGTTACAAAAATCAGTACATATATTGGTCTCACCGAGCCGGACAACTTTCTAATTTACAGTTATTAGCTCAGAGCAAAAGGAAGTCAGATATTTTGGTTTGAATGTGGATTTTTTGGATATTTCAGACTCTGAGTTTTTAGCTACTCTTCCTAACTGGTTTATTTTATTCACACCAAACTTTTTCAAAATGATAAAGATACATTAAAGATGCTAAATTGTGAACGGATATTAAACATCTCAAACGGTTTTGCTATAGTGAGGGACTAAAGTAAAGTAACACTTAAAGCCTCATCTTCTAAAAATGTAATTAAACACCATTTATTTCTATATAAAAGTATAAAAATATCACAACTAAACCCGTTTTATTCTTTTTTTTTCAATTTAATAAATATTTATAAGTTTAAAAATAGTAATTGTACTATTTAGTCCCATAAAAGTCAAGTCATACATAGGGCTATACTGCCCTCTTGTGTTAAAAATCAGGTAGGCCTATTGTATCTACTTAAAAATATACTAGGTATGTGACGGTGAGAATATTTTACCACCGGTTAATCGACGTGTGACACCGCTGGGGGCTTTTGAATCGCCAACTTAAAAACGAAAGTAAAATATGTTCGTCCACACTGACATTGATAGTGGTTGAGCGAGCGTTTCAAATTAATTCCTATGGAAGTAGGAATTAACTGAAAAAGTTCACTCTGTTCTGCTCGTTCCTCGCCGTGGATGTGCACCGTTATGAATGCCCGTGCAGCCATGAGCATTTTAGTTTAATTTTAAAATTAGAGCCTTTCGGGGGTTGATTGCTTGAAATTATTTTACAAAAGCACAATGTTGTGTTTTATTGCGACTGTACACAAATATAAGTTAACACTTTGCAGTTTGAATGTCGTCCTGTATAATGACGGAGTATGTTTTTATGTGTCCACTGTTCAAACGCGCCCACGCCACACACACACACCCACACACACACGGTTTACTATCTTTTTGGGGACTCTCCATAGATTTAATGATTTTTATACTGTACAAACTGTATATTTTATATCCTTACACTAACCCTACCCCTAAACCTACCCATCACTGAAAACTTTCTGCATTTTTACATTTCCAAAAAAACTCATTCTGTATGAAGCTTGTTTACCCATGGGGACCTCTATTTAGGTCCCCACTGTGATACGAGTCCCCATGAGTCTGTGTGCATTCAGGTTAAAGTCCCCACCGGGACAGAAAAACATGAACACACACACACACACACACACACACACACACACACACACACACACACACACACACACACACACTAGCATTGCAATCTTGACATTGCAGCCTGTTCATTATAGACTTAATAAAATATAATAATAAAATGGTCAACCTAACATATAAAGATTACACTGCTCTAAATAGTCAGTAGTACAATTCGTACAATCACAGTAAGCACCGCTCCACTGTGAATTTTCCAAGGACATTTTTGCGCATGTGAAGAGGATCATTTTTCCCTTCGATATTGGAACGTGAGTGAAGTACAAAGCATATAATAAACAATAGTTTAGCATCCAAAAAAAGGTCATTATATATATATATATTTTTTTTTTTTTTTTTTTTTAAGTGACAAGACAAAGAATATTACTTGTCTGATATATATATATATATATATATATATATATATATATATATATATATATATATAAATATAGCTGCGAGCAGCGATGGAGGGCCCAAGCCGGTGACACCGCCACCCCGGTGCCTTTAGTGTAACTAAAGGCACCAGGTTGGCGGTGCCACCGGCTTGGGCCCGCAATCGCTGCTCGCAGCTATATTCTTTTTCTTTTTCTTTTTCTTCATCATTTTTTTTGTTGCCTTTTTGCCACTTTTGGGGCCCTTAACATGCTCAAAAACTCTTGAAACTTTGCACACAGGTCAGAACCCGCGGCCATCAGGGCCGGACTGAAGCTGGTACCCGGGCGTGGCAGGGGGGCTCGACAGCGCCCCCTGGAATGGGGTCCGAAATCTTGGTCCATATATCAAACATGCTTGCATGTAATAATATGAAACTCAGTACACATATAGATCTCATCGGGCCGCACAACTTTCGTGCTCTAAGTTTTACAAAAGCCCAATAGGAAGTCGGTTATTATACATTGTTTGGAAAACGCATACAATGGAATGTGAAATACTCCTCCTAGGGAATTCATCCGATCGCCGCCAAACTCGTTGTGAATGAAGTCAAGACATTGAGGATGAATTCTTGCGAAAAGATTTTTGATATCTCGAATGGTTTGGCCGTGGCGAGGAAACGAATTTATGGCGAATAATGGGACACAGGAAGTGTGTTATAACTTCTGCATACATTATCTGATCTTGCTGAAACTTCAGCAGTGTATTCGTTGTAAGAGGCCGATCACATGGATGTGACCTTTGTGAGTCAAAGTTATAACGCCACCAACTGGCAGCAGGAAGTGTGTCACTTTCAAAATGCTTTGAAATCACTTTCTTATTTTTACCCGATTTGCTTAAAACTTTATGTGTATAATGTAGACACACGGCAGATGTAGACCTGTGAAAGGATTATTGATATCTTAGATACTGTTGCCGTGGCAATGCATCAAACAATAATATTCTTTTCGGATGCTTTTGAGACTCTTCACATGCTTGAAAATGCATGAAACTCGAAAGACACATCACATTTATTATCCAGTAGACATGTGCAAAGTTTCAGAAACGGGCGTGGTGGAATGGCTCAGTAGCGCCACCTTTAGTCAAAAATGGGGGCTTAGTTTTTCCTAGAATCACAAAACTTGGTAGGTGTATTGTTCTCATCAAGCAGGACACCTTTCTAATTTACAGTCATAACCTCAGACCCACAGGAAGTCAGATATTTTGGTTTGAATGTGGATTTTCTGGAGAATTTTCTCTCTCTCTCTGTGTGTCTGTGTGTGTGTGTGTGTGGGGGGGGGGGGGGATTTGTCTATTCCATTTAATCTTTGTTTTTCAAGGTTTCAGGGGCTTTTGGGGCCCTTAACGTGCTCAAAAACTCTTGAAACTTTCCACACAGGTCAGAACCCACGGTCATCAGAGCCGGGCTGAAGCTGGTACCCGGGCGTGGCAGGGGGGCTCAACAGCGCCCCCTTGTACACGGTCTGAAAACTTGGTCCATATATCAAACACGCTTGCATGAATTAATATGAAACTCGATACACATATAGATCTCATCGGGCCGAACAACTTCCGCACTCTAAGTTATTAGCTCCGCCCAACAGGAAGTCGGCTATTATGGGTTGTTTGAAAAACGCATGCTGTGGAATTTAATGTACTCATCATAGAGAATTCATCCAATCGCCTCCAAACTCGGTCAGCATGAAGTCAAGACATTGAGGATGATAAATTCCGGACGGATTTTTGATATCTCGAACGGTTTGGCCGTGGCGAGGAAACAATGGCGAGAAAAGAGATACACGAAGTAATATAACTTCTGCATACGTTAACTGATCTTGATGAAACTTCAGCAGTGTGTTCATGGTAAGAGGCCGATCAGATGGATGTAACTATTGTGAGTCAAAGTTATAGCGCCACCAACTGGCATATATATATATATATATATATATATATATATATATATATATATATATATACATATATATACACTCACCTAAAGGATTATTAGGAACACCATACTAATACTGTGTTTGACCCCCTTTCGCCTTCAGAACTGCCTTAATTCTACGTGGCATTGATTCAACAAGGTGCTGAAAGCATTCTTTAGAAATGTTGGCCCATATTGATAGGATAGCATCTTGCAGTTGATGGAGATTTGTGGGATGCACATCCAGGGCACGAAGCTCCCGTTCCACCACATCCCAAAGATGCTCTGGGTTGAGATCTGGTGACTGTGGGGGCCATTTTAGTACAGTGAACTCATTGTCATGTTCAAGAAACCAATTTGAAATGATTCGAGCTTTGTGACATGGTGCATTATCCTACTGGAAGTAGCCATCAGAGGATGGGTACATGGTGGTCATAAAGGGATGGACATGGTCAGAAACAATGCTCAGGTAGGCCGTGGCATTTAAACGATGCCCAATTGGCACTAAGGGGCCTAAAGTGTGCCAAGAAAACATCCCCCACACCATTACACCACCACCACCAGCCTGCACAGTGGTAACAAGGCATGATGGATCCATGTTCTCATTCTGTTTACGCCAAATTCTGACTCTACCATCTGAATGACTCAACAGAAATCGAGACTCATCAGACCAGGCAACATTTTTCCAGTCTGTCCAATTTTGGTGAGCTCGTGCAAATTGTAGCCTCTTTTTCCTATTTGCAGTGGAGATGAGTGGTACCCAGTGGGGTCTTCTGCTGTTGTAGCCCTCAAGGTTGTGCGTGTTGTGGCTTCACAAATGCTCTGCTGCATACCTCGGTTGTAACGAGTGGTTATTTCAGTCAAAGTTGCTCTTCTATCAGCTTGAATCAGTCGGGCCATTCTCCTCTGACCTCTAGCATCAACAAGGCATTTTCGCCCACAGGACTGCCGCATACTGGATGTTTTTCCCTTTTCACACCATTCTTTGTAAACCCTAGAAATGGTTGTGCGTGAAAATCCCAGTAACTGAGCAGATTGTGAAATACTCAGACCGGCCCGTCTGGCACCAACAACCATGCCACGCTCAAAATTGCTTAAATCACCTTTCTTTCCCATTCTGACATTCAATTTGGAGTTCAGGAGATTGTCTTGACCAGGACCACACCCCTAAATGCATTGAAGCAACTGCCATGTGATTGGTTGATTAGATAATTGCATTAATGAGAAATTGAACAGGTGTTCCTAATAATCCTTTAGGTGAGTGTATATATATATATATATATATATATATATATATATATATATATATATATATATATATATATATATATATATATATATAATATAAATATAGCTGCGAGCAGCGATTGCGGGCCCAAGCCGGTGACACCGCCACCCCGGTGGCTTTAGTGTAACTATATTTTATTAGGGCCCAAGCCCTGAAAGGGCGAAGGCCCTATTGTTTTCGATAGGATTATTTATTAGGGCCCGAGCACCGATGGTGTGAGGACCCTCTTGGAATTGCTCTGTTTATTATTAGGGCCCAAGCCCTGAAAGGGCGAAGGCCCTATTGTTTCCGTAAGGATTTTTAGGGCCCAAGCCCTGAAAGGGCGAAGGCCCTATTGTTTTCGGTAGGATTATTATTATTAGGGCCCAAGCCCTGAAAGGGCGAAGGCCCTATTGTTTTCGGTAGGATTATTATTAGGGCCCAAGCCCTGAAAGGGCGAAGGCCCTATTGTTTTCGGTAGGATTATTAGGGCCCAAGCCCTGAAAGGGCGAAGGCCCTATTGTTTTCGGTAGGATTATTATTATTATTATTATTATTATTATTATTATTATTATTTTGTCAACCTTTCGGGCACTTTTGGGGCCCTTAACATGCTCGAAAACTCTTGAAACTTTGCACACAGGTCAGAACCCGCGGCCATCAGGGCCGGGCTGAGGCTGGTACCCGGGCGTGGCAGGGGGGCTCGACAGCGCCCCCTGGAACGGGATCCGAACACGTGTCCATAAATCAAACACGCTTGCATGTAATAATATGAAACTCGGTACACATATAGATCTCATCGGGCCGAACAACTTTCGTGCTCTAAGTTTTACGCCAGACCAACAGGAAGTCGGCTATTTAGGGTTGTTTGGAAACGCATGCTGTGGAATTTAATGTACTCCTCCTAGAGAATTCATCCAATCTCCTCCAAACTCGGTCAGCATGAAGTCAAGACATTGAGGATGCTAAATTGCGGACGGATTTTTGATATCTCGAACGGTTTGGCCGTGGCGAGGAAACAAATTTATGGCGAAAAAATGAAACAGGAAGTGTGTTATAACTTCTGCATACATTAACTGATCTTGATGAAACTTCAGCAGTGTGTTCGTGGTAAGAGGCCGATCAGATGGATGTAACTATTGTGAGCCAAAGTTATAGCGCCACCAACTGGCAGCAGGAAGTGTGTCACTTTCAACATGCTTTTGACAAAAGTGGGGGGGTTAGTTTTACCAACAGTTCCAAAAATCAGTATATATATTGGTCTCATCGAGTCAGACAACTTTCTAATTTACAGTTATTAGCTCAGAGCAAAAGGAAGTCAGATATTTTGGTTTGAATGTGGATTTTTTGGATATTTCAGACTGAGTTTTTAGATTCTCTTCCTAACTGGTTTATTTTATTCACACCAAACTTTTTCAAAATGATGAAAATACATTAAAGATGCTAAATTGTGAACGGATATTAAACATCTCAAACGGTTTTGCTATAGTGAGGGACTAAAGTAATGTACAAAAAGGAAACTAAAAGCCTCATCTTCTAAAAATGTAATTAAAAAACATTTATTTCTATATAAAAGTATACAAATATCACAACTAAACCCATTTTATTCTTTTTTTTTTTCAATTTAATAATTATTTATAAGTTTAAAAATAGTAATTGTACTATTTAGTCCCATAAAAGTCAAGTCATACATAGGGCTATACTGTCCTCTTGTGTTCAAAATCAGGTAGGCCTATTGTATCTACATAAAAATATACTAGGTTTGTGACGGTGAGAATATTTTACCACTGGTTAATCTATGTGTGACACCGCTGGGGGCTTTTGAATCGCCAACTTAAAAACGAAAGTAAAATATGCTCGTCCGCACTGACATTGATAGTGGTTGAGCAAGCTATTCAAATGAATTCCTATGGAAGTAGGAATTAACTGAAAAACGTTCACTCTGTTCTGCTCGTTCCTCACCGTGGATGCGCACCGTTATGAATGCCCGTGCAGCCATGAGCATTTTAGTTTAATTTTAAAATGAGCGCCTTTCGGGGGTGGATTGCTTGAAATTATTTTACAAAAGCACAATGTTGTGTTTTATTGCGACTGTACACAAATATAAGTTAACACTTTGCAGTTTGAATGTCGTCCTGTATAATTACGGAGTATGTTTTTATGTGTCCACTGTTCAATCGCGCCCACGCCACACACACACACACACACACACGGTTTACTATCTTTGTGGGGACTCTCCATAGACTTAATGGTTTTATACTGTACAAACTATATTCTATCTCCTCACACTAACCCTACCCCTAAACCTACCTATCCCAGAAAACTTTCTGCATTTTTACATTTCCAAAAAAACTCATTCTGTATGATTTATAAGCTTGTTTACCCATGGGGACCTCTATTTAGGTCCCCACTGTGACATGAGTCCCCATGAGTCTGTGTGCATTCAGGTTGAAGTCCCCACCGGGATAGAAAAACATGAACACACATACACACACACACACACACACACACACACACACACACACACACACACACACACACACACACACACACACACACACACACACACACACACACACACACACACATTCCAGCATTGCAATCTTGACATCGCAGCCTGTTCATTATAGCCTTAATAAAATATAATAATAAAATAGTTAACCTAACATATAAAAATTACACTGCTCTAAATAGTCTGTAGTACAATTCGTACATTCACAGTAAGCACCACACCACTGTGATGTTTCAAGCACATTTTTGCGCGTGTGAAGAGGATGATTTTTTCCGTCGATATTGGAACACGAGTGAAGAACAAAGCCTATAATAAAGAATAGTTTAGCATCCAAATACATCGCAAATGCTGAAACATTTTGATTCTAATGAGAGGGTTACGTGAGCCCAACAGTGCTTACTTTCGTTTTTATTTTTACATTAAATTTAAAAGATTTGTTGTGGAATATTTTGAGTGTATCATAAAATCAGAATAAGGTAATAAGGTTTCTGTCTTTTTTATATATATATATATATATATATATATATATATAAATATAGCTGCGAGCAGCGATGAAGGGCCAAAGCCGGTGGCACCGCCACCCCGGTGCCTTTAGGTAACTAAAGGCAACAGGGTTGCGGTGCCACCGGCTTGGGCCCGTAATCGCTGCTCGCAGCTATATTTATTATTATTATTATTATTATTATTATTATTTTGTCAACCTTTCGGCCACTTTTGGGGCCCTTAACATGCTCGAAAACTCTTGAAATTTTGCACACAGGTCAGAACCCGCGGCCATCAGGGCCGGACTGAAGCTGGTACCCGGGCGTGGCAGGGGGGCTCGACAGCGCCCCCTGGAACGGGATCCGAACACTTGTCCATAAATCAGACACGCTTGCATGTAATAATATGAAACTCGGTACACATATAGATCTCATCGGGCCGAACAACTTTCGTGCTCTAAGTTTTACGCCAGACCAACAGGAAGTCGGCTATTTAGGGTTGTTTGGAAACGCATGCTGTGGAATTTAATGTACTCCTCCTAGGGAATTCATCGATTCGCCTCCAAACTCGGTGTGCATGAAGTCAAGACATTGAGGATGCTAAATTGCGGACGGATTTTTGATATCTCGAACGGTTTGGCCGTGGCGAGGAAACGAATTTATGGCGAAAAAATGAAACAGGAAGTGTGTTATAACTTCTGCATACATTAACTGATCTTGATGAAACTTCAGCAGTGTGTTCGTTGTAAGAGGCCGATCGCACAGATGTGACTATTGTGAGTCAAAGTTATAGCGCCACCAACAGGCAGCAGGAAGTACATCACTATTAAAATGCTTTGAAATCACTGTCTTATTTTTACCAGATTTGCTTCAAACTTTATGTGTACAATGTAGACACACGGCAGATGTAAACCTGTGAAAGGATTATTGATATCTTAGATACTGTTGCCGTGGCAACGCATCAAACTTTAATATTCTTTTTTTATGCTTTTGAGACTCTTAACATACTTGAAATTGCATGAAACTCGACAGACACATCACATTTATTATCCAGTAGACCTGTGCAAAGTTTCAGAAACGGGCGTGGTGAGGGGCTCAGTAGCGCCACCTTTAGTCATAAGTGGGGGGGTTAGTTTTATCAACAGCAACAAAACTTGGTATGTGTATTGTTCTCATCAAGACGGACAACTTTCTAATTTACATGAACCATCTCCGACCAACAGGAAGAGAGATATTTTGGTTTGAATGTGGATTTTCTGAAGAATTTTCTCTCCCTCTCTCTGTGTCTGTGTGTGTGTGAGGGGAGGGGGGGATTTGACTATTGCTTTTATATTGTTAATCAAGGTTTCAGGGGCTTTTGGGGTCCTTAACGTGCTCAAAAACTCTTGAAACTTTGCACACAGGTCAGAACCCACGGCCATCAGGGCCGGGCTGAAGCTGGTACCCGGGCGTGGCTGGGGGGCTCAACAGCGCCCCCTTGAACGGGGTTCTAAAACTTGATCCATATATCAAACACGCTCGCATGAATTAATATGAAACTCGGTACACATATAGATCTCATCGGGCCGAACAACTTTACCCCGGTCAAGTTTTACGCCAGCCCAACAGGAAGTCGGCTATTATGGGTTGTTTGGAAAACGCTTGCTGTGGAATGTGAAATACTCCTCCTAGAAAATTCACCGTGTCCCCTTCAAACTCGGTGTGCATGTAGTCAAGACTTTGAGGATGCTAAATTGCGGACGGATTTTTGATATCTCGAACGGTTTGGCTGTGGCGAGGAATCGAATTTATGGCGAGAAAAGAGAAACACGGAAGTGGAATAACTTCTGCATACATTAACTGATCTTGATGAAACTTCAGCAGTGTGTTCGTGGTAAGAGGCCGATCAGATGGATGTAGCTATTGTGAGTCAAAGTTATAGCGCCACCAACTGGCAGCAGGAAGTGTGTCACTTTCAACATGCTTTTGACAAAAGTGGGGGGGTTAGTTTTAACTACAGTAAAGAAAAAATAGTTTGTATATTGTTCTCATCAAGCCGGACAACTTTCTAATTTACATTCAATAGCTCTGGCCATCAGGAAGTCAGATATTTTGGTCTGAATGTGATTTTTTTTTTGCAAAATCAGCCTCTGAATTTTTAGCCACTCCTCTTAAACTATTTATTTTATTCGTACCAAACTTTTTCAACATGATGAAACTACATTAAATATGCTAAATTGTGAATGGATAATAAATATCTCAAACGGTTTTGCTATGGCGAGGGATTAAATAATGTCCAAAAAGGAAACACTAAAAATCTTCTAAAAATGTAATTATATACCATTTATTTCTATATAAAAGTATACAAATATCACAACTAAACCCATTTTATTCTGTTTTTGCAATTCAAGAAGAATGAAAAAGTTAAAACAGGCTATTTAGTGCTATTTGGTTCAACAAAAAAGCAAACATAGGGCTATACTGCCCTCTTGTGTCCAAAAGGACATCAAAATAGTATATAAAACTTTTTACCAGGTAGGCCAATATTGTATTTAAATATACATGTATTAGGTATGTGTCTGAGGATATTTTCCCACCGGTTAATCGACGTGTGACACGAGTGGGTGCTTTTAAATCGCTAATATAATAGTGTAAGAAAAATAATGATAATGTTGCACACACAAATCACACACGTGGGAAAGAATGATGCTTTTAAACAACACTAAACCGCCATTAGGTGTCGCCAGGCATCCATCTTAATAAGCGAGTCATTGATTCATTCGTTCAAACGATTTGTTCGAATGAGTCGATCATGATTAAGACAGATGTTTATGGATTGATCATTCAATCTTTGAGTCAACCGATTCGTTAAAAATGCTGAATCGTTCAGTTATGAGAAAACACGTGATGCGTGATGGTTCTGCCGTGATCTTTGTTTAACTATTTTCGCTGCTGAAACAGAACAAAAACAGTCAACATTGCATCTAAAATGTAAGTGACTTAATTGTAACTGTTTATTAACCTGTTGTATGAAATCTAGGGGTGGGAGAAAAAAATTATTCTTAGATGCATCGCGATGCGGACGTGGACGATTCTGAATCGATTCACAAATGTCAAAAAATCGATTCTCTAAAAAAATATTTTTCTAATAACGTAATATTGACGGAAGGCAAAAGGCGGAACTCTAAGCGGACGTGCGTGCAGTCTGTGGCGCGCACATAACAGAGAAGTTTCTTCTGCTCACCAAGGCTGCATTTATTTGATTAAAAATACAAACAAAAACAGTAATATTGTAAAATAGTATTCCAATTTAAAACAGCTGCTTTCTATTTTAATATATTTTAAACTGTTATTTATTCCTGTGATCAAAGCTGAGTTTTCAGCATCATTACTCCAGTCGTCACTGTCACATGATCCTTCAGAAATTATTCTAATATTATGATTGATACTCAAGAAACATTCATTATTATTTTAAATGTCGAAAACAGTTGTGTACAGTCTTTGATGAATAGAAAGTTCAAAAGAACAGCATTTATCTGAAATCTAAAGCTTTTGTAACGTTAAACACTACCGTTCAGAAGTTTGGGGTCAGTAATAATTTTAATTTTAATTTTGGGGGAAAGAAATAAAATAAATCAATACTTTTATTCATCGAGAATGAGTTAAACTGATCAAAAGTTACAGTACAGACATTTATAATGTTAAAAAAAATTATATTTGAAATAAATGCTGTTCTTTTGAACTTTACATTCATCAACGCATTTTGAAAAAAAATCTGTACACAACTGTTTTCAACATTGAAAATAATAATTAATATTTATTGACCATCAATCATCATATTAGAATGATTTCTGAAGGATCATGTGACACTGAAGACGGGAGTAATGATGCTGAAAACTCAGCTTTGATCACATAAATTAATTACAGTGTAAAATATTTTAAAATAGAAAACAGCTGTTTTAAATTGGAATAATATTTCACAATATTACTGTTTTTGTTTGTATTTTTAATCAAATAAATGCAGCCTTGGTGAGCAGAAGAGACTTCTCCTAAAAACATTAAAAATCTTCCTGACCCCAAACTTTTGAACGGTATATACACATATATATATATATATATATATATATAAATATAGCTGCGAGCAGCGATGGAGGGCCAAAGCCGGCGGTACCGCCACCCCGGTGCCTACACTAAGGCACCAGGGTGGCGGTGCCACCGGCTTGGGCCCGCAATCGCTGCTCGCAGCTATATTTAGGGCCCAAGCCCTGAAAGGGCGAAGGCCCTATTGTTTTCGGTAGGATTATTGTTTATTAGGGCCCAAGCCCTGAAAGGGCGAAGGCCCTATTGTTTTCGGTAGGATTATTTATTATTATTATTATTATTCTTATTTTTCTGTCAACCTTTCGGGCACTTTTGAGACCCTTAACGTGCTCGAAAACTCTTGAAACTTTGCACACGGGTCAGAACCCGCGGCCATCAGGGCCGGGCTGAAGCTGGTACCCGGGCGTGGCAGGGGGGCTCGACAGCGCCCCCTTGAACGGGGTCCGAAAACTTGGTCCATAAATCAGACACGCTTGCATGTAATAATATGAAACTCGGTACACATATAGATCTCATCGGGCCGAACAACTTTCGTACTTTTACTTTTTACGCCAGCCCAACAGGAAGTCGGCTATTATGGGTTGTTTTGAAACGCATGCTGTGGAATTTAATGTACTCCTCCTAGAGAATTCATCCAATCGCCTCCAATCTCGGTCAGCATGAAGTCAAGACATTGAGGATGCTAAATTGCGGACGGATTTTTGATATCTCGAACGGTTTGGCCGTGGCAAGGAAACGAATTTATGGCGAATAAGGGACACAGGAAGTGTGTTATAACTTCAGCATACATTATCTGATCTTGATGAAACTTCAGCAGTGTGTTCGTTGTAAGAGGCCGAACACAAGGATGTGACTATTGTGAGTCAAAGTTATAGCGCCACCAACTGGCAGCAGGAAGTGTGTCACTTTCAAAATGCTTTGAAATCACTCTCTTATTTTTACCCGATTTGCTTCAAACTTTATGTGTATAATGTAGACACACGGCAGATGTAGACCTGTGAAAGGATTATTGATATCTTAGATACTGTTGCCATGGCAACGCATCAAACTTTAATATTCTTTTTTGATGCTTTTGAGACTCTTAACATACTTGAAATTGCATGAAACTCGACAGACACATCACACTTATTATCCAGTAGACATGGGCAAAGTTTCAGAAACGGGCGTGGTGAGGGGCTCAGTAGCGCCACCTTTAGTCAAAAATGGGGGCTTAGTTTTACCTAGAATCACAAAACTTGGTATGTATATTGTTCTTATCGAGCCGGACAACTTTCTAATTTACACTTATTAGCTCAAAGCAACAGAAAGTCAGATATTTTGGTTTGAATGTGATTTTTTGGAGAATTTTCTCTCTCTCTCTGTCTCTGAGTGTGTGAGGGGTGGGGGTGATTTGTCAGTTGAGTGAGATTTACTTTTTCATTTGTTTTTCAAGGTTTCTGGGGCTTTTGGGTCCCTAAACGTGCTCGAAAACT
>NC_137133.1:25713498-25748498 GCF_949319135.1 Squalius cephalus | reverse complement strand
GCGAGGAAATGAATTTATGGCGAGAAAAGAGAGACACAAAGTGTTATAACTTCTGCATACATTAACTGATCTTGATGAAACTTCAGCAGTGTGTTTGTGATAAGAGGCCGATCAGATGGATGTAACTATTGTGAGTCAAAGTTATAGCGCCACCAACTGGCAGCAGGAAGTGTGTCACTTTCAACATGCTTTTGACAAAAGTGGGGGGGTTAGTTTTACCAACAGTTACAAACATGAGTATATATATTGGTCTCACCGAGCCGGACAACTTTCTAATTAACAGTCATTAGCTCAGAGCAAAAGAAAGTCAGATATTTTGGTTTGAATGTGGATTTTTGGGATATTTCAGACTCTGAGTTTTTAGCTACTCTTCCAAACTGGCTTATTTTTTTCACACCAAACTTTTTCAAAATGATGAAAATACATTAAAGATGCTAAATTGTGAACGGATATTAAACATCTCAAATGGTTTTGCTATAGTGAGGGACTGAAGTAATGTACAAAAATTAAACACTAAAAGCCTCATCTTCTAAAAATGTAATTATACACCATTTATTTCTATAAAAGTATACAAATATCACAACCAAACTCATTTTATTCTTTTTTTTAATTTAATAATTATTTATAAGTTTAAAAATAGTAATTGTACCATTTAGTCTCATAAAAGTCAAGTCATTCATAGGGCTATACTGCCCTCTTGTGTTCAAAATCAGGTAGGCCTATTGTATTTACATAAAAATATACTAGGTATGTGACGGTGAGAATATTTTACCACCGGTTAATCGACGTGTGACACCGCTGGGGGCTTTTGAATCGCAAACTTAAAAACGAAAGTAAAATATTTTCGTCCGCACTGACATTGATAGTGGTTGATAATAATAATAATAATTTGTTACATTTATATAGCGCTTTTTCTGAGACCTCAAAGCGCTTTACATAGATGGGGGGAATCTCCTCAACCACCACCAATGTGCAGCATCCACTTGGATGATGCGACGGCAGCCATATTGCGCCAGAACGCCCACCACACACCAGCTTACTGGTGGAGAGGAGACAGTGATGAAGCCAATCAGTATATCAGTACATGGGGATGATTAGGAGGCCATGATGGATAGAGGCCAAGGGGCAAATTTGGCCAGGATGCCGGGGTTACACCCCAACTCTTTTTCGAAGGACATCCTGGAATTTTTAATGACCACAGAGAGTCAGGACCTCGGTTTAACGTCTAATCCGAAGGACGGTGCTCTTTTGGCAGTATAGTGTCCCCGTCACTACACTGGGGCATTAGGACTCACACAGACCACAGGGTGAGCGATTGAGCGGGCGTTTCAAATGAATTCCTATGGAAGTAGGAATAAACTGAAAAACGTCCACTTTGTTCTGCTCGTTCCTTGTCGTGGATGCGCACCATGAATGCCCGTGCAGCCATGAGCATTTTAGTTTAATTTTAAAATTAGCGCCTTTCGGGGGGTGGATTGCTTGAAATTATTTTACAAAAGCACAATGTTGTGTCTTATTGCGACAGTACACAAATATAAGTTAACACTTTGCAGTTTGAATGTGCTCCTGTATAATGACGTATGTTTTTATGTGTCCACTGTTCCATCGCGCCCACGCCACACACACACACACACATTCCAGCATTGCAATCTTGACATCGCAGCCTGTTCATTATAGCCGTGTATATATATATATATATATATATATATATATATATATATATATATATATATATATATATATATATATATAAATATAGCTGCGAGCAGCGATGAAGGGCCAAAGCCGGCGGTACCGCCACCCCGGTGCCTTTAGGTAAAGGCACCGGGGTTGCGGTGCCATCGGCTTGGGCCCGTAATCGCTGCTCGCAGCTATATTTATATATATATATATTTATTATTATTATTATTATTATTATTATTTTGTCAACCTTTCGGGCACTTTTGGGGCCCTTAACATGCTCGAAAACTCTTGAAATTTTGCACACAGGTCAGAACCCGCGGCCATCAGGGCCGGGCTGAAGCTGGTACCCGGGCGTGGCAGGGGGCCTCGACAGCGCCCCCTGGAACGGGATCCGAACACTTGTCCATAAATCAGACACGCTTGCATGTAATAATATGAAACTCGGTACACATATAGACCTCATCGGGCCGAACAACTTTCGTGCTCTAAGTTTTACGCCAGACCAACAGGAAGTCAGCTATTATGGGTTGTTTGGAAACGCATGCTGTGGAATTTGATGTACTCCTCCTAGGAAATTCATCCATTCGCCTCCAAACTCGGTCGGCATGAAGTCAAGACATTGAGGATGCTAAATTGCGGACGGATTTTTGATATCTCGAACGGTTTGGCCGTGGCAAGGAAACGAATTTATGGCGAATAATTCAAACAGGAAGTGTGTTATAACTTCTGCATACATTAACTGATCTTGATGAAACTTCAGCAGTGTGTTAGTTGTAAGAGGCCGATCACATGGATGTGACATTTGTGAGTCAAAGTTATAGCGCCACCAACTGGCAACAGGAAGTGTGTCACTTTCAAAATGCTTTGAAATCACCCTCTTATTTTTACCCGATTTGCTTAAAACTTTATGTGTATAATGTAGACACACGGCAGATGTAGACCTGTGAAAGGATTATTGATATCTTAGATACTGTTGCCGTGGCAACGCATTAAACTTTAATATTCTTTTCGGATGCTTTTGAGACTCTTCACATGCTTGAAAATGCATGAAACTCGACAGACACATCACATTTATTATCCAGTAGACATGTGCAAAGTTTCAGAAACGGGCGTGGTGAAATGGCTCAGTAGCGCCACCTTTAGTCAAAAATGGGGGCTTAGTTTTTCCTAGAATCACAAAACTTGGTAGGTGTATTGTTCTCATCAAGCCGGACAACTTTCTAATTTACAGTCATAACCTCAGACCACCAGGAAGAGAGATATTTTGGTTTGAATGTGGATTTTCTGAAGAATTTTCTCTCCCTCTCTCTGTGTCTCTGTGTGTGTGAGGGGAGGGGGGGATTTGACTATTGCTTTTATATTGTTAATCAAGGTTTCAGGGGCTTTTGGGGTCCTTAACGTGCTCAAAAACTCTTGAAACTTTGCACACAAGTCAGAACCCCCTGCCATCAGGGACGGGCTGAAGCTGGTACCCGGGCGTGGCAGGGGGGCTCAACAGCGCCCCCTTGAATGGTGTCCCAAAACTTGGTCCATAGATCAAACATGCTTGCATGAATTAATATGAAACTCGGTACACATATAGATCTCATCGGGCCAAACAACTTTCCCCCGGTCAACTTTTACACCAGCCCAACAGGAAGTCGGCTATTATGGGTTGTTTGGAAAACGCTTGCTGTGGAATGCGAAGTACTCCTCCTAGAGAATTCATCCAATCCCCACCAAACTCGGTGTGCATGAAGTCAAGACATTGAGGATTCTAAATTGCGGACGGATTTTTGATATCTCGGAACGGTTTGGCCGTGGCGAGGAAACGAATTTATGGCGAGAAAAGAGAAACACGAAGTAGAATAACTTATGCATACATTAACTGATCTTGATGAAACTTCAGCAGTGTGTTCGTGGTAAGAGGCCGATCAGATGGATGTAACTATTGTGAGTCAAAGTTATAGCGCCACCAACTGGCAGCAGGAAGTGTGTCACTTTCAACATGCTTTTGACAAAAGTGGGCGGGTTAGTTTTAACTACAGTAAAAAAAAAAAAAAGTTTGTATATTGTACTCATCAAGCCGGACAACTTTCTAATTTACATTCATTAGCTCCGGCCATCTGGAAGTCAGATATTTTTGTCTGAATGTGGATTTTTTGGATATTTCAGACTCTGAGTTTTTAGTTACTCCTCCTTATACATAGGGCTATACTGCCCTCTTGTGTTCAAAATCAGGTAGGCCTATTGTATCTATATAAAAATATACTAGGTAATATGTGACTTTGAGAATATTTTACCACCGGTTAATCGACGTGTGACACCACTGGGGGCTTTTGAATCGCCAACTTAAAAACGAAAGTAAAATATGTTCGTCCGCACTGACATTGATAATGGTTGAGCAAGCATTTCAAATGAATTCCTATGGAAGTAGGAATTAACTGAAAAACATTCCTCGCTCGTTCCTCGCCGTGGACGCGCACCGTTATGAATGCCCGTGCAGCCGTGAGCATTTTAGTTTAATTTTAAAATTAGCGCCTTTCGGGGGGTGGATTGCTTGAAATTATTTTACAAAAGCACAATGTTGTGTTTTATTGCGACTGTACACAAATATAAGTTAACACTTTGCAGTTTGAATGTCGTCCTGTATAATGACGGAGTATGTTTTTATGTGTCCACTGTTCAAACGCGCCCACGCCACACACACACACACACACACGGTTTACTATCTTTGTGGGGACTCTCCATAGCCTTAATTTTTTTTATACTGCATAAACTGTATATGCTATCTCCTCACACTAACCCTACCCCTAAACCTACCTATCACAGAAAACTTTCTGCATTTTTACATTTCCAAAAAAACTCATTCTGTATGATTTATAAGCTTGTTTACCCATGGGGGCCTCTATTTAGGTCCCCACTGTGACACGAGTCCCCATGAGTCTGTATGCATTCAGGTTGAAGTCCCCACCGGGATAGAAAAACATGAACACACACACACACATTCCAGCATTGTAATCTTGACATCGCAGCCTGTTCATTATGGCCTTCATAAAATATAATAATAAAATAGTCAACCTAACATATAACAATTACACTGCTCTAAATAGTCAGTAGTACAATTCATACATTCACAGTAAGCACCGCTCCACTGTGGTGTTTCCAAGCACATTTTTGCGCTTGTGAAGAGGATGATTTTTTCCGTCGATATTGGAACACGAGTTAAGAACAAAGCCTATAATAAAGAATAGTTTAGCATCCAAATACATCGCAAATGTTGAAACATTTTGATTCTAATGAGAGGGTTACGTGAGCTCAACACTGCTTTCTTTCATTTTTATTTTTACATTAAATTTAAAGGATTTGTTGTGGAATATTTTGAGTGTATCATAAAATCAGAATAAGGTAAGTCAAGCAACATTTTTGGTCTTATATATATATATATATATATATATATATAAATATAGCTGCGAGCAGCGATGAAGGGCCAAAGCCGGTGGCACCGCCACCCCGGTGCCTTTAGGTAACTAAAGGCAACAGGGTTGCGGTGCCACCGGCTTGGGCCCGTAATCGCTGCTCGCAGCTATATTTATTATTATTTTGTCAACCTTTCGGCCACTTTTGGGGCCCTTAACATGCTCGAAAACTCTTGAAATTTTGCACACAGGTCAGAACCCGCGGCCATCAGGGCCGGACTGAAGCTGGTACCCGGGCGTGGCAGGGGGGCTCGACAGCGCCCCCTGGAACGGGATCCGAACACTTGTCCATAAATCAGACACGCTTGCATGTAATAATATGAAACTCGGTACACATATAGATCTCATCGGGCCGAACAACTTTCGTGCTCTAAGTTTTACGCCAGCCCAACAGGAAGTCGGCTATTTAGGGTTGTTTGGAAACGCATGCTGTGGAATTTAATGTACTCCTCCTAGGGAATTCATCGATTCGCCTCCAAACTCGGTGTGCATGAAGTCAAGACATTGAGGATGCTAAATTGCGGACGGATTTTTGATATCTCGAACGGTTTGGCCGTGGCGAGGAAACGAATTTATGGCGAAAAAATGAAACAGGAAGTGTGTTATAACTTCTGCATACATTAACTGATCTTGATGAAACTTCAGCAGTGTGTTCGTTGTAAGAGGCCGATCGCACAGATGTGACTATTGTGAGTCAAAGTTATAGCGCCACCAACAGGCAGCAGGAAGTACATCACTATTAAAATGCTTTGAAATCACTGTCTTATTTTTACCAGATTTGCTTCAAACTTTATGTGTACAATGTAGACACACGGCAGATGTAAACCTGTGAAAGGATTATTGATATCTTAGATACTGTTGCCGTGGCAACGCATCAAACTTTAATATTCTTTTTTTATGCTTTTGAGACTCTTAACATACTTGAAATTGCATGAAACTCGACAGACACATCACATTTATTATCCAGTAGACATGTGCAAAGTTTCAGAAACGGGCGTGGTGAGGGGCTCAGTAGCGCCACCTTTAGTCATAAGTGGGGGGGTTAGTTTTATCAACAGCAACAAAACTTGGTATGTGTATTGTTCTCATCAAGACGGACAACTTTCTAATTTACGTGAACCATCTCCGACCAACAGGAAGAGAGATATTTTGGTTTGAATGTGGATTTTCTGAAGAATTTTCTCTCCCTCTCTCTGTGTCTGTGTGTGTGTGAGGGGAGGGGGGGATTTGACTATTGCTTTTATATTGTTAATCAAGGTTTCAGGGGCTTTTGGGGTCCTTAACGTGCTCAAAAACTCTTGAAACTTTGCACACAGGTCAGAACCCACGGCCATCAGGGCCGGGCTGAAGCTGGTACCCGGGCGTGGCTGGGGGGCTCAACAGCGCCCCCTTGAACGGGGTTCTAAAACTTGATCCATATATCAAACACGCTCGCATGAATTAATATGAAACTCGGTACACATATAGATCTCATCGGGCCGAACAACTTTACCCCGGTCAAGTTTTACGCCAGCCCAACAGGAAGTCGGCTATTATGGGTTGTTTGGAAAACGCTTGCTGTGGAATGTGAAATACTCCTCCTAGAAAATTCACCGTGTCCCCTTCAAACTCGGTGTGCATGTAGTCAAGACTTTGAGGATGCTAAATTGCGGACGGATTTTTGATATCTCGAACGGTTTGGCTGTGGCGAGGAATCGAATTTATGGTGAGAAAAGAGAAACACGGAAGTGGAATAACTTCTGCATACATTAACTGATCTTGATGAAACTTCAGCAGTGTGTTCGTGGTAAGAGGCCGATCAGATGGATGTAGCTATTGTGAGTCAAAGTTATAGCGCCACCAACTGGCAGCAGGAAGTGTGTCACTTTCAACATGCTTTTGACAAAAGTGGGGGGGTTAGTTTTAACTACAGTAAAGAAAAAATAGTTTGTATATTGTTCTCATCAAGCCGGACAACTTTCTAATTTACATTCAATAGCTCTGGCCATCAGGAAGTCAGATATTTTGGTCTGAATGTGAATTTTTTTGCAAAATCAGCCTCTGAATTTTTAGCCACTCCTCTTAAACTATTTATTTTATTCGTACCAAACTTTTTCAACATGATGAAACTACATTAAATATGCTAAATTGTGAATGGATAATAAATATCTCAAACGGTTTTGCTATGGCGAGGGATTAAATAATGTCCAAAAAGGAAACACTAAAAATCTTCTAAAAATGTAATTATATACCATTTATTTCTATATAAAAGTATACAAATATCACAACTAAACCCATTTTATTCTGTTTTTGCAATTCAAGAAGAATGAAAAAGTTAAAACAGGCTATTTAGTGCTATTTGGTTCAACAAAAAAGCAAACATAGGGCTATACTGCCCTCTTGTGTCCAAAAGGACATCAAAATAGTATATAAAACTTTTTACCAGGTAGGCCAATATTGTATTTAAATATACATGTATTAGGTATGTGTCTGAGGATATTTTCCCAACGGTTAATCGACGTGTGACACGAGTGGGTGCTTTTAAATCGCTAATATAATAGTGTAAGAAAAATAATGATAATGTTGCACACACAAATCACACACATGTGGGAAAGAATGATGCTTTTAAACAACACTAAACCGCCATTAGGTGTCGCCAGGCATCCATCTTAATAAGCGAGTCATTGATTCATTCGTTCAAACGATTTGTTCGAATGAGTCGATCATGATTAAGACAGATGTTTATGGATTGATCATTCAATCTTTGAGTCAACCGATTCGTTAAAAATGCTGAATCGTTCAGTTATGAGAAAACACGTGATGCGTGATGGTTCTGCCGTGATCTTTGTTTAACTATTTTCGCTGCTGAAACAGAACAAAAACAGTCAACATTGCATCTAAAATGTAAGTGACTTAATTGTAACTGTTTATTAACCTGTTGTATGAAATCTAGGGGTGGGAGGAAAAATTTATTCTTAGATGCATCGCGATGCGGACGTGGACGATTCTGAATCGATTCACAAATGTCAAAAAATCGATTCTCTAAAAAAATATTTTTCTAATAACGTAATATTGACGGAAGGCAAAAGGCGGAACTCTAAGCGGACGTGCGTGCAGTCTGTGGCGCGCACATAACAGAGAAGTTTCTTCTGCTCACCAAGGCTGCATTTATTTGATTAAAAATACAAACAAAAACAGTAATATTGTAAAATATTATTCCAATTTAAAACAGCTGCTTTCTATTTTAATATATTTTAAACTGTTATTTATTCCTGTGATCAAAGCTGAGTTTTCAGCATCATTACTCCAGTCGTCACTGTCACATGATCCTTCAGAAATTATTCTAATATGATGATTGATACTCAAGAAACATTCATTATTATTTTAAATGTCGAAAACAGTTGTGTACAGTCTTTGATGAATAGAAAGTTCAAAAGAACAGCATTTATCTGAAATCTAAAGCTTTTGTAACGTTAAACACTACCGCTCAAAAGTTTTGGGTTAGTAATAATTAAAATTTTATTTTTTGGGGAAATAAATAAAATAAATCAGTACTTTTATTTATGAAGGATGAGTTAAACTGATCAACAGTTACAGTAAAGACATTTATAATGTTAAAAATATATATATTTGAAATATATGCTGTTCTTTTGAACTTTACATTCATCAAAGCATTTTGAAAAAAAAAAAATCTGTACACAACTGTTTTCAACATTGAAAATAATAATGAATATTTATTGAGCATCAATCATATTAGTATGATTTCTGAAGGATCATGTGACACTGAAGACTGGAGTAATGATGCTGAAAACTCAACTTTGATCACAGAAATGAATTACTATGTAAAATATTTAAAAATTGAAAACAGCTGTTTTAAATTGGAATAATATTTCACAATATTACTGTTTTTGTTTGTATTTTTAATCAATAAATGCAGCCTTGGTGAGCAGAAGAGATATGTGTGTATATATATATATATATATATATGTGTATGTGTGTGTATGTATGTATGTATGTATATATATATATATATATATATATATAAATATAGCTGCGAGCAGCGATGGAGGGCCAAAGCCGGCGGTACCGCCACCCCGGTGCCTTTAGGTAACTAAAGGCACCGGGGTTGCGGTGCCACCGGCTTGGGCCCGTAATCGCTGCTCGCAGCTATATTTATTATTAGGGCCCAAGCCCTGAAAGGGCGAAGGCCCTATTGTTTTCGGTAGGATTATTTATTATTATTATTATTATTATTAGGGGCCAAGCACCGAAGGTGCGGAGGCACCTATTGTATCTCTTCCCGTTCTTATTAGGGGCCAAGCACCGAAGGTGCGGAGGCACCTATTGTATCCGTTCGCGTTCTTATTATTATTCTTCTTCTTCTTCTTCTTCTTCTTCTTCTTCCGCTCTTGGAGTCTATGGCAGCCCATAGAACCGATTGCGGGAAAGTTGTTTTGGTTTGACATTCTGATAGAGCACAGTCTCAACATTAAATACACCAATTTTGGTGTTTCTAAGTCATTCCCTCTAGCGCCACCACCTGTCCAAAGTTTCACTTTTATTTTGCTAATAACTTTTGAACTGTAAGGCCAATCAACAAAATTATTTTTTCCTCTGATTCCTGAGCTCATGCCGATTCGATTGCATCCTATGACTTCATTTTCTGTAATAAAAATATGGCCGCCATTTTGATTCATTCGAAAAACCTACTTTTTCGAACTCGTCCTAGACGGTTTGTCCGATTTGCACGAAAATTGAACCAGATCATCTTCAGGCAGTGCTGACCAAAAGTTATGGAATTCAAATTGATTCGTCAAACCGTTTTCAATAAAAGCACGAACAAATTTTACGTAGCGCCTGCAAAAACAGTCGTAAGGCTGTATCTCTGCAACGGTTTATCGTATTCAGACCAAACTTGGTACATGTCATCACAAGCATGACCTGAGGCTACATGCTGCGTTTCGGCGCAGCGCCACCTACTGGTCCGGAGATATGAAAAATGGCTATTTTTGCTTATAACTTCTGAACAGTTTGTCCAAAAATCATAAAATTGGTCTCGTTAGATTCAGGGCGACATGCCGAGTCGACTGATATCCAATTTTACCATATCGGCCATTTTGACTGTCGGCCATTTTGAATTATGTGCTAAAATGCTGTATTTTATGAACGCATGAACGGATTGTTACGAAACTTGGCATGGGTCATCAGCACGATGTCCTGAAGGAGTGTGAGAAGTTTCGAAACAGCGCCACCTAGTGGGGAATTTTTTTTTTCAAATGCTTATAACTTTGGGTGCGGTCGACTTATTTTCACGAGACTCATCTAATTAGACTCCTGAAACCTTTCCGAGTCCTACGATACCAAACATGCTAGGTTTCGCCTTACGGTTTGTGTAGCGTTGTGATTTAGCGCTTAAAAAACATTTGGCTATATCTTCGAAACCGATTGTCCGATCGAGACGAAACCTCCGTCAGAAGTTTGGAAACATAGGTCGATAGCTATACGCTAATGCCCAAATGCGAAAATATTGATGTTTAGGGGTAGTAATATTCAAACAAAGTCTTGTGTCAGTCATTTTTTACGTGTTTTTTCATATAAATGTCTATAACTCTAAAGCGAATTGAGATATTTTCACCAAAACTGACACACATATGTATGGGCTCACTCTGAGGACATGTAAAAAAAATTGTGGGACTGAGCCTCTTGGTGGCGCTATAACAGAACAAAACATGAAATTCCCATTGACTTCAATACAGTTTTGTGAAATAAAATGCTATTTTCATTCAAAACCTACTTTTTCAAACTCCTCCCACACCGTTTGTCCGATTTTCACCAAAATCGAATCATATCATCTCCAGACTGTGCCGACTAAAAGTTATGGATTTCGTGTCGATTGACGAAACCGTTTTCGTATAGCGCAGCAGCAAATTTGAGGCATGATGATAAAAGCACTATTCAGGCTTTATCTCTGCAATGCCTTGACATATTGACACCAAACTTTGTATGTGTCATTGTCTCCTCACTCTGACCACATCACATCAGTTTTGTAACTGTGCCACCTATTTGTCGAAAGTGATAATCAATTAAATCATATTTTTAATTACTGTTTCTATGATTTTTCAGCCATTTCGTCTAAAATCCTCTTTAAATGTCTTTAATTGCTCATTGTTGCAGTTGGTCTGACACTTTCAGACATGTTGGCATGTCTTGTCGTCTTATTCTGCTTGGCCCCGGTAATTGCTGCTTGCAGCTATATTTATTAGGGGCCAAGCACCGAAGGTGCGGAGGCACCTATTGTATCCGTTCGCGTTCTTATTATTATTATTCTTCTTCTTCTTCCGCTCTTGGAGTCTATGGCAGCCCATAGAACCGATTGCGGGAAAGTTGTTTTGGTTTGACATTCTGATAGAGGACAGTCCCAACATTAAGTACACCAATTTTGGTGTGTCTAAGTCATTCCCTCTAGCGCCACCACCTGTCCAAAGTTTCACTTTTACTTTGCTAATAACTTTTGAACCGTAAGGCCAATCAGCGAAATCCTTTTTTCCTCTGATTCCTGAGCTCATGCCGATTCGATTGCACCCTATATCGTCATTTTCCGTCATAAAAACATGGCCGCCATTTTGAATTTTCCTAAAAAGGTACTTTTTCGAACTCGTCCTAGACGGTTTGTCCGATTTGCACGAAAATTGAATCGGATCATCTTCAGGCAGTGGTGACAAAAAGTTATTAAAATCTTGTTGATTCGTCAAACCGTTTTCGATAAACGCATGAATACATTTTACGTAGCGCTAGCAAAAACAGTCGTAAGGCTGTATCTCCGCAACGGTTTATCGTATTCAGACCAAACTTGGTACATGTACTCACAAGCATGACCTGAGGCTACATGCTGCGTTTCGGCGCAGCGCCACCTACTGGTCCGGAGATATGAAAAATGGCTATTTTTGCTTATAACTTCTGAACAGTTTGTCCAAAAATCATAAAATTGGTCTCGTTAGATTCAGGGCGACATGCCGAGTCGACTGATATCCAATTTTACCATATCGGCTATTTTGACTGTCGGCCATTTTGAATTATGTGCTAAAATGCTGTATTTTATGAACGCATTAACGAATTGTTACGAAACTTGGTGTGGGTCATCAGCACGATGCCCTGAAGGAGCCTGAGAAGTTTCGAAACAGCGCCACCTAGTGGTGAATTTTTTTTTTCAAATGCTTATAACTTTGGGTGTGGTTGACTTATTTTCAGGAGACTCATCTCTTTAGACTCCTGAATCCTTGCCGAGTCCAACAATACCAAACATGCTAGGTTTCGCCTTACGGTTTGTGTAGCGTTGTGATTTAGCACTTAAAAAACATTAGGCGATATCTTCGAAACCGTTTGTCCGATCGAGACGAAACCACCGTCAGAAGTTTGGAATCATAGCTTGTTAACTAAACGTCAAAGCCCAAATGCGAAAATATGGATGTCTAGAGGTAGTAAATTCCAATTAAAGTCATGTGTCAGTCATTTTTTACGTGTTTTTTCATATAAATGTCTATAACTCCGAAGATAATTGAGATATTTTCACCAAAATCGACACACATATGTATGGGCTCACTCTGAGGACACATAAAAAAAATGGTTGGACTGAGCCTCTTGGTGGCGCTATAATAGAACAAAACATGAAATTCCCATTGACTTCAATACAGTTTTGTGAAATAAAATGCTATACTAAACAAATGCATTGGTGTAATATTACAAAACTCAGAATGTGCCATCTGCACCATCCCCTGAAGGTACCCAACATATTTAGAAACAGCGCCACCTAGTGGTCAAAAGTTATAACAAAATTTCCAAAATTGCTAATAACTTTTGAATAAATTGGCCTATTGTAATGCAACTCATCTTAGTAGATTCCTTGGGTCAAGCTGAGAACATAGATACCAAGTTTACCTTATTTGGCCTAACTTCCTGTCCGCCATCTTGATTTTCATTCAAAACCTACTTTTTCGAACTCCTCCTAGACCGTTTGTCCGATTTTCACCAAAATCGAATCGTATCATCTCCAGACCGTGCCGACTAAAAGTTATGGATTTCGTGTCGACAGACGAAACCGTTTTTGTATAGCGCAGCAGCAAAGTTGAGGCATGATGCTAATAGCACTAATCAGGCTTTATCTCTGCAATGCCTTGACATATTGACACCAAACATTGTATGTGTCATTGTAACTTCACTCTGACCACATCACATGAGTTTTGTAACTGCGCCACCTATTGGTCGAAAGTGATAATCCATTAAATCATATTTTTAATTATTGTTTCTATGATTTTTCAGGCATTTTGCCTAAAATCCTCTTTAAATGTCTTTAATTGCTCATTGTTGCAGTTGGTCTGACACTTTCAGACATGTCGGCCTGTCTTGTCGTCTTATTCTGCTTGGCCCCGGTAATGGCTGCTTGCAGCTATATTTATTATTATTCTTCTTCTTCTTCCGCTCTTGGAGTCTATGGCAGCCCATAGAACCGATTGCGGGAAAGTTGTTTTGGTTTGACATTCTGATAGAGGACAGTCCCAACATTAAGTACACCAATTTTGGTGTGTCTAAGTCATTCCCTCTAGCGCCACCACCTGTCCAAAGTTTCACTTTTACTTTGCTAATAACTTTTGAACCGTAAGGCCAATCAGCGAAATCCTTTTTTCCTCTGATTCCTGAGCTCATGCCGATTCGATTGCACCCTATATCGTCATTTTCCGTCATAAAAACATGGCCGCCATTTTGAATTTTCCTAAAAAGGTACTTTTTCGAACTCGTCCTAGACGGTTTGTCCGATTTGCACGAAAATTGAATCGGATCATCTTCAGGCAGTGTTGACAAAAAGTTATTAAAATCTTGTTGATTCGTCAAACCGTTTTTGATAAACGCTCGAACAAATTTTACGTAGCGCTTGCAAAAACAGTCGTAAGGCTGTATCTCCGCAGCGGTTTATCGTATTCAGACCAAACTTGGTACATGTACTCACAAGCATGACCTGAGGCTACATGCTGCGTTTCGGCACAGCGCCACCTACAGGTCCGGAGATATGAAAAATGGCTATTTTTGCTTATAACTTCTGAACAGTTTGTCCAAAAATCATAAAATTGGTCTTGATAGATTCAGGGCGTCATGCCGAGTCGACTGATATCCAATTTTGCCATATCGGCCAATTTGACTGTCGGCCATTTTGAATTTTGTGCTAAAATGCTGTATTTTAACAACGCATGAACGGATTGTTACGAAACTTGGTATGGGTCATCAGCACGATGTCCTGAAGGAGTGTGAGAAGTTTCGAAACAGCGCCACCTAGTGGTGAATTTTTTTTTTCAAATGCTTATAACTTTGGGTGTGATCGACTTATTTTCACGAAACTCATCTCATTGGACTCCTGAATCGTTGCCGAGTCCAACGATACCAAACATGTTAGGTTTCGCCTAACGGTTTGTGTAGCATTGTGATTTAGCGCTTAAAAAACATTAGGCTATATCTTCGAAACCGTTTGTCCGATTGAGACGAAACCACCGTCAGAAGTTTGGAATCATAGCTTGTTAACTATATGCTAATTCCCAAATGTGAAAATATTGATGTTTAGGGGTAGTAATATTCAATCAAAGTCATGTGTCAGTCATTTTTTACGTGTTTTTTCATATAAATGTCTATAACTCCGAAGCAAATTGAGATTTTTGCACCAAAATCGACACATATATGTATGGGCTCACTCTGATGACACATAAAAAAAATAGTGGGACTGAGCCTCTTGGTGGCGCTATAATAGAACAAAACATGAAATTCCCATTGATTTCAATAGAGTTTTGTGAAATAAAATGCTATACTAAACAAATGCATTGGTGTAATATTACGAAACTCAGAATGTGCCTTCAGCACCATCCCCTGAAGGTACTCAAAATATTTCGAAACAGCGCCACCTAGTGGTCAAAAGTTATAACAAAATTTCCAAAAAGGCTAATAACTTTTGAATAAATCTGTCTATTGAAATGCCACTGGTCTTAATAGATTCCTTGGGTCAAGCCGAGAACATAGATACCAAGTTTTCCTTATTTGGCCGAACTTCCTGTCCGCCATCTTGATGTTCAGTCAAAACCTACTTTTTCGAACTCCTCCTAGACCGTTTGTCCGATTTTCACCAAAATCGAATCGTATCATCTCCAGACCGTGCCGACTAAAAGTTATGGATTTCGTGTCGATAGACGAAACCGTTTTCGTATAGCGCAGCAGCAAAGTTGAGGCATGATGCTAATAGCACTATTCAGGCTTTATCTCTGCAATGCCTTGACATATTGACACCAAACTTTGTATGTGTCATTGTCACTTCACTCTGACCACATCACATCAGTTTTGTAACTGCGCCACCTATTGGTCGAAAGTGATAATCCATAAAATCATATTTTTAATTATTGTTTCTAGGATTTTTCAGGCATTTTGCATAAAATCCTCTTTAAAGTCTATAATTGCTCATTGTTGCAGTTGGTCTGACACTTTCAGACATGTTGGCATGTCTTGTCGTCTTATTCTGCTTGGCCCCGGTAATTGCTGCTTGCAGCTATATTTATTATTCTTCTTCTTCTTCCGCTCTTGGAGTCTATGGCAGCCCATAGAACCGATTGCGGGAAAGTTGTTTTGGTTTGACATTCTGATAGAGGACAGTCCCAACATTAAGTACACCAATTTTGGTGTGTCTAAGTCATTCCCTCTAGCGCCACCACCTGTCCAAAGTTTCACTTTTACTTTGCTAATAACTTTTGAACCGTAAGGCCAATCAGCGAAATCCTTTTTTCCTCTGATTCCTGAGCTCATGCCGATTCGATTGCACCCTATATCGTCATTTTCCGTCATAAAAACATGGCCGCCATTTTGAATTTTCCTAAAAAGGTACTTTTTCGAACTCGTCCTAGACGGTTTGTCCGATTTGCACGAAAATTGAATCGGATCATCTTCAGGCAGTGGTGACAAAAAGTTATTAAAATCTTGTTGATTCGTCAAACCGTTTTCGATAAACGCATGAATACATTTTACGTAGCGCTAGCAAAAACAGTCGTAAGGCTGTATCTCCGCAACGGTTTATCGTATTCAGACCAAACTTGGTACATGTACTCACAAGCATGACCTGAGGCTACATGCTGCGTTTCGGCGCAGCGCCACCTACTGGTCCGGAGATATGAAAAATGGCTATTTTTGCTTATAACTTCTGAACAGTTTGTCCAAAAATCATAAAATTGGTCTCGTTAGATTCAGGGCGACATGCCGAGTCGACTGATATCCAATTTTACCATATCGGCTATTTTGACTGTCGGCCATTTTGAATTATGTGCTAAAATGCTGTATTTTATGAACGCATTAACGAATTGTTACGAAACTTGGTGTGGGTCATCAGCACGATGCCCTGAAGGAGCCTGAGAAGTTTCGAAACAGCGCCACCTAGTGGTGAATTTTTTTTTTCAAATGCTTATAACTTTGGGTGTGGTTGACTTATTTTCAGGAGACTCATCTCTTTAGACTCCTGAATCCTTGCCGAGTCCAACAATACCAAACATGCTAGGTTTCGCCTTACGGTTTGTGTAGCGTTGTGATTTAGCACTTAAAAAACATTAGGCGATATCTTCGAAACCGTTTGTCCGATCGAGACGAAACCACCGTCAGAAGTTTGGAATCATAGCTTGTTAACTAAATGTCAAAGCCCAAATGCGAAAATATGGATGTCTAGAGGTAGTAAATTCCAATTAAAGTCATGTGTCAGTCATTTTTTACGTGTTTTTTCATATAAATGTCTATAACTCCGAAGATAATTGAGATATTTTCACCAAAATCGACACACATATGTATGGGCTCACTCTGAGGACACATAAAAAAAATGGTTGGACTGAGCCTCTTGGTGGCGCTATAATAGAACAAAACATGAAATTCCCATTGACTTCAATACAGTTTTGTGAAATAAAATGCTATACTAAACAAATGCATTGGTGTAATATTACAAAACTCAGAATGTGCCATCTGCACCATCCCCTGAAGGTACCCAACATATTTAGAAACAGCGCCACCTAGTGGTCAAAAGTTATAACAAAATTTCCAAAATTGCTAATAACTTTTGAATAAATTGGCCTATTGTAATGCAACTCATCTTAGTAGATTCCTTGGGTCAAGCTGAGAACATAGATACCAAGTTTACCTTATTTGGCCTAACTTCCTGTCCGCCATCTTGATTTTCATTCAAAACCTACTTTTTCGAACTCCTCCTAGACCGTTTGTCCGATTTTCACCAAAATCGAATCGTATCATCTCCAGACCGTGCCGACTAAAAGTTATGGATTTCGTGTCGACAGACGAAACCGTTTTTGTATAGCGCAGCAGCAAAGTTGAGGCATGATGCTAATAGCACTAATCAGGCTTTATCTCTGCAATGCCTTGACATATTGACACCAAACATTGTATGTGTCATTGTAACTTCACTCTGACCACATCACATGAGTTTTGTAACTGCGCCACCTATTGGTCGAAAGTGATAATCCATTAAATCATATTTTTAATTATTGTTTCTATGATTTTTCAGGCATTTTGCCTAAAATCCTCTTTAAATGTCTTTAATTGCTCATTGTTGCAGTTGGTCTGACACTTTCAGACATGTCGGCCTGTCTTGTCGTCTTATTCTGCTTGGCCCCGGTAATGGCTGCTTGCAGCTATATTTATTATTATTCTTCTTCTGACTAGGCGTCTATGGCAGCCCATAGAACCGATTGCGGGAAAGTTGTTTTGGTTTGACATTCTGATAGAGGACGGTCCCAACATTAATTACACCAATTTTGGTGTGTCTAAGTCATTCCCTCTAGCGCCACCACCTGTCCAAAGTTTCACTTTTACTTTGCTAATAACTTTTGAACCGTAAGGCCAATCAACAAAATTATTTTTTCCTCTGATTCCTGAGCTCATGCCGATTCGATTGCACCCTATGACGTCATTTTCCGTCATAGAAATATGGCCGCCATTAAGATTTTTTAGAAAAAACTACTTTTTCGAACTCGTCCTAGACGGTTTGTCCGATTTGCACGAAATTTGAACCAGATCATCTTCAGGCAGTGCTGATTAAAAGTTATGGAATTCAAGTTGATTCGTCAAACCGTTTTCGATAAACGCACAAACAAATTTTACATAGTGCTTGCAAAAACAGTTGTAAGGCTGTATCTCCGCAACGGTTTATCGTATTCAGACCAAACTTGGTACATATCATCCCAAGCATGACCTGAGGCAACATGCTGCGTTTCGTTGCAGCGCCACCTACTGGTCCGGAGATATGAAAAATGGCTATTTTTGCTTATAACTTCTGAACAATTTGTCCAAAAATCATAAAATTGGTCTTGTTAGATTCAGAGCAACATGCCGAGTCGACTGATATCCAATTTTACCATATCGGCCATTTTGACTGTCGGCCATTTTGAATTTTGTGCTAAAATGCTGTATTTTAAGAACGCATGAACGGATTGTTACAAAACTTGGTATGGGTCATCAGCACAATGTCCTGAAGGAGCGTGAGAAGTTTCGAAACAGCGCCACCTAGTGGTGAATTTTTTTTTTCAAACGCTTATAACTTTGGGTGTGGTCGACTTATTTTCACGAGACTCATCTAATTAGTCTCCTGAAACCTTGCCGAGTCCTACGATACCAAACATGCTAGGTTTCGCCTTACGGTTTGTGTAGCGTTGTGATTTAGCGCTTAAAAAACATTTGGCTATATCTTCGAAACCGATTGTCCGATCGAGACGAAACCTCCGTCAGAAGTTTGGAAACATAGGTCGATAGCTATACGCCAATGCCCAAATGCGAAAATATTGATGTTTAGGGGTAGTAAAATTCAAACAAAGTCATGTGTCAGTCATTTTTTACGTGTTTTTTCATATAAATGTCTATAACTCTAAAGCAAATTGAGATATTTTCACCAAAACTGACACACATATGTATGGGCTCACTCTGAGGACACGTAAAAAAAATTGTGGGACTGAGCCTCTTGATGGCGCTATAATAGAACAAAACATGAAATTCCCATTGACTTCAATACAGTTTTGTGAGATAAAATGCTATTTTCATTCAAAATCTACTTTTTCGAACTCCTCCCACACCGTTTGTCCAATTTTCTCCAAAATCGAATCGTATCATCTCCAGACTGTGCCGACTAAAAGTTATGGATTTCGTGTCAATTGACGAAACCGTTTTCGTATAGCGCAGCAGCAAATTTGAGGCATGATGCTAAAAGCATTATTCAGGCTTTATCTCTGCAATGCCTTGACATATTGACACCAAACTTTGTATGTGTCACTGTCTCCTCACTCTGACCACATCACATCAGTTTTGTTAACTGCGCCACCTTTTGGTCGAAAGTGACAATCCATTAAATCATATTTTGAATCACTTTTTACATGATTTTTCAGCCATTTCGCCTGAAATCCTCTTTAAATGTCTTTAATTGCTCATTGTTGCAGTTGGTCTGACACTTTCAGACATGTTGGCATGTCTTGTCGTCTTATTCTGCTTGGCCCCGGTAATTGCTGCTTGCAGCTATATTTAGGGGCCAAGCACCGAAGGTGCGGAGGCACCTATTGTATTTGTTCCGGTTCTTATTATTAGGGGCCAAGCACCGAAGGTGCGGAGGCACCTATTGTTTTTGTTCCGGTTCTTATTATTATTAGGGGCCAAGCACCGAAGGTGCGTAGGCACCTATTGTATCTGTTCCCGTTCCTATTATTATTATTATTCTTCCTTCTTCCGACTGGGAGTCTATGGCAGCCCATAGAACCGATTGCGGGAAAGTTGTTTTGATTTGACATTCTGATAGAGGACAGTCCCAACATTAAATACACCAATTTTGGTGTTTCTAAGTCATTCCCTCTAGCGCCACCACCTGTCCAAAATTTCACTTTTATTTTGCTAATAACTTTTGAACCGTAAGGCCAATAAACAAAATTCTTTTTTCATCTGATTCCTGAGCTCATGCCGGTTTGATTGCACCCTATGACGTCATTTTCCGTCATAAAAATATGGCCGCCATCTTGAATTTTCAAAAAAAGCTACTTTTTCGAACTCGTCCTAGACGGTTTGTCCGATTTGCATGAAAATTGAACCAGATCATCTTCAGGTAGTGCTGACAAAAAGTTATGGAATTCAAATTGATTTGTCAAACCGTTTTCGATAAACGCACGAATACATTTTACTTAGCGCTAGCAAAAACAGTCGTAAGGCCGTATCTCCGCAACGGTTTATCGTATTCAGACCAAACTTGGTACTTGTACTCACAAGCATGACCTGAGGCTACATGCTGTGTTTCGGCGCAGCGCCACCTACTGGTCCGGAGATATGAAAAATGACTATTTTTGCTTATAACTTCTGAACAGTTTGTCCAAAAATCATAAAATTGGTCTCGTTAGATTCAGAGCAACATGCCGAGTCGACTGATATCCAGTTTTACCATATCGGTCATTTTGGCTGTCAGCCATTTTGAATTTTGTGCTAAAATGTTGTATTTTAAGAACGCATGAACGGATTGTTACGAAACGTGGTATGTGTCATCAGGACAATGCCCTGAATGAGCCTGAGAAGTTTCGAAATAGCGCCACCTAGTGGTGAATTTTTTTTTTCAAATGCTTATAACTTTGGGTGTGGTCGACTTATTGTCACGAAACAAATCTTTTTAGACTCCTGAATCGTTACCGAGTCCTACGATACCAAACATGCTAGGTTTCGCCTTACGGTTTGTGTAGCGTTGTGATTTAGCGCTTAAAAAACATTAGGCTATATCTTCGAAACCGTTTGTCCGATCGAGACGAAACCACCGTCAGAAGTTTGGAAACATAGGTCGATAGCTATATGCCAATGCCCAAATGCGAAAATATTGATGTTTAGGGGTAGTAAATTCCAATCAAAGTCATGTGTCAGTCATTTTTTACGTGTTTTTTCATATAAATGTCTATAACTCCGAAGCGAATTGAAATATTTTCACCAAAATCGACACACATATGTATGGGCTCACTCTGAGGACACATAAAAAAAATGGTGCGACTGAGCCTCTTGGTGGCGCTATAATAGAACAAAACATGAAATTCCCATTGACTTCAATAGTTTTGTGAAATAAAATGCTATTTTCATTCAAAACCTACTTTTTCGAACTCCTCCCACACCGTTTGTCCGATTTTCACCAAAATCGAATCATATCATCTCCAGACTGTGCCGACTAAAAGTTATGGATTTCGTGTCGATTGACGAAACCGTTTTCGTATAGCGCAGCAGCAAATTTGAGGCATGATGATAAAAGCACTATTCAGGCTTTATCTCTGCAATGCCTTGACATATTGACACCAAACTTTGTATGTGTCATTGTCTCCTCACTCTGACCACATCACATCAGTTTTGTAACTGTGCCACCTATTTGTCGAAAGTGATAATCAATTAAATCATATTTTTAATTACTGTTTCTATGATTTTTCAGCCATTTCGTCTAAAATCCTCTTTAAATGTCTTTAATTGCTCATTGTTGCAGTTGGTCTGACACTTTCAGACATGTTGGCATGTCTTGTCGTCTTATTCTGCTTGGCCCCGGTAATTGCTGCTTGCAGCTATATTTATTAGGGGCCAAGCACCGAAGGTGCGGAGGCACCTATTGTTTTCGTTCCCGTTCTTATTATTATTATTCTTCCTTCTTCCGACTGGGAGTCTATGGCAGCCCATAGAACCGATCGCGGGAAAGTTGTAATGGTTTGACATTCTGATAGAGGACAGTCCCAACATTAAATACACTGATTTTGGTGTGTCTAAGTCATTCCCTCTAGCGCCACCACCTGTCCAAAGTTTCACTTTTATTTTGCTAATAACTTTTGAACCGTAAGGCCAATCAACAAAATTCTTTTTTTCCTCTAGTTCCTGAGCTCATGCTGATTCGATTGCACCCTATGACGTCATTTTCCGTCATATAAATATGGCCGCCATTTTGAATTTTCTGAAAAAGCTACTTTTTCGAACTCGTCCTAGACGGTTTGTCCGATTTGCACGAAAATTGAACCAGATCATCTTCAGGCAGTGCTGACCAAAAGTTATGGAATTCAAACTGATTCGTCAAACCGTTTTCGATAAACGCACGAATACATTTTACGTAGCGCTAGCAAAAACAGTCGTAAGGCTGTATCTCCGCAACGGTTTATCGTATTCAGACCAAACTTTGTACATGTACTCACAAGCATGACCTGAGGCTACATGCTGCGTTTCGGCGCAGCGCCACCTACTGGTCCGGAGATATGAAAAATGGCTATTTTTGCTTATAACTTCTGAAGAGTTTGTCCAAAAATCATAAAATTGGTCTTGATAGATTCAGGGCGACATGCTGAGTCGACTGATATCCAATTTTGCCATATCGGCCATTTTGACTGTTGGCCATTTTGAATTTTGTGCTAAAATGCTGTATTTTAACAACGCATGAACGGATTGTTACGAAACTTGGTATGGGTCATCAACACGATGTCCTGAAGGAGTGTGAGAAGTTTCGAAACAGCGCCACCTAGTGGTGAATTTTTTTTTTCAAATGCTTATAACTTTGGGTTTGGTCGACGTATTTTCACGAGACTCATCTAATTAGACTCCTGAAACCTTGCCGAGTCCTACGATACCAAACATGCTAGGTTTCGCCTTACGGTTTGTGTAGAGTTGTGATTTAGCGCTTAAAAAACATTAGGCTATATCTTCGAAACCGTTTGTCCGATCGAGACGAAACCACCGTCAGAAGTTTGGAAACATAGGTCGATAGCTATACGCCAATGCCCAAATGCGAAAATATTGATGTTTAGGGGTAGTAATATTCAATCAAAGTCGTGTCTCAGTCATTTTTTACGTGTTTTTTCATATAAATGTCTATAACTCCGAAGCAAATTGAGATTTTTGCACCAAAATCGACACATATATGTATGGGCTCACTCTGAGGACACATAAAAAAAATGGTGTGACTGAGCCTCTTGGTGGCGCTATAATAGAACAAAACATGAAATTCCCATTGACTTCAATACAGTTTTGTGAAATAAAATGCTATTTTCATTCAAAACCTACTTTTTCGAACTCCTCCCACACCGTTTGTCCAATTTTCACCAAAATCGAATCATATCATCTCCAGACTGTGCCGACTAAAAGTTATGGATTTCGTGTCGATTGACGAAACCGTTTTCGTATAGCGCAGCAGCAAATTTGAGGCATGATGATAAAAGCACTATTCAGGCTTTATCTCTGCAATGCCTTGACATATTGACACCAAACTTTGTATGTGTCATTGTCTCCTCACTCTGACCACATCACATCAGTTTTGTAACTGCGCCACCTATTTGTCGAAAGTGATAATCCATTAAATCATATTTTTAATTACTGTTTCTATGATTTTTCAGCCATTTCGTCTAAAATCCTCTTTAAATGTCTTTAATTGCTCATTGTTGCAGTTGGTCTGACACTTTCAGACATGTCGGCATGTCTTGTCGTCTTATTCTGCTTGGCCCCGGTAATTGCTGCTTGCAGCTATATTTATTCTTCTTCTTCTTCTTCCGCTCTGGGAGTCTATGGCAGCCCATAGAACCGCTTGCGGGAAAGTTATGAAATTTGGCACAATGATAGAGGACAGTCCAAAAAGTCACCATACCAAATTTGGTGTCCTAAAACCAATCCCTCTAGCGCCACCAACTGTCCAAAATTTCACTTTTATTTTGCTAATAACTTTTGAACCGCAAGGCCAATCAACAAAATTCTTTTTTCCTCTGATTCCTGAGCTCATGACGATTCGATTGCACCCATGACGTCATTTTCCGTCATAAAAATATAGCCGCCATTTTGAATTTTTTGATAAACCTACTTTTTCGAACTCGTCCTAGACGGTTTGTCCGATTTGCACGAAAATTGAACCAGATCATCTTCAGGCAGTGCTGACCAAAAGTTATGGAATTCAAATTGATTCGTCAAACCGTTTTCGATAAACGCATGAATACATTTTACGTAGCGCTAGCAAAAACTGTCGTAAGGCTGTATCTCCGCAATGGTTTATCGTATTCAGACCAAACTTGGTACATGTACTCACAAGCATGACCTGAGGCTACATGCTGCGTTTCGGCGCAGCGCCACCTACTGGTCCGGAGATATGAAAAATGGCTATTTTTGCTTATAACTTCTGAACAGTTTGTCCAAAAATCATAAAATTGGTCTCGTTAGATTCAGGGCGACATGCCGAGTCGACTGATATCCAATTTTACCATATCGGCTATTTTGACTGTCGGCCATTTTGAATTATGTGCTAAAATGCTGTATTTTATGAACGCATTAACGAATTGTTACGAAACTTGGTGTGGGTCATCAGCACGATGCCCTGAAGGAGCCTGAGAAGTTTCGAAACAGCGCCACCTAGTGGTGAATTTTTTTTTTCAAATGCTTATAACTTTGGGTGTGGTTGACTTATTTTCAGGAGACTCATCTCTTTAGACTCCTGAATCCTTGCCGAGTCCAACAATACCAAACATGCTAGGTTTCGCCTTACGGTTTGTGTAGCGTTGTGATTTAGCACTTAAAAAACATTAGGCGATATCTTCGAAACCGTTTGTCCGATCGAGACGAAACCACCGTCAGAAGTTTGGAATCATAGCTTGTTAACTAAACGTCAAAGCCCAAATGCGAAAATATTGATGTCTAGAGGTAGTAAATTCCAATTAAAGTCATGTGTCAGTCATTTTTTACGTGTTTTTTCATATAAATGTCTATAACTCCGAAGATAATTGAGATATTTTCACCAAAATCGACACACATATGTATGGGCTCACTCTGAGGACACATAAAAAAAAAATGGTTGGACTGAGCCTCTTGGTGGCACTATAATAGAACAAAACATGAAATTCCCATTGACTTCAATACAGTTTTGTGAAATAAAATGCTATACTAAACAAATGCATTGGTGTAATATTACAAAACTCAGAATGTGCCATCTGCACCATCCCCTGAAGGTACCCAACATATTTAGAAACAGCGCCACCTAGTGGTCAAAAGTTATAACAAAATTTCCAAAATTGCTAATAACTTTTGAATAAATTGGCCTATTGTAATGCAACTCATCTTAGTAGATTCCTTGGGTCAAGCTGAGAACATAGATACCAAGTTTACCTTATTTGGCCTAACTTCCTGTCCGCCATCTTGATTTTCATTCAAAACCTACTTTTTCGAACTCCTCCTAGACCGTTTGTCCGATTTTCACCAAAATCGAATCGGATCATCTCCAGACCGTGCCGACTAAAAGTTATGGATTTCGTGTCGATTGACAAAACCGTTTTCGTATAGCGCAGCAGCAAAGTTGAGGCATGATGCTAATAGCACTATTCAGGCTTTATCTCTTCAATTCCTTGACATATTGACACCAAACTTTGTGTGTGTCATTGTCACTTCACTCTGACCACATCACATCAGTTTTGTAACTGCGCCACCTATTGGTCAAAAGTGATAATCCATTAAATCATATTTTTATTTACTGTTTCTCTGATTTTTCAGGCATTTTGCCTATAATCCTTTTTAAATGTCTTTAATTGCTCATTGTCGCAGTTGGTCTGACACTTTCAGCAATGTTGGCATGTCTTGTCATCTGATTGTGCTTGGCCCCGGTAATGGCTGCTTGCAGCTATATTTATTATTATTATTATTATTATTATTTTTCTGTCAACCTTTCGGGCACTTTTGAGACCCTTAACGTGCTCAAACTCTTGAAACTTTGCACACGGGTCAGAACCCGTGGCCATCAGGGCTGGGCTGAAGCTGGTACCCGGGCGTGGCAGGGTGGCTCGATAGCGCCCCCTTGAACGGGGTCCGAAAACTTGGTCCATAAATCAGACACGCTTGCATGTAATAATATGAAACTCGGTACACATATAGATCTCATCGGGCCGAACAACTTTCGTACTTTTACTTTTTACGCCAGCCCAACAGGAAGTCGGCTATTATGGGTTGTTTTGAAACGCATGCTGTGGAATTTAATGTACTCCTCCTAGAGAATTCATCCAATCGCCTCCAAACTCGGTCAGCATGAAGTCAAGACATTGAGGATGCTAAATTGCGGACGGATTTTTGATATCTCGAACGGTTTGGCCGTGGCAAGGAAACGAATTTATGGCGAATAAGGGACACAGGAAGTGTGTTATAACTTCAGCATACATTATCTGATCTTGATGAAACTTCAGCAGTGTGTTCGTTTTCAGAGGCCGAACACAAGGATGTGATTATTGTGAGTCAAAGTTATAGCGCCACCAACTGGCAGCAGGAAGTGTGTCACTTTCAAAATGCTTTGAAATCACTCTCTTATTTTTACCTGATTTGCTTCAAACTTTATGTGTATGATGTAGACACACGGCAGATGTAGACCTGTGAAAGGATTATTGATATCTTAGATACTGTTGCCATGGCAACGCATCAAACTTTAATATTCTTTTTTGATGCTTTTGAGACTCTTAACATACTTGAAATTGCATGAAACTCGACAGACACATCACACTTATTATCCAGTAGACATGGGCAAAGTTTCAGAAACGGGCATGGTGAGGGGCTCAGTAGCGCCACCTTTAGTCAAAAATGGGGGCTTAGTTTTACCTAGAATCACTAAACTTGGTATGTATATTGTTCTTATCGAGCCTGACAACTTTCTAATTTACACTTATTAGCTCAAAGCAACAGAAAGTCAGATATTTTGGTTTGAATGTGATTTTTTGGAGAAATTTCTCTCTCTCTCTGTCTCTGAGTGTGTGAGGGGTGGGGGTGATTTGTCAGTTGAGTGAGATTTACTTTTTCATTTGTTTTTCAAGGTTTCTGGGGCTTTTGGGTCCCTAAACGTGCTCGAAAACTCTTGAAACTTTGCACACAGGTCAGAACCCGCGGCCATCAGGGCGGGGCTGAATCTGGTAGCCGGGCGTGGCAGGGGGGCTCAACAGCGCCCCCTTGAACGGGGTTCTAAAACTTGGTCCATATATCAAACACGCTTGCATGAATTAATTTGAAACTCGGTACACATATAGATCTCATCGGGCCGAACAACTTTCGTGCTCTAAGTTTTACGCCAGCCCAACAGGAAGTCGGCTATTTAGGGTTGTTTGGAAATGCTTGCTGTGGAATTTAATGTACTCCTCCTAGGAAATACATCGATTCGCCTCCAAACTCGGTCAGCGTGAAGTCAAGACATTGATGATGCTAAATTGCGGACGGATTTTTGATATCTCGAACGGTTTGGCTGTGGCGAGGAAACGAATTAATGGCGAGAAAAGAGAAAAACGAAGTGTTATAACTAATGCATACATTAACTGATCTTGATGAAACTTCAGCAGTTTGTTCATGGTAAGAGGCCGATCAGATGGATGTAACTATTGTGTGTCAAAGTTATAGCGCCACCAACTGGCAGCAGGAAATATGTCACTTTCAAAATGCTTTTGACAAAAGTTGGGGGGGTTGTTTTACCTACAGTAGCACAACTCAGTATGTATGTTGATCTCATCGACCCGGACAACTTTCTAATTTAAAGTCATTAGCTCCGACCATCAGGAAGTCAGATATTTTGGTTTGAATGTGGATTTTTTGCAAAATCAGCCTCCAAAAGGCACTAAAAGCCTCAAATCTTCTAAAAATGTAATTTTATACCATTTATTTCTATATAAAAGTATACAAATATCACAACTAAACCCATTTTATTCTGTTTTTAAAAAGAATTTTATTCTAATTTTATTCTAAATTTTAAAACAGTAAAGTAAAAAAAAAAATCAAGTCATACATAGGGCTATACTGCCCTCTTGTGTCCAAAAGGACATCAAAATAATATATAAAACTTTTTACCAGCTGGGCCAATAATGTATTTAAATATACATTTATTAGGTATGTGTCTGAGGATATTTTCCCACCGGTTAATCGACGTGTGTGACACGAGCGGGTGCTTTTGTATCGCTAATATAAAAGTGAAAGAAAAATACGGACGTCCGCACGGACATTTATAATGGTGCACACACAAATCACACACACGTTGGAAAGAATTATGCTTTTAAACAACACTAAACCGCCATTAGATGTCGCCAAGTGACCGTCTTAATGAGCGAGTCATTGATTCATTCGTTCAAATGATTCGTAATCCATAACATACAGATCCATAAACATGGATCCATAAACATCCAATCCATAAACATAAACAGTTGTTTATGGATTGATCATTCAATCTTTGAGTCAACCAATTCGTTCAAAATGCTGTGATTGTATTCAGGAAAGTGATTGTAGTGATTGTATTCAGGAAAAGTTAGGTACGGAGAGCGAGCGATTTCAACGAAATCAGAACTAAACCCATTTTATTCTTTTATTATTATTATTATTCAATTTAAGAATTATGTTTGAGTTTAAAAAAAGCCAGAATGTTTTAGTCCAAAAAATAAATAAATCATGCCATGGATTGCTTGAAATTAAATTTTTTTATTATATTTATTTTTTCGTTTTGGCTTTGTTTATAGTTTATTTTTAATTTTTTATTCTTGTTCCGTTCTGAATATCATTACATTTAAAGGATTTGTTGTGGAATATTTTGAGTGTATCATAAAATCAGAATAATTCTCTCGATTTAGTGATCCCCTACTTATTTTATTTTTTTTTATTTTTTTTTGTTCTAATTAGGTCAGGCAAGTAAAATTATCTGTGTCTTGTCCCTTAAATTTATATATATATATATATATATATATATATATATATATATATATATATATATATATATATATATATATATATATAGGGTGCGATTTGTGAAAAAAACAGAGGGGGGGATGTTTCGAAAAAAAAAAATTTTTTATAAAAATAAATCATGAGAACATGAACTTCATTCACTGCATTTGCTGCTCTGGGGTGCGTTTCCCGTACAACTATATAGTTCGCTGCTTAACTACCATAGTACGATGCATCGTTGGAGAAATCAACTAGCCAGTCACGACTGTTTCCCGAAACCGTCTGTCGCAAAGTATCGTTCAACCACGTTGGTTTATGACGTCTCGCACGTGGTGGACTAATAACTTATTTTAATTCATCTGTTTGAGATCGAATTAACGCTAGATTTTGTCATATAAGTTACAGACATGGCATCTAAAGACCATTTCTAATTTTTCTCTGTTATTTTGCTTTATTACCAGACTCAATATTTGGCTCGTTCTTACATAGTAGAGCACGTTCGCACATGCGCAGTCTTCAAAAACGGTGCTTTAAATCTCTTGACAAACTAAAAGACGTAAATTACATTTATGTATTCTAAATAAATAACACGGGTCCTACTGAATGTCAGCTTGCTTATTTTGCTAAAGATAAGGATTTATTCAGTCTACATCTCATGTAAACTAGAAACTATGCTTCTAACGAGCTGTCGTTCCAACCACACAAGTTTGCGATGCTGTTTGCGAACGTTCGTTGGAACGATGGTTTCGGGAAAGACCAAATCGTTGAACTATGCTGATAACGACGGAACTTGCGACCATAGTTGGCTAATGATGCTTTCGGGAAACGCACCCCTGGACCCTTTTCATTGTTCCCAGCTAGCTAGCTAGTTTTCGCGCTGAAAAAATACATAAATATTTGTACTTGGTGGCATTCTGAAAAGCCGTACATGGATCAAAGCTAATGGACAGGATCAGATAAATCAGAGCTTAGATTCTCTGGCCGAGCCCGAACTTCACCCGGGCCGGGCCCTTGATCGAGCACTTGTGTTACAAAATGCAACACGTCACGTGTCATGCTCAGCGAGCGTCTCCTCCACTCGCACGCATCACACCGGCCCGGGATAATAAACTTTAAAAATATTTATTTTGTTTAAAAATTATTCTATATTCTAAAACCTTGTTGAATTAAATTAGAGTTGTAGCCTACTTGGCCATCCAAAGTTCATTCTTGTTCATTTTCTGTGTTCATCATTGTTCACGGTTTTTTTTTTTTTTTTTTTTTTTTTTTTTACGTTTCTTCATTCGGACCCATTTGCGATCCATTTCATTCTGAATAAACAAACAAGGCAGTTTACATGATTTGTCCTGGTTGCATTATTCATTAAGATAATAATTAATAAATGCACGCTCAATTACCCGTGAACTTGATAAATGTATATGTTTTACTATGCACAATTGCCTTTCAACTTCTGCCTTTCAGATTCTGTAGGCCTATGTGTTGTAGCCATTAAATAAGCTAATTTAGTTTAATATTTGTTAAAATATTATAATGGTTTTTTTTTTTTCCATCTATGTTGATTTATGAAAAGTGAACAGCACGAGTAAGATAAGATGTGCAGTATATCAGGAGACTTGTCAGACTAGTCAGACATGATTTTGACCACTTCATTAAGTTTTGTTTTGCAGAAAGCCTTTCTTTAAAGTGAATTTCGTTTTGTATAAATTGTATCTTAATTTTAATACATGTTTCATCAACGAATTGCATGTATTTAATAAATAAGAAGCAAATATAGCAGACAATAGGCTATAATCATGGAGGCGCGCCGCGGTCACTTGCACTGCACGTTAACTGGAGTGCATCTCATCATAAATTAACAGAGAATATTAAGAAATAGGCTATATCTAAAGAAAGCTTGAAATGTCTTTAAACGAAACAATTCTAAACGAAAAGAAATATGCAACACTCTGATGTAATCCATGCATTTCTCCATATATGCGCATTCACGGAGATGGCGATCGTCAACTTCATCTTTGCTTCATCTCTCCTTCCCTGATGCCACGTACCCCTGGTTATAACGGCCCACGTATTTAAAAAATGGTCGTGTTTAAATCGGGCTCGGGCTCATGATTACAGTTAATGTGTCGGGCCGGACCGACAAAGTCAATTCGCCTCATTCGGGCTTCGCGATACCGCGCCGCGCGAAACGCCTTCGCGCCGCAGGACCTCTAGACTCGCGTAAACGCGTCTTTACATTGATTGAAATCACTCGCGCCAGACACTCAGAAGTGAGTGAGTAATAAAAAAAACCTTTGCTTTAGCCTCAATTGAGTAAAACACCGTGTGTAACTTCGGCCATTCTCAGTGGTGTGACTGGGACACTAACTCTGCTCGTCATCATAGAAACAGATAATCAGATTGTGATGTTTATTCCCGCTTAAGTAATATGTTGATATGCGGCGTAAAAAAGACCTGCAACCGCCTCGCAAGTGTTGATAGGCTATTACTCGTGAGGTGTAACCAGCGCCGTGGGCGGGACATTGAGATTGAGCAAGTCTGCAGAGTGGTGATTACAGAGAGGCTGCGGAGCCAGCCAAAGTAGCGCATTTTTAAATAAAATGGACTTTAATCAAACCACGGATCCGTCACCCGTGATAAGTTTTGTGATCCGCCTCGCCACTATGTAGTAGCACTGATCACTTTGAGGGGGGGATAAATTTATCCCCACCGGGGATAAAAATAAGTAAGCAGAGGCAGGGATACATTGACCAGAAAGGGGGAAATCCCACGCATCCCCCCCGGCAAATCGCACCCTGTATATATATATATATATATATATGTATGTATGTGTGTGTGTGTGTGTATATATATATATATATATGTGTGTGTGTGTATATATATATAAATATAAATATAGCTGCGAGCAGCGATGGAGGGCCAAAGCCGCCGGCACCGCCACCCTGGCACCAGGATTGCGGGCCACCGGCTTGGGCCCGTAATCGCTGCTCGCAGCTATATTTATTATTATTAGGGCCCGAGCACCGATGGTGTGAGGACCCTCTTGGAATTGCTCTGTTTATTATTATTATTATTATTCTTCTCCGCATTGAATTGCATTTTTGAGGGCCTAAACATGCGCGAAAACTCACGAAACTTTGCACACGCGTCAGAACTGGCGAAAATTTACATCTGATATAGGTTTCAGAATTGGACGGGGCAAAATGGCTCGATAGCGCCACCTATAAAAGTTCAACGGAGTGCGCCTCCTGCAACGTTCCACGTACGTGCACGAAATTCGGTACATACGTGTAATGACCTAATACCTACAAAAAAGTCTCTTGGAGCATAGCCCTAAACACAACAGGAAGTCAGCCATTTTGAACTTCCTCTCAGATTTTTGTGCAGTTTTTGCCATTTTCAGGCCTCGTACTTTAACGAACTCCTCCTACAGTTTTAATCTGATCATCTTCAAATTTGGTGAGTGTAATCTTAAGGCCTTTGCGACGTTAAATTGCGAAGATCTTGAGTTTTCGTCGAAGGGCGGGTCCTCGGCGGCCTTACAAATTTCGATGTTTCGCCATGAAACAGGAAGTTGCTGTAACTCAGGCATGGAATGTCCAATCTCCCCCAAACTTCACACGTTTGATAAGAGTTCTGTCCTGAACACATGGCCATGCTCATATTCAGTTATAGTCATAGCGCCACCTGCTGGCAACAGGAAGTGACATGTTTAACACTGTTATGGACTCCTAATAACATATAAAAAAGTGCCAGCAAGTGCTAAACATGCTAACAACATACTAGAAGCATGCTAAAACATGCTAGCAAACTCTTAGCTAAGTGCTAAAGCATGCTATTATTGCAATTAAATAGGAATTTGCTGTAACTCAGGCATGGAATGTCCAATCTGCCCCAAACTTCACACTTTTGATAAGCGTTCTGTCCTGAACACATCTACATGAGAATATTCAGTTATAGTAATAGCGCCACCTGCTGTCAACAGGAAGTGACATGTTTAACACTGTTGTGGTCTCCTAATAACATATATAAAAGAGCCAGCAAGTGCTAAACAGGTTAGCAACATACTAGAAACATGCTAGCAAACACTTAGCTAAGTGATAAAGCATGCTATTACTGCAATTAAATAGGAATTTGCTGTAACTCAGGCATGGAACGTCAAATCTGCCCCAAACTTCACATGATTGATAAGAATCATGGCCTGAACGCATGCCTATGCTCAAATTCAGTTATAGTAATAGCGCCACCTACTGGCAACAGGAAGTGACATGTTTAACACGTTGATGCCGTTCTAGCAACACGTTAAAAATGCCATTGAGTTCTAAACATGCTAGAAACATATTAAAACATGCTAGCAATACTTAGCTAAGTGCTAAAGCATGCTAATTCAATGAAACAGGACTTTGTTGTTACTCAAGAAGGCAATGTACAATCTACCCCAAACGTCACACGTTTGATAAGAGTTATCTCTTGAACACATGTCCATGCTCATATTTAGTTATAGTCATAGCGCCACCTGCTGGCAACAGGAAGTGACGTTTAACACTGTTCTTGACTCCTAATAACATATAAAAAAATGCCAGTAGGTGCTAAACATCCTACCAACATACTAGAGACATGCTAAAACATAATAGCAAACACTTAGCTAAGTGCTAAAGAATGATATTACTGCAATTAAATATGAATTTGCTGTAACTCAGGCATGGAATGTCCAATCTGCCCCAAACTTCACACTTTTGATAAGCGTTCTGTCCTGAACACATGACCATGCTTATATTCAGTTACAGTCATAGCGCCACCTGCTGGCAACAGGAAGTGACATGTTTAACACTGTTGTGGACTCCTAATAACATATAAAAAAGTGCCAGCAAGTGTTAAACATGCTAACAACATACTAGAAACATGCTAAAACATGCTAGCAAACTCTTAGCCAAGTGCTAAAGCATGCTATTATTGCAATTAAATAGGAATTTGCTGTAACTCAGGCATGGAATGTCCAATCTGCCCCAAACTTCACACTTTTGATAAGAGTCATGGCCTGAACACATCTACATGAGAATGTTCAGTTATAGTAATAGCGCCACCAACTGGCAACAGGAAGTGACATGTTTAACACGTTGATGCCGTTCTAGCAACATGTTAAAACATGCTAACAATGCTTAGCTAAGTTCTAAAGAATGCTAATTCAATGAAACATGACTTTGTTGTTACTCAAGAAGGCAATGTCCAATTTGCACCAAACTTCACATGTTTGATAAGAGTTCTGTCCTGAACACACATCCATGCTCATATTCAGTTATAGTCATAACGCCACCTACTGGCAACAGAAACTGACATGGTTAACACAGTAATGCAGTACTAACCACATAATTATTGTGTACTAAGCATGCTAGAAACAGACTGAACATGCTAGCAACACTTAGCTGAGTCATGAAGCATGCTATTATCACCATTATACAAAACATTTTGTAACTGACTTTGACATACTCTTACTATATATACCTCCTTAAATGTACATTTCCCAACCATGCTCTGCCTTCCTAAAGCCACCGAGTGTTGATGGCACGGGTGCGAGGGCCCTTTCATCGCTGCTTGCAGCTTTAATTATTATTATTATTATTTTGTCAACCTTTCGGGCACTTTTGGGGCCCTTAACATGCTCGAAAACTCTTGAAATTTTGCACACAGGTCAGAACCCGCGGCCATCAGGGCCGGGCTGAAGCTGGTACCCGGGCGTGGCAGGGGGCCTCGACAGCGCCCCCTGGAACGGGATCCGAACACTTGTCCATAAATCAGACACGCTTGCATGTAATAATATGAAACTCGGTACACATATAGACCTCATCGGGCCGAACAACTTTCGTGCTCTAAGTTTTACGCCAGACCAACAGGAAGTCGGCTATTATAGGTTGTTTGGAAACGCATGCTGTGGAATTTGATGTACTCCTCCTAGGAAATTCATCCATTCGCCTCCAAACTCGGTCGGCATGAAGTCAAGACATTGAGGATGCTAAATTGCGGACGGATTTTTGATATCTCGAACGGTTTGGCCGTGGCAAGGAAACGAATTTATGGCGAATAATTCAAACAGGAAGTGTGTTATAACTTCTTCATACATTAACTGATCTTGATGAA